>NC_090129.1:32187263-32504763 GCF_040581485.1 Linepithema humile | reverse complement strand
TTGCAGAATATTGCTATACGCTAATTAGCGTGCAGTGGTGCATGCGAGTGCGATCGCTCACTCGCGCAACATGCACGACATCGTCTCGTATGCGAAAGGAAAATAAATATCCCTACCGTGCATTAACGATTAATGTGCCACGGTGTTTACTCATTGTCAGTAAATTTGATCTTAACATTGTGGCGCCACGTGTCGACACGTTATTTCACGGCTTTCGATGATAATCGCGCGAGATCGACAGCAAGAGCGCGATAACTGAAATCGAACGAATCTGCAAATTGTTGTTGACGCTGCGAGGTCTTTGGAGGCAAATTGTAATTTATGGTTGGTTATAAGCGCATCGCTGACATACCGGATATGTTTCTGAACTCGATAAAATACATTTCATCCGCGGGAGCATGTATGTTCTGATCTATTTTTAACTTACATGAGGTGTACATAAATAGCGAGCGCGAGGGAATAAATATTCCAAGAATGTTCATAATAAAGCGCGTTCCAGTTTGGAATAGCAGTCCATTGAAATGGGAAAAGAGAGAGAAACGAGAAGAAAACTGCAAGAAATCCAAAAGTTTATCTAAGCTATCTGCTGACTCTAAAATGTCGGGAAGTTTTTGTAAGCTTCGCAAAGCTCCGTGAAAATGATAATGCAAACATTTTTGCGGAGATTCTTGGTATGCGTTTGGCTAACAACGGCGAAAGTTCGGGATTTGCGCAAGAGTTTTGCAAAGAATAAAATGGGAACTGTACCGCTCCAAATTTCCGAGTATAAAAGGATAAGGCCTAAGATTTCTATAGCCTTTTATAGCAACTTTAATGTAAATGTCTCAAGAGACACAGAAAAGCGTGTGTTTGAAAACTTGCTAAAGATCTACGTGAAGAGAAACAAACATTCTCTCGTTCCCATTATAAGATTTTTCAAAATTTTTGCATGTGTAGCTTTTAAATGAACACACACACACACACACACACACACTTGTTAAATATAAATTTTGATAATTTTCTTTCTCGAAACATCTTCAACTTTTACAATTTTAGACTAAAGTACGTGCAAATTTTTTCTAAAGTTTTTGTCTGCTTATTCTGATAATCGTGCAATTTCGCTTTTGGATTTTCGGCAATCCTTACGTGAAAATTTGAAAGTCGCCTGAAATGTTACTCGTGCGTAAGTCTATTAAACCACGCTTTAGTTGCGTTTCTAGAAGATTAACTCGCACTGATCCTATAATATCATGAGATCCAACGAGATACACCTCCGCGTCTCTCGATGATTATCTCGCAACGTCTTACCCAATTAGCATGTTTTAGTTCGCTTAGAATCGTGAAGAGAAAGTTCTGAGATTATAACGAAAGTGCGGGCGGACTAAATGCTTTATGTAAAAGATAAGTCATAAAGTAGAAGAACAAAGATGTGATATATTAGGATGGTGAAATATATACGCAGAAAGTATAAAGTTCAATTATCTTAATAAATTCTTTGATCAAGCAAAGCTTGAAATTTTTGTTCAGTAAAATTTGGTTGTAACTTTTTTGTCTCAAATATGTTTATAACTACATTTCAAGTTAAAATTCTGTTAAAATTTCGATTAAAATTCTATTAAATCTGCTAAAATAATCTCGTAATTCTACTGAAACAGTTTTCAGTTAAATTTATATTAGGAACATAAAACTTGATAAGAATAAAATTATGTCACGCATATACATTCTCGTGTAATTAAGTTCATAAAAATTCATAAAAAACCCTCAAAGGATTTCTATCGCTTACAACGCATGGGCCATTAGCGTTGTTACATTTTTGCGGGAACATCAATTTCGGCAAATTCATCCGTAAAATGGGAAATATGAAACATAGTGCGTGTTTATTATTTTTGTTACAGCTGACGTTAATATTTGCGAATACACACACGACAAATGAATATTTGGAAACTAGAAGTGAAAATATACACCGGGTGTATATACATATATTTCGAACTATTGTTCTAAATCGAGAGATTATATTTCAAAATCGATATATTATACTATTGTTGCATTTAGACACACAGTCTACAGACTGTAGACACGTGAAAATAGTTTCTATGTTTATTCGCGACAATGGGAACTGTGGTGTAAAGCACGTTTCTGTTCGTTTATAGCATTGAAAATCGAACCTGCCGATATTATACTGATTCTAATCCCCGCCCCTCCCCCCTTCATTCTGCTTAAACCCGCAGTATTCCATTTTCGTTTATCCACTCCGGCCTATTTTGATCTCGCACTACTCTTTTTCCCTGGCACCGTGCTCGCCTTTTATCATCTCACACCCGGGGCGATGGTAATTGCTTGAATTTCCGAGGTCCTCGCGCAGCCGAACGTCGCCGAGCTGGGCTAGGCATCGCGTGAGCGGAGACAAGCGTTTAATTTACCTGGACCAAGTTCGCGCGCGAAGTCCTTGTCGCAGTCCGTGGCGCCGAATGAAATTGCGAAAGTTGTTCGTCTAGAACGACAATGGCGCAAACGAGGTGTGAAGCGAGGCTATGAAATATAACGGCATGACGGCAACGACGACGACGACAACGACGACGAGTCCAACCCGGCCGGAGGCCTTTCGACCAACTTTTTTACTCCTCCCTACCGTGCGTTCCCGTGTAACATCGCGATGATCGATAACCGAGCGTAATTTCTCATCTGCCCGATCGATATACGCGTACATTTTGGAAAGGCGAAACGTTTTACTCGCGCGCGAACACCATTGACTTGGGCGCTGGTCGACTTGGGCCGAGTTATGAATAATGCATGCGATAAATTTGCGTCGCACGCATGCAAGCGCCCCGGTAATTCCATTAGCTATACCATTTTATCGCTCGATACCGTGGATTCAATTGAGTAACTCCTTTCACGCCGCCAAGTACCGTTCCGTTATTTCCTACGAGCGTTCCGCGCCGCGACAGTCGGCGAGCGGTATAGTACGTGATCCCGATATTTCTCGCGCGCACGATTAACGTCGCGCGGCATGTTAACTAGTCCATTAATGTCTACAGTTTATTTTTTACTAGATATATTATGCGTTTTTATGTGCTTAATATTGTAGTAGAGTAAAAAATTGACGATTTATCTTTCATCAAAAGGCACGAACAATTATTTCTTGTAGTCGCAGCTTTTTATTTAAAAATGAAAAATAAATATACACTACCGGTTAAAAGTTTGAGTACGTTAAATTTTTTGGAATGAAGAATCACACACAATAAAATGCAAAATAAAAAAGTTTGAACAAAAATAACGTTTGTACATTTATTTTATAAATTTAAAACCTTATTTTTTAAACTATTTTTGGATTCTTCAAAATATTCTCCACAAGTTTTAATGACTGCTCGATGAATGTGGGGCATTTTTGCAGCAATTTACTGATGTAAATTAAAATAGATTTCCATTTATTTAATAGCATTTTTCAAAGCTATTCTATATTCGTTAAAACATAATTTTATATTTTTCTGTCCAATTTATTCCACACTATCTCAATAGGATTAAGATCTGGATTCTATTTCAACTGAATGCGTCAATAAATTGCTAAATTGCGTTTATTGCACAGTCATTATAGTTTGCGGAGGATATTTTGAAGAATTCATAGTTCGAAAAATAAGGTTTTAAATTAATAAATTGAATGTACGAACGTTATTTTTCTTTAAATAAACTTTTTTATTTTATTATGTATAATCGACAGTTCTTATATTACTCCAAATGAAACTTACTATACTCAACTCTTGACCGGTAATGTATATTATATAAGTATTAATACATTTCTTTTTTAAAACGTAAACTTCTATAAAAAAATTATTAACACTGTGTTCAATGAATATGATTTATTAGCAAGAAAAGATAAAGTAACGAAACAAATTGCTATGATACGCTAAATTGGACAGAAAACGAACTTCGTATCTCTTTATTTTTAAGGTTTTATGCAGTCGGTGATAATTTATATCTTTCACATAGCACATTACCTCATTATCTTCGTTTGTGACGTAAATCAACCGTCTCTGCTTTTCTTTACGAGACGATTCATTAATCACTGTAATTAATCAGTGAAACGACGAGAACTATATATAATACTTTTATTACTTCCGCCGCTTCATATTCGTTAATTATCTCTCGCATTTTATAATATATCGAGTATCAATGAAAATTGAATAACATTGTAATTACGTTATTTAAAATAATCATAAGAATTATTATTATGCGTAAAAGAATTACCATGGCGTCATTATGTATTTATTAATTTAATACATATTGTATATACGCATGTTAGATCTTATAATGACTTTCATTAATGAATTTCAACAATTTCTCACCTAATAATCAGACATGGTAATTCCATCACGCATTTTATACAATACGAAATGTTTGAATTGCCTTTATTACATTATTTATGTGCAGTCACATGCACATATAATTTTCTAGATAAATAAATTGAGTATTTTATTTTGAATATTACAAATGTGACTTTTTGCACTATTTAATTTAAAATGCTATTATAAACCATTAATGCATTGACTGAAATCTGATGCATAAAATATGCCATATTACATTCTAATTAAACATTCTAAATATACATAAGCCAGAAATATTTCTTCGAGTATTTTCTCAGTATTGAATAGCGTATTATGTTCTTTGTCCCGCTCATGTTATTTAATGAGAGATTCTGTATTTCGTTCTAACGAATTTAATTACGTACTCCTTATATGTGGCCTTTTGCACTTGATAACTGCTCGCAAGCTTATTACTCATTTTTCTTCTTTCTATTTATCGTGAATAATTAGAGCTGAGAGTTTCTATCTCGACTAATTGCGCGACTGACAGCGCAAAAATATAAAAGCAATTTTGTTTTTATATGGAATCTTTTCATTTTTACAGCGTGAACGAAAAATTATGTTTGCATGCATAGCGGATTTTTTATTAAATCCCAGTTAAATATACACGGATAATTGTTTCGCGAAAGAGAAACTATTATTTCAAGAAAACGTTGACATAGTACAAATTGAGAATTCTATTTTCACACGTAGCACATTTTTTATCAGGACTCATTTAAATATATAATTTTAATATACAAATAATTGTGTTTCGCGGCAAAGCTTGATTATTTTAGGTGACATGTAACGTGACATACATTTCTCTCTATCGTGCCTCACGTCAGTTTCCGTCACTTTCAGGTGTTCATCTGCTATCTAGAACCTAAATTACAAATTACCTTCCTTCCTCGGTTTACATCGACCATACGCGGTGAAGGAATTGCACGGGTATCGTAGGCAAACAGCAAACAATCGACTTCCTCTCCGTTTACGAAGCGCAAACATGAGCTATAAATCTCTACGTTTCTTTCCCCTACCGCTCTCTCTTGCTCTTTGACTAAAACAGCCGTTGTAAATCTCTCTTTCTATTCGAACAGCGAATGTCGCGTTGCAATTAACGTAATTAAACTGAATCTTAATTATCGTAGGCAATAGAGAATGAGATTTTATCTGTGTCATGAAATACCGCTTCGCCGCTTTGTACGTGTATGTATATGTGTGATTCCTTTACTCAAAGTCTTGTATTTTTTTTATTGTCACTACTCTTGATTAATATCTCTTTCACGACACATTTAAGATTGCAGATTGCATAAACAACTATAAGTAGCAATTGATAAGTATCCGAGTATATAATTATTTGTAAAGCAGAGCAATAAACTTATCTATTTTGCGCCATCAGAGTAAATCAACACTATTTTAGGCATTAAAATGTCCAAAGATGAATATACGATGATAATCTTAAGTGTCTACAACTGCAATTTAAATGCCGGCTTAACATCTGTATAATTCTCAGAGAGTTGTTACACCAGAGGAAACAAATTTACTTAAGTATATGATAACGAGCCTTGTCACTAAATTACGTACACAATCCGAGATGCGGCGGAAACTGTGAGAAAGCGTTGCAAATTCGAGACATTAAACAATGATGAGTTAACGACAACTTCAAGGTATTTATTTCATTTCTCCGACGTGACTGAAGGTACTTTTTCACGATTTTCTCACGGTCGTGAACGCGCACGTCACACATTCTCTTTTTTCGTCGCGCGGACACGGCGCTCATGCAGGATGATTAAATGGCAAAATGATTACCTTCCGTGCACATGAAGAGTATGGCAGCAATCGAGAGCCTCGCTTGCCATCTCAGAGCCATTTTCCACGGCTGTTTCGGGTGACGCTTGCACTTCGATACTGAAACGATTCACATCCTCCACGGTAGCGATTGCTACTATCACCATCCACTCACTAATATCTCACAGGCCAGGCGATATCTTATCACCCGTTTTCGCCAAGTACTCACGATTGCATTCACGAACAAAGACTAAAGCTGGCGATTCATTCGTTATTAGTTCCGAGATTTTGAATCCACGCGACCCGCCGAGCTCAGGGAGATGAATTATCGCAACACGGACGGTCCACCAGATTTCCCACAAGACGCGGCCCGATCCGTCGCGTTGTTGCGCGCGCGTGCATATGTGCGTCGCGCGCGATCCCTCGCGCGGTGGTGTAATCGCTCCACGTAGGCGATAACGCGCGCGGAAATGATTATGGCGAAACTTTCGACGGGCGGCGCGCCGCGAAACTTTTCGCCTATCCTTGTCCGCGCTGCTCGGACGAGATCCTCGCCCCGTCGCGCCGCCTCTTCCACGCGCGAATTCGACTCGGCACAGTTTAGATCTCTTTCGGGTTTCCCGAAGAAGATCCCTACGTAAACGCTGAAACCGCTTTCGGGGAAAACTTGACAATTCACGCCTCGCTCGGATTTCGGGGATTTTCTTGTCCCCTCACAGGGCGGTGGTTGCAGTCTCCGTTGCGCGATCGCGTGCAGTTCGCATCGTCGCGCGGACGGTTTTGAGATTCGAAAATCGCCGTGGAATCGTGAGACGCATAGCGCGATGATCTCTCCTCTTTCTTCTCTCTCGATTGTTCGCGACGCGCGGAGTACCGGCCAGATCGACGCTGCGTGATCGCTGGATCACATTCGGAGCGGCCGATCGATCGCGCGCGGCTTGTCTCGCCGGTCAGTTCGAAAGTGACTCTCGAACTCGCACTCTTCACCTTCGTTCCGTCGCTCTACTGGAGATCACTCGAGATCGCGCAGCCAGCGATCCGGTTCACAGGGAGGCTCTCCGTTCACCGCATTCATCATCCGCGCTCGCTTCCTTGCGATCCGCTTCTTCCGGACAGTTAGCGAAACTTCACCGGGCCGAAACTGTTCCTCGGAGATTCACGGCGCCGCTGTCTTCCTTTTTCTTTTTATTTCTCTTCCGCTTCTCGACCGCTGCTTCTTTTCCGCGCCGACTACGTTTCGACGATCAGAACGCAACTCCGCCCGTCGCGACTTTCCATGTCGATGTTTCGGTGTCTGGCAAACGGCTTTACACGGCGCGCTATTTTAAGAAATCGTCACGCAGCCGATCATTCGCGTACACGACATTGTATATAGCATAACGGCACACGCACCACGTCTTGTTTCGGTGGCAGATTTACCCTGACTGGGGAGATTCTCGGCCGTAGGAGCATGCGCGTTTCCAATCCACCCCCTGTGTGACGATAGAAGCGCGCAGAGGGTCCACGGACGCGCGCACACAAACACAAACACATACATACACATGTACAGAGATGCACACACACTCCACCTCGTACAGGGTAGGACGTCGACACACGCTCGTCCAAGAGGCGCGTACGCACACGCACGCACACGTACATGCATGCGGTAAGGGAAACGTCCCCTCCCTCCTTCCCACTCTCCTTCGCGCTTTCTCTCTGTCTCTCTCTCTCTCTCTCTCGCTTCTCACCCTTTCTCCTTATCCTCCAGGACGTACGGCACTGTGTGTCACGGGCAGAAACTGTGGCAGGGCGTGCAAGGAGTTCAGAATCAAGGTACGAAATCCTTGGTACTCTTAGAGACGCTGCGATGGGCTTAAAGATTTACTCGCGTCTCCGCGTACTTGTCAATCCAATCACGAATATGGCGGACTCTTGACTTCCGGTCTCGAGATTTCATCCTCGCGATGTACGAAATCTTTTTATGACGTAATTACGAAATATTGGATATTCTCCATTGATATCGGAAAATATAAATTTGGCATCATATAAAATTATATTGTACACATGAATGCTCTCTTAGTTCATAAATTGTATCGAATAAAATCGATAGTATTATGCGTATAGTATGCGTAACATTAGTATTTTGCAAATTGAGGTTTTAGTAAATCTTATAAATTTGTAAAGTAATAAAAATAATATGACAGATATTAACTCTACAGATATTAACAATTTCAAATTAAAATTGACAATTTAATTTTATCCAATTTTGAACCACCTTTTTTTATTGTGCGTTTTATTTCAAATTGTTCAATCTTTGTATGACAATTTTTATTATTTTTTTATAAGTTTCGATATTACGGAATAAACAGCATTTGAAACACTGTT
This sequence comes from Linepithema humile, assembly GCF_040581485.1. Taxonomy (NCBI): domain Eukaryota; kingdom Metazoa; phylum Arthropoda; class Insecta; order Hymenoptera; family Formicidae; genus Linepithema; species Linepithema humile. The sequence goes on along the minus strand of NC_090129.1, from coordinate 32,496,295 downwards.
CTGAATATACATATACATACCAATTTAATTATCTGAAAAATAAAAAGTTAGTTCAAAACTGTGATATAACAGTAATTTTTAATAGTATTATTTCAATAAACATCTATTTTGTTATTGAAAATCGTTTTTTCTATATTTATCAGCTTTTGTCAGAACATTCGCATATAAGCGCCTCTTCGCATATCGTGTATTCTTCTATTTAAATTGTTTTCCATACAATTCATTTTGTACTATTTCGAACTACCAATGCTTCTCAAACACTAAGAATGGAAACTATCTTTGCTCAGGAATACGATATTCCAGTAATGCAAGTAACACGAACTCGAGAACAACGCGTCCGACAAAAAGCAACAGGAATATAAGGAATTATAAAGGAACAGGTAATGCGAAGAGAGAACGTTTTACGAATACCAATAATACGTATAAAAGTTTTCTTAGTATACTTGAAAAACCATATATGCATATCTTATTGCAGACTTATTCAGACACAAGAAAATGCTTGATTTTTAAAAAGTACTCTTATGCTTGTAATTTTATATTTTATTGCATTGTGTTTTGATTAATCCTTTATTATTGCAAATTGTGGAATATTTCCAATAACTTAATCTTCTGTCGAAAGGAATCGTTTTTATTTACGAATATATTAAAAGCACAACTTCAAGTCTTGCTTTTTTATTGTATTATACATTCTGTATTTTATTTATATTAATTTTTATATTACAAAATTAGGAGTACAGTAGAATCAATGTCATAAGATATTTAAAGAATTATAGTACATATTCCATGATCTTATGCTGTATCAGACAGATAGTTTTATATTATGCAATCACGTGATAAAATGAATGTAATATCGAAACAAGCATTTAATATTAGTAAATATAATAATAGTCCATTACATATTGTTATATAGAATATTAAATAAAGAAAGGTGGAAAGCTTGTGGTACTTTCACTGTATTGAGAAAAAATGCTTAATCGATACGGATTGAAAAGTGGATTGTCAAAGCTAAAAGCGATTTTTGGCGGTGCAGGTGACTTGCTTGCTTTTATGTATCGTATACCATGGGTAAACAAAGGCTATGCGGACAATGAAATGTCACGGGTGGAAATTCTGTTTCGCAAAAAGCGTAATACTGCGAGTATTGGTGGAACTAATCATACTATCAGTGATCCAATTGATACAGGCGGGTAACGTCAGCCGCGCTTTCAAAGTATGTCAACGGTGCATGAACTTTTTGCACGAAAGTGTTATTGGTAATTTTGAAAATTGCTCGTATTTTTATTTCGCTAGCTATATCGATCCGCGGTCGTGACGGGCGTTATTTTTACGCGGTGAAGCAACGATGGAAAATAGCGGCATAAATTCTTATCGTAGAAAGATATAATAAAGATACGATTTGAATTATGAAAATCTACCTATATTATTCTCTTAAAATAGGAAATAATTTTATTCTAAGGTATTCATTAACTCGTGCAAGTATTTTTGCACATAAGTGGATATATGGAGATAGATACTTTTAGTATTTTTTTAATAGGCATCTAATAATAGTTTGAACCAAATTGTTTTCGGCAGGAGATATTTCTGATATGGCAAGTTGCATCAATGACTAGACTTTTCATTCTGTTGTCGAATTTTTGTCAGAAATTAATTAACAATAGTAATGTCAAAATAAAAAAAATGACTTTGAAAGACAGATATAATTAAATACACTGCATGACCTGCATTTTTAGCATATCTTTTATTTTCGTTTGAATAAAAATACAATGAAACTGAAAACCGTAACAACAATTGCAAAAAAAACGTAATGGCGAACAAATTTCACGTTTTATCCTACCCGTTGAGTAAAAATACAGATTTACCGTCTAAATGCTAAAGTGCAAATCCAACATTTGTTTATATGGAACGCGCGCGCCCGATTTGCGCGTAAATTTGCCACGATTCAAAACTTTTAACCGGTTTACCGCGTCGCGACAAAATGGAAGTAAATATCGCGGGAGATTTTCCTACCGTTATTCGACGCGACTTAATGCGGCCGAATTGGGGACCATGCATTGAAAATACTTCATCGTTTGATTTACGTTTGCATGTATCATCGCTTTTAAGCTGCCAGCAGTAATCAGCCGAACGTGGCCGGCCACCATTTCCCTCGATAGCGCTTTTTCACGGTGGAAACGCGGTGAAACTTTTACTTCCCTTTCGGCCCAGATGGAAATTCTGTCATCCCGAATATCGTGTGTAATAGCCATTAATGTTTCCAATCGTAGTTCCATTTTTGTTTTATTTTCTCGTTTAGGTAAGATACAAACGTGTATCTTTAATCATATTAAATATTGTTAACTCGAATTTATACACATATTTTGAATTACTATTTGAAGATTTTCATTCTTAGCATTATTTCCACATTTAGCATTATATTCTTTATTAGAATACAAAAATATAATACGTAGCATATAAAAAATCACGATCATTGATAAAATCAGATTAATAATTCTTTTACTTTCTTTCTGTTTTTTATTTGGTAATATATATTCCTTAAAGTAAAAATATAAATATTTATTTAAAAATGGTTTTAAGGTTGTTTATATAAATTTCTAAAAAGTTCTCTTAGACATTAAAATTATATATATTATATAACTGAGATATTGTAAATTTTATTTTACCATTTTAAACATCTTAAATAGATATAAATTTTTCTTTCATATTTTAATATTTTTAAATTATTTTGCTAAATTTTTAAAAATTGAAAACATGGTTAAAATTTTTTTCTATCTCAACATCTATGAATGTTTTTTAAAAAATAAGTAATGATTTTCTTCTTTTAATTAATAAGACTCGGTATTGCAAGAGTTTGCTTTGCACACTAAATCGTTTTCCACTCGGTGTGTGTCTTGTTTATGGTTTGGTTTCTTGCGGTGGTAAGTCGTATCTTTCGGATGGTACGTAATGCATAATGAATGTGTATAGATCGGCAACATTTCTAGAGCCCCAGAGTAAATATTCGGGTGGTCATGATAAGGTCAGCGCAGAGGCTTTGAATATTAACTTGCGTCTCCATTTTGCATGTCGACGCGATCATGGATACTAGCTTTTGGGTAAGCCTAAACGATCATGCAATATTGCAGTATGTCAGTGGTTGAAGCAGTGAGGTATATCCGTACGAAAGTACGCCATGTGGTTACGCGAAATACGTAGTGTTATCTGGCTGATGACGCACGTACGACACTGTATGTATATCATATTAGATATACATTATTAATTTCGTTAGATACGTTGATAAGCAAATACATAAAAATTGTTATATAATTGAGACACGCTCTTTCTTGAGAATGTAAGAGAAAATTCATGTCAACTAAAATGATACATAGTGCGGCGAGTAGATAACGATATTGAAAAGATGTAAAAAATTGATATATAAAATAACGTCTGTTGTATTTTCCTCTATCGAAACACTGTCCGCCATGAACTCAATATATTACTTACGATAGTATAAGTTTTCCACTGACTTTGAATATTCTTTTTTAATAATTTATTTGCTCATATTCTATGAATTGAATATTGAATGTAGAATGAAAATACTTATATTTTACAGTCAATTTTAATTTGGAAGACTCGAAGAAGTCTGTCATAAAATATTTTTTGGCTAAAATTTCATTTTGACAGAAAGACGAAGGATAGCCACACAAAGCGTTTTCTGACCAAAATTTTATTTTGATCAAAAAAACGTTTCTGTCGGTGCGTTTAAATGAAATTCGTGAGATACGTACGTTTGCACAGAACAAAGACCCAACTCGTGATCACTTTGTGATATAATCTTGACATGTGATATAATCTAGACAGCAATACACTTTTCTCGATTTATTACGAAACTTATATTGAGTATTTTTTATCTGATTCCATTACTTTCTCTCTCGCGACACTGTGCATATATTTTTCTTGATACAAAACACGCACGTTTTAATAAGCACAGTTCTCTTCCAAAAAGTTGACGCAAAAAAATGTTAATACTGATACTAATGCTAAGTTCTAAGAGTTCATTAAATACGACGTTAATGACTGTTAGAAATTTATTTTTAAGAACTCGATTACAAACCGGCATATTTTATTTAGCGCTAATGAAGAAAACACGCGTAATCGAAGCGGTATTTGTTTATATTGGAACCTATTTGGCAAGCAAATCGCCGCCCTCAATTCACCGTCATTATCGGTAAATAATTAAACGTTTGCGCGCCACGGGAGCTGACACGTAGCGCGGTGGGCAGGCGTATTTTCGCCCGGCCGGCCGTAGACGCTCGTGCCAGCCATAAAGAAAGGACAGTGCGCACATTAATCTCTCTCTTTCTCCCATCAGACTGCCTGTGCGCTCGCCACGAATTTAATCTCGCGTTGTCATCGAGGCCGTGAAGACGATACGATACGCATCACGACGCGTATCGAACATAAACTCAGACAGGTTGATCGCGCGAAGGCGTGACCGCAGAGGCGGACGTTTGCACGAAAACGAATAACAAAGAAGAAAAAAAAAAAAAATTAGAAGGAAAGAGGGAATGTCCCGCTCGTGATGACGTACAGACCTTCCACCCCACCGCGGTGGGGGTTATAAATAACGTCTCGCGTGACGGGCCCGTACCTTGGCGAACGGGACCATTCATCAGCTGCGCCTCGCACGTGAACGCTCCGATAACGACTCGGCGCGGCATGGCGCGCGAGAGTCGATCGTTTACCCCGAAAGACACGCCGATCGACGCGAATCCGTCCGTCCGTCCGTCCGTCCGCCGTCGCGATTTCACGCGATCTTTCAGTGCCAGGTCATTTGGCGCGGCCCCGCCGATAGCGGAGAACGCAAACTAGGTTGGCCCGCTGTTAAGATAGCGCCGTCGCATCGCGCAACGTAGATGCGTCCCCGTCGCATCGTCCGGGATGAATGATGATGATCAAAGATTTCGCTGTTGACTGCACTTTTCCGTCACCGCGTCATCGTGATCCTCCTCCTCGATCACGACCGATCGCATTCCTGAAGTGTAAAACATGTGCTTTAACGTAATCTTTTTTTTTCTTTAGATCTCTGAAGTTTTTGATTCGAAACTGTGATTAATTAGAGTTGATATGAGCAAATGATTTTAGCTTACTGAAATAATTTTACTTTTTTTACTCGGAATTTAATAAAAAAAGCTTATTCTATATTTCCTATCTGTTCTGTTGCGAAGAATTTACTCGTTGTACCACGATTTACTGAACATATCGTTTAAAAAAAGACAAGTAAAAAAAAAAACGGTAGAAAAACAGAGCAGAAAACTTTATTTTTGTACGTTGTGGCTAACGTTAACACTTTTTACCTTACAATAGCATCCCAATACTTTTGAACCTCGATATCTCTTGAATGGTTTATCAATACACGGAAAATTTTTTTTATGTTTGATTTGTTTCACTTACTTTTTTGTCAAAACATTAGATTTCAGTCAAAAAAAATGTTAGGCCATTAATTCTTGAAAGTAGACGTTGTGCATGTACTGTAATTTAACAGCAGTAGCAGGCAGTCATCCATAGGCTGTCACATAGGACGTTTCCCTATGTGGCTTTCTTCCGTAAAGGAGTTAGGTTGATAAGAGAGAGGGTGTTAGATGTTACATGTTCTAAACCACCATGGCAGACACCGTTTCTGATAGCATTACCGTCGAAATGTAGCAACCTAACTCGATTTCGCGTTTGAAGATAATCAGGGCTCTTAGGCTTTGCAGACTAGGACTGATCAGATCTCGCGCGCTATACAATGTACATAGAAACGTGTAGTAGTCGATCTACTTTAACTAATCTGAGATAATTAAGGATTGCCTCTCGCATAACTATTCTCAATCACAAATCTGATTCGATCTGTCTCTCTCTCTCTCTCCTTGCCTCTCAATGGGGGCATTATATTAAAAGTTCATTCAATGATTACTTGAAAATACAGAGCACTAATCCGGCTTCTGGGCTCGAATTTAGATTACAGGATGAAGAAAAATGGTACATATCCGCCTAGCATTGGGACAGCCAATTTAATCTTCAATAAATCGAAGATTGTGATAGATAGTTGTGATATTTCAAGCCTATTCTGTCAGCTTTTATCCGTGGATGTATTAATCAATTTAGAATTGACTTTCAGCGATTTCAGTAGCATTTTTAGCAAATATCTTTGCTAAACAACAAAAATTTCCAAATCTTACAAATCTCTGTAAGTAAATATTGAAAACGTCGATGGTGGGACGAATGCTTCTTAAGTTATAAGCAATTGAAAATTTATGGCTCTTTGGAAACTAAGTTTCTTAAGCTGCTAGTGTAAACAGATAGCGAAACTTTATTCTCTAATAAATTTCAAGCGGAATTTACTTGAGCAGATTTCTAACATTTCAGGATTTGTTATGTAAAAATATTTGATGTAGAAAGTTACAAATTTGTAGCAAATAATCATTTTCTTTAGTATTTTTGCAAAGTATTTTTAAGTTGTTTAAAAAATTCATCGGCGAAAGGCGGTTTGTTACAACACAACAATATCTATGCGTGTGCGTAAAATTTCTTTCTTGTAACAGCGTGAACTAATTCTCTGGAATATTTATACGAATTTTCCAAAGGCCTCGTGTAACAGCAGAAACCATGTTCTTTCTCATCCTTTAACGCTCTCGAAAATCACCCCGCCGGGCGTGAGTAATCGGACGCAGTAACGAAGTCGTTACTCCCGAAACGCCACCCGTAATCGTTCGGCTGATTCATTCGCCGCGAGAGAGCGGGCACCTGCTAATTTCGGACCGTGCCACAAGCAAGCAGCGTGGGCAACGACGATTACACCCTTTAAGAGCGACGGTCAGCGCGAGGTAAAAGCGTATAAAATTCCGTTGCGGAACTCTACGGCTCGCAGATAAACCAGAGCGATAGTTACATTACGTTGGCGCGTGTGTGTGTGGCACACGTACACGATTACCCTCGTGAGGCCAGAGGTAAACTTGATATGCTCACGGCATCAAGTAAGCCGGCGGATAAATCGGCGTAACGTAGCCGCGAGGAAGGTTGATGTAAACGTTTGTCTCTAGTTCGGCGACCTCCTTCTTTCGCGAAACACGACTGTGACACGCCAAGATTTCCGATATCTCGAAATTGGTGCCGATAACAGAGTACGCGCCGGACGTGAGCGCGCAGGGTCGGCTCGGCTTATTCACGTGCTGTCTTATCGGCGCGGCTACGCCAATAGCGCTTTGCATGAAATTGAAAAACACCGGCGGCGGGTAGAAAAATACGTCACGCGCGCGATAAACGATTCCGCACTCTGGAAATGTTTATACTCTCGCTGGTTGCAGCGGTTCGCGGGCATTCACTATTCGCGGAACCGATTTTCCCGGATGAATTTCATGAAGTCAAACATTTATACAGCCGTATTCATGACGGTTTTAAATGTCAGTGCCTTAAAAGTGAGCGTCGAAGATCGAACTGGATTAAACATACGTCGTGTATTGATAAAGATCGAATATTTGCTCGAATAACTGTTATCGGGCCGAGCATACTTCAGTACAAAAATTTTTTTTTTTTTTACGTTGTGTGATATTTCTTTCCAATCGGGAATTGTTGAAAATGCAAAAAGAGAGCGACCGCTGGGAACTGTAAAAGATATGATACAGTAATACTGATCAAATCGGATATGAATCAAATGCAAGTTAAAAATTCAGATTCCGAGAAAATAAATATAGCTTGAATACACGAGACCGTTAGACTTTAATCAATTTAAGCGAATGAAGAAATTTTCAATTTTATTGATATTACAATTATAATAAAAGAAGCTTTGAAAAACAATAATTATGACTTATAAAGATATTAAATTTATGCGATTATAGAATTAACATCTATTTAAGATAAGATAATTTCAAGAATTTCTCGATTGTTACCCTAATATTTGCTTGATTCATGTTTCTTTTTAACAATCGATTTATTACTGATTTAATTAGGAATTTGATTGTTTCTTTAGTGTCATTTGTTTGTTGTCGCAACGTTACTAGATTTTATTAATATTCGCATTGTAGCGAAATTGAAATGTTTCGTCGGTTGCGTCGTACTTGCAGAGTATTTTGACTAAGTTTCCCGCGTACTTTGGACTAAGTTATCCATAAACTAAACAGCCAAGTTCGCAAGATTATGGTCGAAACATGCGACCCTCAGGTTACCCGTGAGTGCGGATTTAGGTAGAGATCTTGGTTGAATCGAAAATTTTGACAGCCCGCCAAAACGAGATAGTTACGTGTAGTTCGCTGCTTGCATTTGCGGTTAATGTCGAGCATAGTTCAGCATTACACTGGAAACTAAATGTAGGTGTGAGGAATATACAATGTTATATGTACTCCACACAACATTTTGTATAAGTTTAAAAAAAAAATAAGCACAAATTATTCTTCATTAAACAATTACAAAGCAAAAATATTATTTTAACATTGTAATCACTCGTAAATTATCTCAAAAATACTTCGGCGTATTAAATACGTATATGTCGACATATTCCAAAATTTTAGACTCTTTATTTATGTCACAAGATTGTATAAAATGTTCTGAAAATATTTTTTCTACATTTCTTTCGAGATTTTGAATAAAAAATAGAATATTTCAGTGTGGTCGAACGTTGTGCTTTTAGCAAGTGATGAAATGTCAAATCCAAGCGATTTTAATGTCAAGTCGGAGATCGAAATTTAGGGGAAAGCTGGATATATTGTACGTGCACGTGAAAACCCCGATTACTCGAATGGAATATTTGAGATATGTCAAAGGTCAGTTAGCCATTGCTGTTAGCCGTTTCCTGGACTTGGAACAATAGTCTTTGGTTGATATCCCCTTTTGCTTTGGTCAAGTGAGCCAACGGATGGAATTACTTGCGTTTACAATGACCTGCTTGTTACCGAAGTTACGTCACGATAGATTTGTTCCGCGTACGGCCGAGTCGCTAGTTCGCGGGAAAACGCAGCTTTCAGTGTGCATGTGATTCCGTCAAAGGGTCGCTTATTTAAGAGAAGTTGCTCAGCGGTGAGTTCCACCGTTGCGACTCATGGTTGCATGGATTCTCTCTCTCTCTCTCTCTCTTTCTCTTTCCCTCTCTCTCTCTCTCTCTCTCTCTCTCTCTCAATAGGATGACGGTCCGAAATGTTACGTGGGTATTCAGCTTGTTAACCAATCAGAGAACTCGATGAGTAGTTTGCCCCGCTTTCTGCGTGGATTCGGCTCTTTAGCTGGAAAATCCCGCGTGAATCGATCCCCTGTTCCTTTGTGCGCCTGTATTATACACGTTCATTGTGCGGGTGTACATAGTGGGAAAGAGGGAAAACCTTCTTCGATACTTTATTAAGCTCTTTCACGCGAATACGCTGCGTTTTGTAAGTATAATAACTTCGCTCTCTTAGTGATACTCGGCTGCTTCCGAGTCCAATGAGACGGGAAACCTATCAGCTACTTGCCAGATTATTTTCTTTATAAGCTTGTTGAGGGAAAGCAGTGTGGCAGCCTCGCAACGTGGGGAAAATTAAAAGTGGCTATATACAAGCAGTTTCCACGCTAAAAGATATTAATGAGGATGTTTTTTACATTCTTAATATCGTCGTACGATTACTTTAAACGCTTATTATTTCTGATGTTTATTACAATATCTTCTATCGTAATATTTGTTATTCTTCGATTTTTTTTTCATTACAACATAGGAAATATTCCTTCAATTATGAATAGTTTTTTTAGAATTGAACATAAAAAGCGGCTATTGTAAATTAGAACATCACTTTGTAATAAGAATTCAGAAATTCAATGCTTGCGTCAAAAGCACGTTACTATATATTTTTAGTTCAAAGTTGCTATGTAATTTTTAACGCTCTTTCGTCTCTAGATATTATGGCCGATGCACAAAGAACGTATCGTGCACTTTTTTACAATAACTATCCTGTCTCCCGCCGATAGATCACGGACTTCGTTATTTCACCGAATTCATGCACGAATTTGACCCGAAAAAGCATTTCTTGAATGATTAATGCTAGAAGTGATTTATGGAGAACTACATTCAACAGACATTGATCCTTAATTACTTGGAAGCGATTTAAATGCAAAAAGATACAAATGACAATTCTTGAAAAAAAAACGAGCTCGTGTAATATGTCTTATATGTTTTTTGATTCTTTTACTCAAATTTCGTTCAAGCGATAAATTTGCATAATATAAGAAGAGCGCCGAGATAGAAGTAGAGCTAAATCACTTTTTGATGAAAGGCGATGCACAAATATTTTTAACATATTTGCGCGTTTAGCTGGTTTCTTCGTTTTTTTTTTTTTTTTTCCTTTATACATCTTTTTATCGAGTTTCATGCGCCTTTTGCAGAAAGAGCACGACAAAACACTTAATTAGCGGCAAAAGAAAAAAAAATGCGAGCGGAAAGCACCGCATAAATGGAAACGAGGAGAAAATTGTTGCACGATGACGGTCAAAATCCTCCGTCGCAGACTGCATACACGGTAACATTCTCCATTTTAATTCTGCCACGTAATTACTCGTACCGTACGAAACGATGACGTAATGCGGCGCTTGCGACGTACACATCTCGGCGTCGTGCGCCAACGTAAATCCTGGACGGTTTTAAGGGTTTCAGTGGCACGGTAATTTTCAGTTAGCCTGCGGCTTGCGGCTTGTGGCGATGAGGCGAGTACCTAATGGGCTGGCCCAAGGCACAGCAAGGCAAACATTCTTGCGCCGGGATGATGGCCAACTTTGCGAACTTGCGTGTGTAAGTGTAAGTGCTCGATCGTTACTGCTATTTCGATCGGCGCTTCTCGTTCCCGAAGTATCCCGAAATATTCCCGCTACATGCTTTTGTACTTATGAAATAAATGTATCTTTTATTAATTCTTTGCATAAAGAGCTTTAAGACAATCTTTTGGATAGTTGTGCAAGAAACAGAAGCAAAGTATGATTACAAAGTTTCGTTACTTTAACAAGAATTGATCATTACATTCTTTTTTCTCTGATAGAATGAAAAAAATTAAATATTTAATTGACTTATTTGTTGAAATTAATTAATTATTAATTAACTGCAACGAGTACAGAACTCTTATCCTGCAAGTTACCTTTGTACGTTGCATATTCGGGGAAACTTGTGTCGATTGAACATCGCGCTATGTTTTAGATATTTTTGGTAGTTGTAGTAGTAATAGTGCAATAGTACTTTTAACAGAGCGAAAAGTTTCAAAAAATTTGAAAAAAATATACACATCGTTTTAGAATATTGATAAAATGCAGATCGACATGGCTGACGGATGCACGTTGCTTCTATGAAAGTTAAATATTTAGTTGCGTTTTAAAACTGTACTTTTCAACGACTACGCAGTATAGTTGCAGTAAATATCTTTATATAGCAATTACAGAAGAATTTAGTTTGGCATTTTGATAAATTTAAACAAATTTACATTCAAATCTTGATAAATGTGTACAAAATAGAGAAAGAGTTCAATATTATATGAGATTTCTGAGATTGAAGCCTCGGTTAAGTTACATTCGATCTTTTATAGTTTTTCTCAGTCTATTTCAAAGCTTTTATCTCGTTCATATTGCTTATTGCGCGCAGAAACATACTTGCTCGAATTTCGTATTCGTTTTTCGGTAGAACTTCTTCCGTCTAACTTTTCATAAAAGCGACCCGGTTATAAATGAAAATTGGAAATGTCCATGCATGCGTTAACTACGTACTAATGCTGAAGAGTGTCTCGCGCGCGCGCTCTCGTTCCATTTTCTCGTCTCGTTTTAATTCTCTTCATTTGTCTCTCTCTCCTTTCGTCTTCTCCCTTGTTCGTGTTTATTCGGAGTCCGAGCTCTGAACGACGTCGAAGACGATACGTCTGGCTTTGTTTCGCGAGGGAAATTTCTCAAGCCCCGCATTCGAATTAACAACTATTCTTATTCTCCTCCTGCCGCTATTCTCCACTTCGTTGTTAATATTAGAGTGTGTTGTAGGCGCGTCTGCGCTATGCCGGCTATCGCAAGATATCGAGTTTACCGTGAATGACCGTTTTCTTCCCGCGATAGATTTCTCGATCCATTGTTACGTCTGTGTTCTTTATTTCTGTCCCGCGATCAATATTAGAAATCGGCGTTAATATCCATATTCAATTTGTACATATATCACATTTGAAATATTTCTATTTGAAGTGACCTTATTTCGCGATAAATTCTGTAAAAAAAATTGGCGTATTGTCGGTGTTATTTCTTCAATTTTACTTTAATACCAAAATATACATGTTTTGTGTTATTTATATTACACAATTGATGCTTTCAGCGCACTCTGTTTTGAAAATAATGTAAAATATAAATGTAATCTTTCCAGTATAGGAATAAATAACGATAATAATGTAGCATATGATTATTTGCAAATGTATACATTTTCGATAAAGTTTAATATCTTTTGTAAACAGTGGTCATACATTATTTAGATTTCTTTTTTTTATTCGTTGCGAATGGAATAGAATGTAGCCAATATACGAACATTCCAATGTATTTTCTTTTCGTCTCTATTTTTTATCTTCGTTTTGTGATTAATATCTCAGTGTAGTGTTTCCCTTGGGAGATCGCCCAGGTTTATTTCTCAGTTTCTCCATTCCTGCCTCGTGGATGAACTGGTTAGAGTTTCTTTGCGAATGGATGCCTTTGTTTTGTCAAGGATTTCTGAGGCTAGTGCATTAACATCTCTGTTTATTTGCTCGCTATTTCCATCTGACGACGAACATTGAATGTAATCTGGGATACAATATATCTGTGTTACAATATTGTATTGAGCACAAAAACACTTGCATCATCTTTCAAAAGACAAACAGACAGACATCTACATGCTTAGCGCGGAATATAATATCCAAGAGTCTAGAGAAACTAAAGATCCTTACGCGAATTCGAGGATTTATATTTAAAAATCGGTATATAAGGTTATAAAATTCAACATTGAAAAATTTAATTGTAGGATATTTAATTATACAAAGAAAATTCGCAACTTTAAAGCATTTCAATCTTCGCGTCATCATCGTTCTTATATTTCACATTGTTTATTACTGAATTTTGTTGCAAATTATCTATCTGATAATGTTTAATTTAGATTACTTCATTTGTGTGTATGGTGCATTGATATACTTCGTCTTGTTTATTAACGATCGCTTCATAACTTGCGATTAAGTATTTTATATTCGTTCTAATGCGTCATAAGGGATATTGCAGAATTTTTCGCTGCAGCGAGTAAGTCACGTGAGTAACGGCATGTTATATTATTTAGTCAATTTTCCGCGTGCTTTGCGGTCAAAAACGCATTCATTTATTTATAATGTATCTTCCGTGTCCTGGTTTTCTCGCGAACTTTTCTTTCTATCGCCGATGCGATGCTTTTTTGATCTTCTTATCTTAAATTTAATATTTGCCCTTGTTTGCTAAAGTTTACAAATCAAATTGCTACAATATTTATGGCACATGCGGTCAGAATATGTATATACAGAATATCCGAGACAAAATGTATCATTTGTTAATAGCAGATTCCTGTGGTCATTTGGAGATAAAACTCTTTATAATCTATATATCAAAATGTTGCGGCTACAATAAAGTATTTAAATGGAAAGTATTTAAAATTGACCAGACAGATTGTCAAAAACAACAAAAACGCTAGCTCTGTCGAGCTGGGCCCCCCACCTTGCACAAATAAAAGAACCAATAGCGCAAAATTATAAGCTATTTATGAGTTTTCATATTCTGCAAATTAAAATTTTTGAGCTCGTCACGCTGAGCATGAATTTAATGTTTTTTGTGGGGGGGCTAAGTCGATATCGACTCAGCCCCCCCCTCCACCGCTTAAAAATAAAAATATTGAATCAATCTTTGCGGTAGAATTAAGAGCTATTTATGAGTTTTTGAACTGATATAGTGTCGATATTTAAGCTCACCTCCTTAGTCCTCAAACAACCCTTAATCGATATCGACTCAGCACCCCTCCCCCCCAACGAAAGTCATTAAATTCATACTCAGCGTGACGAGCTCAAAAATTTTAATTTGCAGAATATGAAAGCTCATATATAGCTTATAATTTTGCGCTATTGATTTTTTTATTTGTGCAAGGTGGGGGGGGGGGCAGTTCGACAGAAGTAAAAACGCTCAAGCACGTTGCATTGATTTTGATCTTTATTATATGAGAAATCTGCTATTAACGGGTGACACGGTTAGTCTGAGACGTCTTGTACAATTTACATTATTTTTTAACCTATTTTCTTAATTTTGCTGACAGTTTTACTGACAGTAAAATAAAACAAATTGTCTTACGTACATTGAATTCTTACTCATTTTTTATGCAAAAATCTAAAAATATTTTATCTATTAAATATATATATTTATCATAAAAACTATAATTTTTTAAATAATAATAAATACATATATTAAAAAATTTAATAACCATAAACATTAAAAATTGCAAAATCTTTTATTGAATATTTTAAAATTATGCTAAAAATTTATATGCGTTACACGTAATATTTACGTGCAATATTTTACAACAGGTAACAAATAAATGATTATTTATCTTAAAGCTCTGGCCAGCGCCCAATATCTTTTCTGAACCTTCTTTTCCTCGAAAATTGCACGAAATTTTTAACAGTACTTTCGACATGTATTTTGTTACATTAGGACAAAAGTAAAACTCACACGGAATATTATTCGGCCTCGAAGCTCTTAACATTAGAGCACACACATGTTTACATATATGTTTAGTGTTAGGGGTATTATGGCCGAATTGCGGGGTTTGGTGAGGTTGTTTTGTTTACGTTGTCACGCTTGGGTAGCTCGAGGGTCTTATATTCTCCCTCTCTTTTGCGTTAGCTATCGGCGTACACATTCCGCGCACATTCCTTGGAATCAAAATTTGCTCGATCTTGTCTTCGCTCGCTATTATCCTGCCGTTCGTCGCACGTAACGCACGTACGAGACGAAGTATCGAGGCATATCGGCGCGTTATTTCCATTATTTTAATCATCCCATCACTACTTTTATATTTTTACCACTTTTTTATGATAACTAACCGATCCAAAATCCAAAATTATTATTCCGATAAGATAAAAAGTAATAATATTATTTTTTAGTATTAATATTATTAGTAATAATATTATATTATAATAATATTACTTATTATTAGTAATAATATTACTTTTTACAAATATCCTTCGTTTTTTACCGAGTGTCGAACATATACGGCCGATGATATCACAGTATTATCTTTATCCTTATGTGACAAAATACATATCGGGAGTGCCGTATAAAATATCGCGCGATAATAATCAATCGGGTTTTCGCGAATAAATTGTGTTTCTATACTGATTGTGAGAGAGGAGGAGGCTCAGGACGGGCATCGGGCATCGGCAAAGCAATTTTAAGGTATTTGTCGTTTTATTTCTTACCTATTAATTTCAAAATGTTGCACACAGTAAAATAGTTTAATAGTATTAATTAAACATTTACAATATATAATATTTATAATTATTCGATTCTTTATGTATTTATTATTATTTCAAACACATAAATGTTTAATTCTTTTATTAACTATTTTCTTAAAAAACAAAAATTCAATGTGCACAAATATTTTTCTGATACTAATTATTTTAAAATTTGCTATAATTAGAATGTTCTTTTGTATTTTACAGAACAACGACGACAACTCCGCTGCTGCACATCGATCGGTGAGTGAATCTGATTTTATTTTTATATTTTTATATTAAGTTGATGGATCAATTGTAGAAAGATGTAAGATATATACTCTCAATTAATACATTGAGATTGTACATTGCTTTTCATATTGATTGCATAAAAGTTAATCCAATTTTTGTTTTAATATATTAAGGGAATAGATTTAAAGTAATATAACATATTAAAAAACATTCTGTATATATAATAAGTATATCATAGTATACATATTGAACATATCTTATTCTAACTGCGTAATTTATGTCTTTCTACATCTTCTTCATACAAAATACTTTCTTTTGAACAATACATAAGCTCGACGGGTGCAGGAACAATGCATATCCATTAAGGTGATGCTAACGTCTTATCGGTCTCATGGTTCAAGTACACCATAAGATTGGATTATCAATTATCTAGAATTATTTTTAAGTGTGAATAGTTGTGTGTGGATAGTAGGAAATACTACCACTACTACTAAGAACTAGATCCGCGTGGTTCTAGATTTAAGAACATTTGTTATTTTAAGACGGTTTTATATATATATTTCTATATATATAAAAACACATATAATAGTAAGGCTCCATATGATAACAATCAAGAAATATAATTATATATATATATGTTCTATATATATATATGTACTATTATAGACGCTGGGTGAGTGCACGCGATTGCATGTAATCTGTACGTGTGGTATATGTGTGTATACTTACCTGTTTCTTCGTGGAAAGTCTCGTTAAAACTGTTGGTTGGGGTTTCGGCCATGTCTTGAGGGGAGCCGGCGTCATGCTCTCGTAAGTAATCCCGTCATTTTAAAAGGCCCAGTTGGGCGAAAGGTGAGTTTTTTAGCTGGTAGGCGGTCGGGATGGCTATCGGGGTCCAGTGGGAGCGATGGTTTTTGCGATTCCTCGCCTTCGGGTGTCTGGAAGGTTCTGACCCGTGGGATGTCTTGACCCTGGTTAGGACGTGGACGCAATTCCTTCCGGTTCTGCTGGGTTGCCTCGGTACGAGTCTCGGTCGAATCCAGCACTACCCTGGAGTACGGGCTCCAGGGTGTCTTTGGAAGATTTTTTTCATCTTCGAATAAAAGAAAAGAAAAGAAATAAAAGAACAATACATGAGTATAAAGCATCAATATAAATTGTTAGCTATTATTATCTTTTTATGAAAATGTAAAATTATCATGAAATATTGTCTGCGCGACGATAATAGATTCGAAAACAGGAAGCTTAGGAATATGCGATAAACATTTTCGTTCGGCACATACAAAAAAAGCTCTAAAATCCATACATATTCAATAGTTACAGAGAAATGTGTCGTGCCAGAGATGCGATCGCGATATAAATATCGCTGACGACACGACAATAAATTTTAACGACGTTAATCGATACCAGCGGCGTGCCAATATTTCGATATTTCGCAACGAATTTATCCGTACACCGACACACATCGCGTATTTTCTTTCTCCTACTTTTTGTCTTTCTCACTCCTCTCTCAAATCAGCACTTCTTTCTGCTTCTCGTGTCTGTTCTCTGACTACTCTTTCAACCACTTGTCCGGCCGCGTTTCCACGAGAGCTATTTATTGCGATTCCACACCGCGATAGCCTCTCACTTCTGTCGTATCCCTTCTTGAGGAAACAGTTTATCCGGTTGTTCCGTCTTCCGCCTCGGTGTTTCTCGAGGCCTTTTCCGGTTTCTCTCCTGGTCGTTCTTCCTCTTTCTCTTTCTTCTTTTTCCTCTTCTTCCGTCGTCCCCGTCACATTCAGCAGTGACTCGCGCACACGTCTAAATTGTTTTCCGATTCGACATTTGTCGAACATACGGCCCGCTGAATGCAGCGTGAATTCATCTTTTTTCTTCCTTCGCAAATTCTCTTTCTTCTTCTTTCCGTAGAATTCTATTCGTTAAATTGTGATAAAAAGATGTATAATCGACTCCAGTCGCGCACTGCTTTGAATTAATGCGATTCTCCCGAGATTGTCTCCAAGGAGTTTAATATAATTGGCTGCTCAAGCAGCTCATTGGTCAAGCATACATCTTGACACGAATGTCTGATTACCACTATTATGCGCATTATGGCACAGCTGGGCGCATTAATAGCATCCAATACATTTATAATCAACGAGATTTATTCTCGTGAAGCATATCTTTTTTCGTTTACATAATTAATTGTATGATTCAATTGCTTTGTGTGCTCGGAACAAAAAAAGGACACTGATAATATATCTAATTGTACACCTTGTACAAAGTATAGGTCAGATGTCATCGGTAATTGCGAAGAAATTACAATTGTTTCGAATTGAAATGAGCAAATTTGCAAGACATAATCAATTATATCCGCATCAGCAGAATGTCAGAATTGCGCGAGCTGCGCGATAGCTTTCCTGACAAGCGGCCGCGTCGCGTTCGGCAAGGCCGGTTCAAAATTGCGGGTCATTCGTCAGGTGCCATCCGAGCAACTACTACAATCCTCTCTCCCCCCCCCCTGCGCCTTCTTCCAACGGCATTAATAATTAGAGCGGATAAAGGGACGTAATTGAATCAGTGCCTTAATTAAAAATCGCAATTAGTGTCTTCGCCTGCCGTTCTAGCTACCTACCTTACGTAAGCAAAATTGAATTAATACGCCGTCTGGCCCGGGGATGGCACTCAACGCCATTACTTAATACTAGTATTACGAGACGCAGAGAGATCCATAGCGGCGTCGAGAATGGGGGATGGGGTAGCGCGATAGGGGCAAAATTACTCGGCAATTGCAGGCGCTCTCGCGAGCGGACACACGGGTCCGTCGAGGCGAATACTTTTTTCAATGTCGGGGATGACCATCGCGCTTGCAAACACGCGCGGCTGGTAATCAGTATCCGCGTACTTAGCTGAATCCTTCAGGTCGCCGCAAACGCAATTACGTCGCGAGCGGCAATCTCGGGCGGAGAACCTCTTAATGCTGAAATTAGAGGCGAAGCGAAAGAAAGCGAGAAACAGAAACGGACAAGGGACAGATGGATCTCTCGCGGTCGAGAAAAAAGTAAAAAGTTTCTGCGACTCTTTTTATCGATCGTGATTTATACAAGTTGGAGGTTTGGTTTACCGTCATCCTACATCCGTATTTGATTTGCTATATTTTTCACGTGTCTCTTAATGAGTTTTATATAACGCGTGTTCGGCTTTATTTTTTCGTTAATTGAAAAATAAATAAGTGATTAAACGGCCGTGGCTATTTCGCACGATTTTTGTACAGGAAATATGTGAAATTTATCATTGCAGCTATACTTGATGCGGTTGGATAGAGCACTTTTGTACTCCCCGTCCTCCTCAATTCGGTTCATTTGGCAGTGTGAGGCACGAGGATTGTGCCGTAAACACAATCACAGTACACGGAGCAATTACTCAAGTAACTGCGTATTACCGAGCTATTACATCATGCGTCCGCGTTAATACTCATGCGGGTTACGGAGTGCCGCCAATTAAGCTGAGGCGTGATCCGCCGGATATACTTCAAACGAACGCGTTATGCAGGTCAATTGCATTGAACGGTGAAGGTGCTAATTATGGGCCGGTGAGATCGTAAGATAACTAACGCGGCGACGGGCTGTCGTCGTAATCGCGCGATTACGAAATATTACATCACGATAACATATCTCGCGTGCGTGTAGCCGATGGAAGATAAATAATTGTCCCTTTTTTAGCGTGCAATAGCAGCTGTTTGCTCGCGGCGATCTCTTTCTCGGTAAAGCTCAAAGTTTAAAAGTAACCGCGTTGTAATGCAAAATGCCATCTGTTGAAATGTGCACGATTTTTCACTCGCTTTTACAAAGAAATTAATTAACGCATGAAAGACTGAGAGGGCAATTGATGTGTAGTTACTTGCAAGGCTTTTGCTTATAGTTTTTACATCATGAAAGTCATCCTTTACCGTACGCTACTCTTTGGGATTTACGTCATATTTTACATATGTTCTATCTTCAATTCACTAAAAGAACTTTGCAGCACATACATATTTTGCCGTTATTTAATATTCTGTAATATTACCAACAAATGTCTGAATATCTCAGAGATATATATTATATATATATACATATATATTACCATATGTTTTACTTATGTCACTTTTTATTTATCCTGGCGTATTAGCATATTAAAAATAATAAAAGATAGTAGAATAATATTAAAACTGTAAAATATAAGATGAGTTATAAAGTTTCCAGAAAGTCGTAATTAACAAATGAGTTTATTTAGTATTAAAATTCTAACAGTAGCTTTCCTATATATATATATACAAAATTATTGTATCATGTCTCTTAATATACTTTTTTTTAATGATCTAGTGACGTTTTAATTAAAAAAATATAATAATTATGTAGAAAAAAGCTTTTTATAATAAATACGTATCTTTTAATAATGATTTTTTGGAAACTTTTTGACTCGTCTTTATAAGACATAATTATATTAAGCACCAGATATAGAAGATCAATCGATGAGTTGAGGTGATTTTCACTTATTTTCCATACGCGCTTATATTAGCCGGGCTCGCTATTTTTACCGCCGACGTTGCGCAATTTCGTCGTCTACGATATTAACGCGACAGTAACTATGGAAGCGTGTATGAAAGAATTTCCGTAATATGCGCGGCATAGACTTTTTTAGAACTTGTCTCGCATACACCGAGCTTCTTATTGTTCTCATTTTAAAGAGCGCCTTCCCTCCCCGAACGCGTTGTCATCTTTTTCGCGGAGTATTACGATCGTGTCGCTCGGTATATCCTCCAATAGCGCCACTTCACCTTCCTCCATCTATTGTCACCGTCGTCTCTTTTCTTTCTGCTCTCCGTGCACGAACTCGCTACTCATCATGTTATACAGTCCCACTCTGCGTCTTCCGTATCGCATAGCTGGCATACACGCGTTCATTATTCGTGGTATTATTTCTTCAATAAGTCGAGTGTACGGCTCAGCAATAGAAAATTTATGCATTTATCAATTGTGATGATAAAAGTTACAAATAACTGATTTTTACGGAAGATTCTCTTAATTGATTTAAAATAAAAAAATAAATCTTTAAGAATTAATACGTTTTCTTGGATTGTTCGCAAATGCAGATGCATTAATTGACAAGTTTCACATTTTTGTTTATATTTTGAAAACGCAATAATTGTTTGAACAAAGTAAACATGTACTAAATAAATAAATCTTTTTATAATTTTCAATGTAAAAAATTTTCTGACTTAGGAGATGTACTTAATTATTTCAAATGTTGAAAAAATTACTGTTACCATTAGTACTTCCTTAATAATATTCAAGTTATTAAGCACTGTAATGATTTATCACTATAAACTAATTGTGGCTGGTACATGAAAGCAAACGTGCTTACAGACATGCATACGGACGCAAAACGGAGCATTCTGTATATTACAGACAAAACGCAAGTGGAACACAGAGAGCCTTTGTCGTAACTCGCGAGCTCTGTAATTACGCAGAACAAATACCGAGCCATGTATTTCCTACGTCACGTTTTTTATCCAACGCCTTCCATCGCGTACTATTGAAATGAGAAACAAGAAATTCATGAACGAATATTTAACTGATGCTCATTGAATTCTTCCTGCCCTTACTTTTGCAAAGCGATTGATTGGTGAACCATTTTAAGGTATTTATCTATGCAGGTAGCGTGTACATGAAATATTTTAATTATTATTTGATTGAGTAAAGCTTAAAGGAAAAAATGCAAGTCATTTTGTTTTTTAATATTTTTGTAATAAGCAATTTATATGTGCAAAAACTGTGCTTCAAGCAAGATGAGAGCTTAAATAATAAAAAATAAGTAAAAAATATGGAATAAAGTTTTTGTACGAAATTTTATTTTTTAGAAAATTGATTTTTAAAATTGAAAAATTAATGTCTGCGTTTTTTTTCAAACTTGGTTTCTAACAATTTATTCGTTCAAATTTATTGCACTTGTTAGAATAGAGTATATCAGTAAATGTATTCAAAATGAGTAGGTACATTAATTCGCAGTATATTTAATAATCTAGAATCCAGTGTAATGAAAGTAAAGTATATATAAACGCAGTCTTCTAAAATAAAAATTTCAATATTTTTGAAATCACTTTATTTGAAACAATTTGATAGATTAATTTATTATTCCGTTCAATTGTCTATGGAACTGTGATGGGAAATGAACCAATCATAGCTATATTCCCATTGGAACATTTCAACCAGGATCACGATCGCTTAAGGCGAACAGAGCGTATCGCGATTGGTTGCGATGCCAGAGGGACTGCGGAGCGAGTATCCGGCGCGGTTTGCATTGAACTCGGAGTGACTAAGGTTTAATTCGCCGTATTGGCAAGCTTCGAGTCTCGGAGCTCGCGAACGTTCGGTGAAATTGGCCGCAAGTGTAGACTAGTTAAACGATGGGCGGCCGTTGCGGCGGACAGTCGTCCGATTTACTGAGACGGTCGACCTTCTCGCTTCTACCTTGAAATTCTGCATGCCACGCGCTCTCTCTCAAGACGATACGCTTAGTGGATTTCGCGCGGGAGGTACGAGAACGAAATATATAGTCCTCACGGCACGCCGTTGCAAAGATCAGTCATCCTCCGAGATCTCGACTTTGTCTCTATGACTGGAATCAGGGAGGGTGTTTAAATTTGTTAGCGGCCTCGTAACAAAACTTGTTAGGAGATAAAATTTTCAGATATTAACGCTTCACATTTAGGATTCTTGCTTTAGATTTTTTAGCAGGTTATCGATTAATCAATAAGCTATTTATTGGATAACTTTGCATTTTTCAATTAATAGTTATGCGCGCATGTTAAAATATTACATGTTTGATCGAAAAGTATTTGGAAAAGATATTAACGATGTTTGTATATGTGAACACAACACAAAGCGAAAAGCCATTAAGTCGGTATTTACTTTAGCAGTATGATTTATATAATATGATAGTGCACGGTTTGAATATTAAAGTGGATTATATTCAAATTAAGTGAAGAACAATTAAACTGCAATACTAATTTGATTTATTATATTTGCAAGCCAAACTTTTCCGAGGTGAGAATATAAGCTTGATGAATTTTAGATCTCCGAAGATACAGATCCATTACATTTCCGAAACATTCGTCAACAACTCGTGCGTAGAATATACATCGACTAGTCGCAATCGAAATCAAAGCGAAACGCGCAATGATTTCACCGGCTAGTGCCGGTAAATCTGTGTCGTCAGGCTTAAGAGAGAACATTCTCGAACTTCGTCTCGACTGCCCGCGTTACGAGTAAGGGCAGCGAAAAGCATCGTTTAGGTCTCTTTGTCGAAAATAGTTTCGACCGGCGCGAGTCGTCCTGGCGGTGCGCCAAGCGAAGCCATCGACGGCAGCAAGCGAGAGGGTGAGAACGAGCCACGCGGCGCACCACTCACCGGTCGTGGATCGGTATTGGGGCTGAAATAAAATGAGGGAGTCGCGCGCGACTCGGAGAAAATAGAAAGTTGCTGCTAGGGAGCGCGTAAACATATAAATCTCGCGGACCAAGCGGCCAGCAGGTTAGCTGCAGTTAGAAGTTAACACCGATTCCACACCGTCCCGTCCCCCTCAGCTCTTCCTGCTCGTTCCAATCGCGCCGCCTCTTCGTGTGTTTCTTCATCTCGCTTACGGGTATTCTACAAGGCGGTTACAAATGTTCCGCTCTGCGGGAGTGCATCGAATTCACTGTAAACAAGTGCCGTTATTGTTGGATGAATCTCCATTTTTCCTTTACTCGCGCAAATTTAGATTTGAGATTTATATGGATCGGTGTACGTAGCTCTTCGTATAGGAATTTTGGATTGTGTTGACATTTTAGATAAGAAAATGATATAAAATTTGTATAGGAATAAGTAAACATATGAAACGCGGTGGAAATATGAGGCATCAAGGTGATATGACTTTCTTGAAAGATTTCTTCAAAGCAAAATTTGTGCAATTGAGGAAAGTTATCAAAAAAATTTTGAGAAAATAAAAAAGTTTTGTAATTTAAATAAACGATTTTTAAAATATTCATGTTTTAGAACAAACTCTCTCAATGATATAACATAAAATTTCTTATTTGTCAATATTTAATTTTGTACATTAATAGACGCGATAATCGCGCAAGATATATGATAAGGACACAAATAATAAAAATTGGTCTCATTTCTTAAGCATAATTTATTGAAATTAATGTTATATATAACAGATACCTCATGTTTTCACTTTCTTTGCAACAAATTGACGATTAAATACGCAATGTATTTATATATTTTGTTCACAAAACCAAAAAACGTAAAAGGCAAAGGTGAAAGTAAGAAGAAGCAGTATCTACTCGTGTGTTTGATACCGCCTTGAATATCGAGGTTTCGATTAACTTATCTGGATCTATCCTCTGCCGTTATTTCCGGTCGATACGCTACTCGATCGTCTCTCTTTTCCCGGAAGTGCGCTCAACACGAGTGCTAGAGCTACGTTCGGAAAGAATTTCAGCGTGCCGTCGGTCGTAAAGTACAGGATGTAGGCGAGAAGACCGAAATCACTCACGACGCGCGCGCCAAGAGATGCAAATAAGAGATTAGGGGAACTCTCTCGTGAATCCTGTTTCAAGGCAAGGAAGCGCGTCCGCGATTGACGAGTCCCTCCTTCTCATGGAGATTGTTGTTTACGCGACGACGAAGATGATGGGAACGCGCTGTTATTCGCGCACTCGAATCCTTTCGATATATCGCAAGATTACCTCAAACGAATATTCCTCACGTCACGACTTTTCGAAGGTACATATTTTATTGAACGTGTGCGGATATTAATTTTACGCTACGGCGGAAAATCTTGTATCTCCGGCACATCTCTTAATATCTTGCATATCAATAGCATTGTTCGCTTCTTTCGCAAGAAGCCAGCCTTCATTTATCTCCGATAGTTGTTCAATCGCAAGAATCACAGCGAGATCGCGTTGCGGTGCAGCGCGCAGATCTTCTTACGTCACAGCGAATTTTCTTATAAAAGACAAAGAAAGATGACGCGCAGTGGCACATAAACGCTTGTCTGCCGTTGCAGGGGAATTTGCCCGACTATAGACGTGAATTATCTAGGCGGACCGTTTAAAGCTGCTTTATGAAATACGTATTCATATTTCTCTGCCCCTTCTTTCTCATCTTCTGTCTGTTCCGTCTGGCTGCTGGCCCGCATCCGGGGAACGGAACCACTCTTTCGTGGAATACGAAACTCTATATAAATTCGCATAAACGGTTTTACTGTGCGAACTTAAAGGTTTGTCTGGTTCGCATGCGACCATAACATCGCGCTTGTAAAACACTAGTAACCTCTCGTCGCGAAACTCAACGTATTCAATGCGGTCTCCTGGATTGCCACGTTTATCGTCCTTAGACGCGTAATTGCACCACCGGCGGTCGACGAGCGATAAAACCGCTCGGCGACATTTCTTTCCTCGGCTGACGCGCAGCGACATTCCCTTCTCTCCACCTTTTAACGTCTATTGCGTGTGCGAGAAACAAGGTGGTAAATCTGTGCAACCGCTATCAGAAAGAAAAATGATGGACATGGATAAAGTAAATGAAAATGGATGGTGGAAACTCGGTCTTGTTGAAATTATCTAGATAAACGATCTTATACACCGCGATTGTATTTTATACACTATTTTTTCTGAACCCTTGATGGAATAATAATCAAAATTTGTAGATTTATGTGATTAAAATTGCTGACAGTTTAAAATTATAGAATTGATTGACGCGCGCCCACGCACGACTTTTTGCAAACATTTTTGCAATGAAGGAGCGGAAGATAATATCGTCTCTTGTCGAATAAAATATAAAATGTGTTTCGTAAAATATCTTTCATGATCTTATTTTAGACCATCTATAATTTGTAACAGAATTTAAGATAGTATCCTGTTTTTAATTCTATCTATGTTACACGGCACATAAAATTATAAATAGAATTGCGTAAATCTATAAACGGAATTTATAAATAGGTTTCTGTCGTATATCAAAGACCATCTAAAGAGGGCTTTATTTTTTCTTGAATGTACTTATATATAAAATTTTTCGCTTTATTTTAAAATCGATGAAAATTATAATAATGCAAATGTTAAATGATTCAACATATTCAACTCTACATATAGTTGTCTCAAAAGAGATAAAATGTATTTCGGTATTTAAATAAAATTCGATAATTTTTTGAGATTGTCGAGATAGTTTCGGTATGCTGCAAGATTTTCGAGCTACTCTATTATTCGATGAAATAGCACGTTTTTCGAGAAAATGGAAAAAGAGCACAAAGGCTATGTTCCTCATTATTACGCAGTAGATGTCTTGTACTTCGGCAGGATTACATGGCATCCTCGGCAAATGGAGGGTTAAAAAAAAAGAGGATAAACTTATGGAATTTTTGAAACTGTAGCTCGCAATCCGTATATGGGTCATCCGGAAAGTAGGTTGGAGGATCGGACGCTGATGTTCGGTGAACCGATAGCAAACGGTAAACGGATACCAATACTCTGGCAAGTTTCGTCAAATTTACTGATAAACTACAAAATCACTCGATTCGTTTGTTCATCGTGACTATTGCTGATAGATTGACCTCTTCGTTAGCAAATTCGAATTTTTTAAATTAAAAAAAAGAGATAAAATGAAAAAAAGAGGAATAACAATTTTTGAAAAATCCATTTTTCTCTCATCTTTGTTGGAGGAACACATTCTTTTTAATAAAAATATGTTGCTAAAAATATGAGATATAGCAATACGGATGAAACAATATCGATGGAATGTCCCAATATTGGAATCTTGTAACGAATAGGTAACGAATTGGAAGAGATGTATTCGTGAGCGTAATTCTGGGGTAGGTTGGATGCGTAGAGATAGAATAGGATTCAGTTGTTGCAAATTATTTAGTGAAATGTGCTGAAGGGAAATTTTACAAAATTTTATAATGACAACAATTAGAGAAGAGAATTAAAACTTATAACATTTTTCATACATCGAGCAATGCTTAAATTTCAAGCTATAATTTTTTAATCTATTATGTAAAATATCTAACAATTTTAAATCTTTTTATAAAATTTACGAAATTTGGAAAATATATTCGAAGAGTACGAAGAATATTAATATTAATTATATAATAATTGGATAATAATGTCATTACTTTAACTTATCCAATCTTTTTCTAAATTTGTCGCCTGGTCATGGAATTCATCCTTTGAGAAATCATATAACATTCATAGCATATATAACATTTTTCCACTGAAAACTGCAGTATCGGGTCCTGCTGCGCCGATCGGGTTGATCGTAAAATCTTTATCGTTATTTAATCCCTTTAGTGTCTTTTTCCGCCGTACGTTCGTGAGAGCATCCATTCGTCGGCGGATGATCGCACTGAATATCGCATATTATAGACATGTCGATGCTGTGTATTCCCGCGGGAAATGCAATTTATTGGCAGGTCACGCAGAGATGTCCCATTAATACCCGATCGCGGTGGGTGTGCATCCACGTCGGCGGTTCTACGCTAAGAAATTTTCTTTGAAATATGATCAGCGAGTCGGAACCATCCTCTGTATTTACCTTTGTGCGTTGCGCAGCGTAACGGGCGTAATGCACATCAGCAGCAATTTCTCGACATCTCTCTTGGAAAACTAGGTACCTTTGGCCGCGCAGGTTACTTTGCCGTATTATTCCTTCGAGGGTATACTGCAGCGTTTGAGGTCAGCTTTGGCTTTTACTTCTCATTAAAACTATAGGGATGCCTATAGAGAATAGAATCTGTAGTGCCGGGGTCGCTTATAGACTTTACTACTACGTTACCGTACATTTGAAAGAGCAGGAAAAATTGTTATACCGTTACAATATTTTTCTTTGCAGTAATTGAAAGAAAAACGTAAAACTTTGCATTTTTCAAAAATAATTAAATCTCATATTCCGCAAAAAGTATGGACTTGTTATTATTTTACAATTATACAATTTACGAGCTTTGTTTCAACAACAGACTTAATTCGGAGTCGAGCTTTCCTTATTATATTTATCGCAACTTTTCAATTTTCAACAGTACTTTGTAATTAAGTCTGAAATTAAAATTCTGTTAATATAAAGTTTGCTCGTTAGTCACCGAGGTAGAAAATTTTATCAAACAAACAAGATAAAATACTTTTTGATATTTAATCAATTAAAGTATATTATAGGCTGAGAGCCACGTAAAAAATTCTTTTTCTCACGGCTTATAATGCGAAAGCTTTTAATATTCCGCCGTTGTTGTTGACGAAAATAATCCATCACAGAATTCCAATTTATTAAAGAATCCGCCATTAAAGTCGCGGGATGTGAAACGCCTTAATATATTGAGGAGACGAAAGCAACGCACGGAATGAATATAACTATAGATATCTTCATACATTGAATGCGTAATAAGGCTCTCCTACATCTCGCGTGATCGAGGAGCCGCAAGTGTTAAGCAGATACATCGAGGAGCTGTCTTCGCTCTTGCTCATTTTCGGTGAGAGCTTCCAATCGACGTCGTGTTGTTATAATCCAACAGCGCGCAATGACCGGCTTCAACGACGTTCCGTTGCCGGAGTTATCCTGTCGTACGTCCTCGTTAACGTTCGTCAGGATCGTAATTTACGCGCGCCCAGACGCCGTGGCGCGACCGCCGGCCATTATTAATGAGAGACCACTCAAGCCTAACGTCGCACCGGTGTGACGATGTCTCTCACCGTAGGGCTGTTTTCCTACCCACCCCTCAACTCGACGAATCCATTATTGCGCCTCCATGGGTCACTTACTCAAATTACGGTTTCGATGCCTCGAGCAATCGTGGCCTGTAAATTGACTTTCTTGCAATCACATCTCGCGTGACTTCGTAGTCCATAGATCATGTCGGTATTCTCGGATACAGCATCGTTTTAATGATAACGCGACTGTCCGTTCGCGGTATTTACTCGATTGAACGGCGAAGCATCGCGCGAGCAAACGCGGCAGCACTCGCGAATTATCTACAACAATCGGATCTTTTGTCGCTTACGTTTTGGAAATAATTATTGATATAAATATATGTCAAGTAGCGTATATTTTTATCGAGAAAATTCATTATATTTAAATGCATACATTTGGATTATAACATTTCTATGAAAATATATGCACTGAAATGCGAGAAAGACATTAATACATTATTAGATGCGTTGTGCAAATTTGCATGTCCACGATAAACTGAAATAAAGTAGAATTTATCTAAAGTTAGATTGAATTTGATTAGTTGCAATAATTATAAGCCACGCTCCCGATTATACGGCTCAGTTAACAGAAAAGGACAACTAGACAAGATAAACAAGAGCTGTAGCGCTGGCAAACTGCTATTACGCGCGGACACGTTTACATATGAGCGGTGCTATTGCAAGCTCGGCGAATGTAAAGCCGTGGTTATGTATTTATTTGCGGACGTCCGCGCGGTAAGCTACGTGCAGTCCATTTTTGGAAGTTACCATGGCGAGGGAAGATTCGGCAAACAGAGGCTAAAAGGTTTGAGGAGAGTACGTCGAAAAGGAGTGGTTAAAACGAACTGCCCGTTAAGCTGGGAAATATATCCACGGTGGAAGCGAACTGTAATTTACTCTCGACGATCGCGCGCGATCTCGACTAGCACGCTCGTGCGTGCGTGCGGAGATTTTTCTTCCTTCCGGCGTGGCTGTACATTACATCGCCGCGATTTGTAAAATATCAGCGCGATACGATTTCCCGACACTTTGAATAGGAGAACCTGCAACCTGAGATGTATTGCGATCGAAAACCGCGTTGCAAATTCCGCGATAATTTCCTCTTTAATAGCGAATTTGGGGTTGCGCTCTACTCCGCACTGGCGCACATTAAAGGCTGCTTCTTGAAGTTATCTAAGTGCAAAAGCATTGCACAAACATCTTGATCGATGAGGCATACAATATATATTCTACTAAATAACATTATCATATTATTGCATCGTATAATTTGAACCATGACATTATTTATGGCACATCACTTATTATACATATATGTATGCGATATCATTAGCTTAATATTAATTAATATGAAAATATTAAATCCGGGCAGAAAATTATAATTGCGATGCTTTTCCATTTGTCGATAGTTTTAGAAAATGTTTTTTACGCGCAATTTTTGAAGGCTACATAAGTATTGATCGGATTGTTTTCAATCTTTTAATGATATATTTTAAAACTAAATATTTTAATAATGATAAATTGAATATTAGATGTTTTAAATAGACTGCATTAAATATAAACTATGTAACATTATATTTCGTAAAATTTAAAAAAAGAATTGAACATGTAATTTTTGTAAATTGAAAGGTTTGAAAATTGGAAAGGTTTGAAAAATATTGCACAAATATGAACGTGTGTATACAATTGATAGAATTCATAGTGAGGCCTTAAAATTTCACCAGTATTATTTCATACAATTTTTAAATGGTTTGTTGCATATACACAATGCAATAAAGGCTGCACAAAAGATTCATGTATAGTTTTGATACTAGGTCGCGTAATTTACTACTCAAACGACTGCAATGGTATATTTATACCTACTATAAGAAATGCTTAGCCTTTGTACTTGCCACGACTCGCCGAAGAGATACCGTGCTTTTGCACTTTAAATCTGCCTGGTTTTTACAAAGAAATCTGATTGTAATTCTGTGTGTGCGGTTAAATGTACAAGGTGGGCAATAAATACGATATTTTTTGCGTATTGTCTTGGTAGAAAATTTATTCGATGCATTAAAGTACAGAAAGAGAAATACAAATACCTAATTTTCACAGAGAAAGAATTGGATTTCTTTTAACAGAGGAGATTGAATTTTTTTAACTATTTTTTTTACAATCTTTCTTGTGATTGAAAATTGAAAAATATCATACTTTATTTATTTTTTTTTTTAATACGGTTTATTGTTGAATTAATAATGATTATAAAGATATTGTACGTTTCATAAAAATTTTATTTTCTAAATTTTTCCGTAATCCACGTATTAATTTACGTGAAACAGCTTTTGTTACTTATTGTCAATGGCTATCCTTTATGCCCGGAGCGAATGGAAGGTGTTGAAATTGGTATAGTTCCACCACGAGGTTGGAGTTTACACACATTCGCGCCAGTGTTCACGAGAGTGTTGCAGGTCAGATTCGAGAAAAGAAAATTCGACCGTAGATCGTGCGAGCATTAGCGAGTCAGTGAAAACTGCAGATTACTTGTCAGTCGGTCGACCGCGAGAGCGAACGGGAATTGCATGAGGCTGCAGTTTCTTTCTTGCCGTGAAAATTATGCGTGTAATAAAATCACTCACCGAATAAAAATCCATGTCATGTACGTCTTCGCTGCAACAATGACATTCCATTAGAGCAGGCAAAGTATTTTACGAGACATTTCAATTATACGGTTTTAGTTTTTACTTGTGTGAAAAGAAAAAAGAAATTTTCTACTTTTATTATTGCGTAGAAAAAGTCAATTTAAATTGAAATTGGACATTCTAATTATGTTTAATAACAGTCATTTATTTAGGTGTTATTGAATTGAGATGCTTTTAACTTTTATAGATTGCAATATTTTATTAATCGTATAAAATTAAAATTACTGATATTTATTTAAACATTACAGATGCGCTTAATTTTTTTTATCTCTGATTACGTACATTTGTAGAATACTTATATACCTAACTATATTTTCATTTGTTTTGTAGTAGAAACTCTGAATACTGATATTATTCATTCATGTTGCCCAAGTAAAGGCAATTAAGTTCCGTACTTTTCTCGCCGCCCTATGCATTTTCTATTATGCCGTCTTCGTATTCTTGTCTTTATCTCATTCCATTCATTTCCTCCGACGATTGTTAATCTTCGCAGACTTGTTCCGGAGGTTCTAACAAGGCAATCTACTGCGACTATTCCGCTGTTTGCGCCTCGCTCTCGTCGCCGCGCGACGACGACCAAATCAAGAAAATAATTCCTTACGATAACCGAACTCGTAAAAGGAAGTTTACGATGGTAATTTGTGCAGTCTAGCATTAAGTTTGTAGTCAGATTACGATTCGCTTTATGGAATTATACAGGTGGGGGGTAGTAGATTAGAAGAGCTCTTTCGGAGGCGATGGTACGAGATAACGGCGACGAAACGATGAAAGAGGAGACCCGACGCGATTCTAGTTGTATTCGCTAAAATAAATCGTCGCCGACGGTATCACGTGTCCTCGATCGTCGTTCCGACTGTATAAAGGTTTGCATTGGTATGCAATGGATTTATCCCGCGTCGGCCGAGAGCAATAACACCTCTCTTACGTTACCTTATTCGTTTCCAATTTAACAATAGCTTGTAAATTGCCTTTAAACTTTAAATATGCGGTCGTTTGGCTATCGGGTCGGTCATACAAGCGTCGGGATAATTCTATTTTCAGGCATCGCTTTTGAAACGAGTCGGCGTTTCTTTTGGATGGTAGCGTGAAATGTATGTGGAAGCTAAAACAAAGCTTGGAAAAAAAGAAAACGATAAAAATGATGAGGCAAATCGATGAACGAAAAAGCAACGAGCAATCTCCTTTTTTTACATCAGATTGTTTCCAATTGTTGAACAATTTGCTTTCTTGGACTGCTGTTCAGTTTATCATGATTTTATTTTTTGTTTTATGATTGTGCAGTGAAAGTCTTTTATTAATTTGATAATTATATATGAAATATAAATTTTCTCGAAAATTTTTTCATGATATTTATTATTAAATGTTCTAAAATGATCTGTTAACGAGATATAATATTTTGCTTTCTTTCTCTCTTCATTTCTAATTTTATCAAGTAGAGTAAAATCTCTATTTTTCTCTGATTTTACTTTAATTTTTCTATTTTGCAACGTCAATTTCCAAGATCATTAAGCAATGTCAACATTATGACATTCCGCTTCTAAATTTTCCGTATCTCGATTGTCATCGTTGGTCAACAATATTTCGTTTTCCCCTAATCTTGACATTCGGACCTGAGGGAGTTGGACGACAGAGAGAAACATGTGCAATAGAGTATCTACGCCAATAGCCTGCAACGATAAAGTACAGTATTCGCCAAAAGTACAGATTACCTGTCGATACAAGTTCCGAGATACTTTTCCAACTCGAAGAGTGAAGTGTGCGCGCCTTCAGAAATATTGCGCATTTTCGATCAATCGCGCTTCTTCGGTCGAAATTTTTTACGCGTGGAGAAATCAACGCTCCGTAAGAATTGTTAGCTTTAGCGAAAATGCAAGATAAAGCGTGATTCGATGCGACTTGAAAGAAATTTCGCATGTTTACCCAGCACTGTGTTTCGACGTCGCGCTATAAAACACTTTCCACCATTCCGCTCGTATGAAAAGATCTCATCCTCGAGCATGCAATCTGATCAATACCCGCCTACGTTGTAAATTCCAGTGTGGAAGAGACGGTACATACATAAATTTATAGTAAGAGTGAATATACTTGTATGCATGCGCAGCTATGTACGGACAAACAGATTCGCAAATAGCCAGACTCGCGAGCGGTCGGCGGAATAACGCAGACGGGGAAGGAGGGGGGAAGATGGTAGGATTCCTGTCGCTTCGCTCGCTGCGCAAGAAAACTGGTCGTCGGACCATTTATTCTGAAGTTCGCCTGCAAATATCGCGCTCACTCGCAACTTTCTGTCGCCGCTGTACGCGAGAGGGGAGAGATCGGTTTGTCTCGCGCGGAGGAAGCGCACAGCGCTCGCTCGTTCATGTTCGTATACGAATTTATGTACATTTGTTTACCGTGGCGTAACCACGTATATAGCGATTTCTAAAAGATACCCTCCGACCGTGCGTGGCCGTCGTATTATCCTTGCGCGAGATAATCGAGACGAACGGTCGGTCACTCGTCGGTCAATGGAACGAGGACATTCTTACGAATTACCCGAACGAGCAGTGTCGAAGATCGATTTCCAATTGCGCGGCTTCGTGATCCGCTCCGCCGTCGTCCGCCTCAGTTGCCGGATCCTCAAGACGCGGGAACGGAGATAAGAAGACGATGGCGCGCTCGCAGATAAAAAGAAACGCAGGAAGTGAAAGAGATAGGGAGCTTCACCGGCGCTCGCAAAAGTGGAAAATGGACGGAGCGAGTTTGGGGTTAAAGAAACCGACGAGAGTAAATCTTCCCGACCGTCCGCGGACGGAATCTATGTGTTCAATGCCTCTAATAGATTAAAGAGACGTGCAGGTAGTCCATTTCACGCAGCCACGGCTCTTTATTTCGTCTATTCGTCGTATTAAGACGTGCCCGGTGGAACAGCCGGTTAAATAAATAGAGCCGCCCTTGCGATTCCGGAAAATCGTAATCGCCTTCGCCGGGAAACGAAATTGTATTTACGAACGAGCTGAGGCTAAGAGAGAGAGAGAGTCATTGCATTACGATCAAGTTGAGATAAAATGGTTCCATCATGACTAAAAAATTTCACCTTCAAGTAATGTAAACATAATATTATTACATATTATTATATGGTTCAAATTAAATTTACGAGTAGCAGCGATAAAAATTATGCATTTTCCATTTTATACACGTCCTATTATACTGAGAAAACATTCTATTATTGGTCGCTAAAAGATGAGACAAATCTTGATATCTGATATATTTTTATACGCTGTATTTTATTTATTTTTCCGCTAAACTTCTTCAATCACAGCATTATTATCTTATCGGGAAATTGCCACATTCGTGTGTTGTCGAAGCAATGTTCAAATGGAGGGAACAAATCCAAGATGCAACATTGGAAATGGATTTCCGATACTACGGAGAAGGGCTGCTACTATCTTCTTCCGTCTACTCGACAGATCAAGAAAATAATGTCGATTTTCTAGCATACTCGAAAAATTCTGTATCCGACTTGACGTTTGCGCTTATAAGGCTTTCCGATATTCTCTCGCGTCGGATTTTGTAAGTGAAACGACTTTTACATGCTATTTCACAGTGTAATACATTTACCTTTCTTGATAAACTTTTCAATGCCACCAGTAAACAGTGTGACCAACGTAATTGATGATAAAAGAACTAATCGCGCGGGCCATGCATCTTATGCAGCTGACATTGAACGGCGATGTCAATCAAGAGTACGGATGGATTATTTGCCGCTGTCTCAGAGATTGATTTCGAGTGTCGTATCGAAAATCGATTTCCAATCACGCTGATTCGATTTGCTTCTCCTTCAAAGTCCACTAGAATGTAGATTCAGCGCGCTTACCGGATATAGCGGCCAGAGGATGTGTGCGAAGTCAGGAAGTGAAAAACAGACGAGGCGAAGGAGGAGCGCTTTGCTTCGTCTATTTCTTTAATAGCCGCGACATTTGCATAGACGATAGTCTCGCGATAGAACCGGGTGTAGTACGTTCATTTCGCCGACGGTCTCTTTATTTGCGCGCTCGCAGAGCGCGCGCTGGCAATTCTTATTAAGCCTTCCACGCTAATCGAATAAATGCGGGCAAATGGAAAGGTGGCCGTCCTGTCGCCGCGTCGAAAATCGATTTTCAATCTCGTGGTTTTCAGTCCACTCCGTTTCCGAGTCGGGATTCTACTTCTGTCCCGCTACAAGCGACTCTACGATTCAACAATGACCAGATAAGACGAAGGTGGGAGGAAAGGGGAGAAAAAAAGGTCGGAAGAGAGAAATGGGGTTTTAGCAAGAACAACCATTGTGCACGACGAAGGATAGGATAGGTAGCTTTGTCGACCCGCTAGCTAGAGAATGGATAAGATAGTTTCGATGTTGAGAAAGCCGCCATCAGTGGGTACGTGGTAATCATGAGGCCAGTAAATCAATCAGCCAGTACAAATCGTCAATTACGCCGAAGCATTTCCAAATCGTATTCCCTCAAACGTTTCTATAACTGTTTTTCCGCAAACAGCAGCGAAAAATTTTTTAATAAGTAATAATAAAAAAATATGCATTTTTTAATCAATGTCATAATTCAGTTCTGATTGTCCATTATTTTATTTTGAAGTTTTACGATGTTTTATTTCATATTGATATATATATATAATTTTAATTTGGAGTATAATATTTTGCATTAATAGTCAATGCGTTTTAATAAACGGGACGTGAAATTTCTGTCAGATTATAAAGCATGTTGCGTTGCTGTTTGCTGCGCGTTAATATTCTTTTCATGTTGCATATTGAATGATATGCTTTTGGAAGAGAAACATGTACTGATTTTTCTACAACGCGTTACGATATTTCATCTGACTTCGGTGACTGCTAACGCTGTGTATAGATATCGACCGTTTCTACAGCGCATCACGCATCACATAACAGCCTTGGAATTTCTCAAAGTAGCGTCTTACAGCGATTTCACGGATGTGCATAAAGCCAGAACACGCCGTCTCTAAGCGGTTTTTCCAAACGCCGATCGCTTTTTCAATCCGTCAAATAGTTTTCTACGGCGAACATCTCTCGTGGCATTGACATGTGAAAGAGTAACAATAAACAATGAGCCGACCTTAAAAGGAAAAGATAACAATGAAAAGATAATCCATTCTTAGGATCAACTTTAATTTGATTTAAAGATTAACTTTTTCATATTTTTTTATTTTTTTGTTGCACGCCCGTTGCACGTTTGATTTAATATTCAAGTGTAATGTTTCGAACATTCTACTCTATATCGAGATTGCTTTATCACAGAATGGAATTTTGCACGGTTGAAGTTTATATCCACAAAAGGCCTCAATGTTTCACTGATATTCACGCAGGCACTGATCTTGATTGGGAAATATTAAAAAATGCCAATACACATCTATACTGTGTGCGGATTTGCTGGAAATAAAAATGCCAATGCTGAAAGCTGAAATTCATGCAATCGATATTTACCAGTGAAATTCTCGATATGTAATATAAGCTCGCGTCGATCCTTAACATCGATTGCATCAATTATTGAATGTGGAAGAATCGTCTCGCGTCTTTTTAATACGAAGTGAAAGATTATAAAAGCTGCAATTTAAAATACATTGATGGGTAATCAGGATTACAATACGACATTCATTAGTCCGCTGCGGTCGTAAATCGGGACATTTCCGATACCACAATCTTCCATTGCGGACGCACGTTTCCGATATCCTTTCTATTTACGGAATGCATGGAGCTATTACATTAATATCTGTTTCACGTCATATTCTGTTTTTATCGCATTATATATATATATATATATATATATATATCAATACAAATAACATTTATAATACGTAATAATCATTATCCACAAATAATGTAATTTGTGCACTCTATATTTGAAAAATTACGAGGACAGTAAAATTAATAGTAAAAATATGTTTCACCACAAAGGATTAAAAGGATACATATTTTTTATTTGCCACTACTTATTACTCTCTCGGGCAGAGCATTAGTAATGGTCATTACCGAGCACTTAGCTGCACAATTGGAGGAGCCTGCGGTGTCGGAAACGGGAAATACTTCGTAGCCGGATTGTACTGGCTGGAGGAGGATTTCGCAAACCGCCCCATTGGCGCTGTCGGTGAGGCATGCTGCTGACCCGCGTATCGACCACCAGATTCGGCCACGTACCCCCGAACCCCGCCGCAGAAACGGGAGTAGGTCTCTGTGCACGGGATACGGTCCCGTACGCAACTCTGTGTCGGGAAAGGCGGACCACCTCGCGACACCTACATCCCTTCGTCCTTGCTCGTCCTCCGCACGTCTGTTTACGTCGTTCTTCTTTCGAGGAAGATACCGCGTATCTGTCTGCACCGACGTAAACTACGACTCCATTTGTCTTAGCCGTTTGCTTGCTCCGTCCGTTCCTTCTCACTCGCTCCCTTCGTTTCGCGAACTGTCCCGACTTCCTTATCGTCGCGAAGACGCATCGATCTACGACGGCCGGTCGAAAGCGGATTGTAAATTCGCTTAATGCCCGCTGTCTCAACATTATTGCGACGATGTGTCGCCGCGTTGAACTATCGGCACTTTATGGAAAAGGGGAACATCTTAAAAATTACGAATGAGCAAAAAGTAATTTTTAACGGCTAATTTTTCTAGTTAATGCGAAATATTTTTTACGGATCGGAATATTATTAATTTTATATACATGAGTATTTTTGCAAAAATTACAGCAAGCTCAGAAATTGAGGAGTGATTCTCTCTATCAATAAGTATTTTATAGGGTACTTCCCTTGTTAATTATCTTGGTAACGAAGCATTGAATTAAATTTGTCTTAAGCTAAAGCTTAGTAAAAATTAACTAAAGTTTTTTCTTATAAATTTGCATTCTTACCGCTTCGTCAAAAGCCGTTAATTTCAACGTTAAATAGCTTTCTAACTATGCTTCGATTTAAATTTGCATAAAGAAAGAGTTGATTTCAAATTTGCTGAAAAATATGTGCTGAGCTTAATACAAACCGTGCAATAATTTACAATATTTTAGAATTTTATTATCTATTCGGTTATCTTTAGAATCTTGAATTTATCAAACATTGGAAGTCTATGATCGAAAATCGTATTACAATATTAGATTTTACCCATTATTTTTTTACGTTGAATCAAATAAAAAATGTCTTATTAAATTTTATTCATTCGACTCAAAACTTTACTAATCAAATCCACGTTATTTTCGCACTTCATATTTTAGAAAAAAATTTATGATTCTTAACCAACTTTTGAAGAAAAATTGAATTGCGGTTTCCGATCTCACTGATCTCACAATTCTTACCGAAACTTCTGCAGATTTTTCGAAAATCCGTATATCCGCTATAAACATAAAACGACGAAGAGTGTTCCGCGATGGAACAAGTTTTCTTGCCCAGAGCGCAATTTTTCCAGACGCGCGCGTCGGCGCGCGCGTTACCGACTCGTCGAAGCGTCTCGAATCACTAAGTCGTTTAACTCTGCTGGCCTTAGTTTATCTGGCTTCTATCTACCGGGCGAATCACAGCGTAATAACACGGAGAAAATTTTGCTGCGTATTTTCCTACTCCGTCCACAGCTTTGCCGGGATACGGCAGGAACTCCATTAAATGATTACATCGTTAAGATTCACGCTACTGCGCCGCTGCTCGGTGGCCGCCTCGTAAAAGTCATCCGGGTATGTGTAACGTGAGCATGAATGTTTCAAGTAGTCTTCGTAATTGGACATCTTAACGTAGGTTGATGCGAGGAGCGTTTAGGTCAGTGCTGCCAATTTTTAATTGAATCTTCTTAAAGTATGTGACGTTCTAAACTAGCAACTCTTCGATTACATCTGGTGAAACATGTTTCTGAACATTTTCAGGTATCTTTTTACTCCCTTTTTTTGTTGGACATTTTTGAATTAATACACTAGATTTTTCATGTAACAAATAGAATGTTCATTAAATTTTCTATCCCAGAAATAAAAAACAAAATGTAAAGCTTCAAACAAAACTCGCAACATAACTGACGTTTGACATTTAAAAAAGAATTCTATTTATATCTTGACACGCTGCGTGTTCTGATGTATGTATACATTCCGATATTTATTCTGATATTTATTTTGTGTATATTTATTCTGATTATTTTCAAATACTTTCTACTTTATACGACATATGGAGTAATAAATAGAATTCTGTCGGTGAATTATAGATTGTGTGTAAAGTGGACTCGACAATTCACCCACGATTGACAATTAGTGTATTCTCTTGTTACAAAAATGTGTATATTTTATTTATCGAGGATTCAATTGTCGTCCTCAGTTTGTAGGGATAACAGTCGATCGATGGGAAGGCTCTCTCGACTTTACCTCTGTATAATTGCCTAACTTGATAAATTATATATGATATGTCAAAAGTCAAATACCACACGATTGTTCCAAGTGGCTCTGCGTTGGTTGGGGTGTCTCGGCACACAGGTTTCCCGCCCTGTAATTTCGACCGATATTAGCGTTGCTTATTCATATGTGTATTACGCCACGCTAACCAATGTCAGACTGTCTGTCTACCTTTGTGTGCGATCCCTTTATGATAGGAACACGTGCGTGCGATGTGTGAAAGACGTGGAGAAATTGAGGATGAAGTTAAAAGCAGTAATTGCCGCGGCGGTACGATATCGTGTGACTGAGATGTCGGGGAAGAATTGATGCTGTCGATGCTGAAAAGAGGGTTTTGAGATAAAAGCATGAATACAAGCGGGCGGGAGGAACATGAAGGGAGGGAAAGATTATTTTAGTCCATTTGTTGGGTCGCGCGCTTCTTGCTCCGCGCACTTCTTGCTCCGTTGAACACGTAATATTTCTTCATCTTGCTTTCCTCACTTTGCTACATATGTAATGCACACGACGAAGTATCAAGATATCTCGTCACATTTTTCGATGTGCTTTTTTCACTTTTTGAGTGGATTTAAAAAATTTGATTTATTTATTCGAAACTTTGTGGTTTGCATTTCTGTATTAATTAGTTTCTTAAAAATTACGTTAAAAATGTCATATTAGAACGGTGTATCTATGTGTTAATTATTTTCGATTTTTTTATATCGAATTAATGCAATTTGTTATATTTATTCTTTGCGTGTAATATTTATCGCTATTTTGCTGTTACAATTGACAACAGAACAGGGTAAATAGGGTAACGATCGAGAACGTATTTATGTGATGGCCAAAAATAAACATGTTTCATCCACAAAAATTGCCCAGTTAGTTATGACGAGCAGCATATCCATACGTCGAGAACAAGTTATGTCGCAGTTATTATTTTGCCTCTGGAAACCATGAAACAAAATAATCGTTTGATACAAATACACGAAATATACAAACATTGAAAACCTTTATCTGGCGAGTGTTATATTCTATGATACTCCGCTCTGTTTTATTCCATGGAATTTTTATTATTCCAAACAAGTCTCAGAAACGATATCGCTTTAACGATACGCCCGCGGAGAATCAAAATTGTCCCGAATCATCGAAATAAAATTTCCGCGGTGGAAAAAGAGCTTTCGCCGCGCCGACCAGGCGTGTACACAGAGATTCACGGAGCTGAATTATGGAGATTTATGGAGCTTCCCGTTGTGTGCGGTGCGGGCAAACACGAGCCAGCGCGGCTCGTTATTCGCGTGCGAAGTGTACCTTAAGCCGGTGTGGGCCTTAAGCTGGTTTCGAGCGCGCCGGGACGGTCAGAAAGAAAAGTCCCGGAAACCATTTTCTCTATTCCGCCCGATGGTCACCATGTCCCCTACCATTTTCCGCTCCCCGTGGGAGCGCAGTAAACGGGACAGGATTATCCGTAGTAATGCTCGGATGGCGACGAGTTGTGCGACGGTACGCGCGGCGTCGGTGGCGGCGGCGGCGGCGGCGGCGGTCGGTCGTCCACGCCTGACGGAAGAAGAAGCAGAAGCAAGAGGAAGGGGGGGTTACTCTGGGGCTCGCACAGCCACTCCAGACGGTTAGCAAGAAATTAATTCCCGTTTAATGCAGTCCCTGGTTAGCATTGCAAATCTTCGCTCTCGCGGCTTTTCTCGCTTTTCTCCGGCAGCATCTCGGCTCCGCCCGGCCGTTCGTCCGTCCGTCCGTCAACGCGCCACCTTAACTGCAGCTACTTTTCTTTTCTTTCGTGTATTACGCAAATTTCTTGGCCTACGTGCCAGCGGGGGAGCTCCGTCGAGCTATGAAAAAGTCCATCTCTGTTTGTTCTGTCTGAACGTGGCTCCGTTTCTACTTTTCAGGCGAACTACAAGACTCGCTAGGGTACTCTAAGATGTTAAAATTTTGGTTACACTTGGTTACACTTGGTTAGAGTAGATAAAGGATTTGTCTTACCTTTACTCGATAAATATACAAATATCTTTCTATTAACATATTTTTGTAGCATTTTATCGTAAAAAAAAGGATATTTACGATTTTTACAATATTAACAGTCTCCATTATGTCAGTTGAAAGAAAAGGTCTTTTAGTTAAAAGTTAATATCATAATTTGTTGGTTTAGATTTTCTTGTGTTCAGGAAGTTTTCGTTGCTTGTTAATTTATTTTCTTTATTCTGTCAACTCATTTTCA
Organism: Linepithema humile; assembly: GCF_040581485.1. Classification (NCBI taxonomy): domain Eukaryota; kingdom Metazoa; phylum Arthropoda; class Insecta; order Hymenoptera; family Formicidae; genus Linepithema; species Linepithema humile. Next base: position 32,454,550 of record NC_090129.1, on the reverse strand, counting down.
CCTTTGTTATTTCGTGCTAAGTCGCCTTTAGTCGGTATTATAATCTTACCCTATGACATTAAAAAAAAAAATGGTATTTTTATTATAATTAAGAAAGATGTCGAGAAGATAATCCTAAATTGTATATTGTTCGCCTGTTAATTGTTTCCGCACATTTATACATTCATCGTCACTCGTACGTGGTGACGTACGTCACGAACTCATAGCAGAAATCTCATTCCATTGTAAAACTGCTTTCGAAATGGCTGGCGCAATTTGCTTTAATGCGGCGTCTCTCGGACCTGATTTCGCTGAAAGATAATGCATCCTGTTTATCCGAAGAATTCTGTCAGATGCGGAAACAAGCGCTCGCGCGTGCGACATGCTTTTACGCATACAGGCGTGCAATGAAAATAACAATCACCTCGCGTGCCGTGCTGAGACGAAACTGTTTCTGAACGTTCGCTTTGGGATAGAGCAAGGTGCGTTTCGAGAGCCTCGCTACAAATAATAGGTTCTCGTAATTATCGCGTTTAACCGGCTAATTCCGGCTTTGCCAGCCAGCTCACGGCCCCGGGAACCGCGCGAAAGGGTGAGGGCCGAAAACGGGGCGCATAACGCTGCGTCGTGGATATATTGCCGAGCGTACCCGGTGTAATGCGATGTCACAATATAGTGACGCACGTACCTCACCGCCGCGCTCCGTGACAATGTAAAATATGTAATATAAATCTGCGCTCAGTTTAGAATACGAAATAAATATTCGCTCGGCTGTTATGAGCTTGTTACTCATTAGTTTACATGTCCGTGATGAAGTAACTACGCGCGGAAAACCAGCGCGCGTAAAAATTATTATATATTTTCACTCATACTTGCTTTATCTTTTTTATAAACTTTTTTTTTTACTGTCAAATTCTACGACTGCGTTTTATTTCTTTCAATGTTCCGCAGAATAATTGAACACATTTTTATTTTGTACAAGCAGATAATTATTCGCGTCGGATTATGTCCAAAGCAAGAGCAGCATCTGCTCAAAATTTTCAATTAATGCACTCATTGAGACGAACTGTGGAAACGTCTCGCGTGTGTTTTATGCGTGCACACGTTCGAGGGTCACGTACGTGTGCACGCTCGTGATAATTTCGACCTTGCCATTTCAACACAGGACCTTTGTACGTACTCGCGTACTCGATCTCTTACCAGCTGGCGAAATGTCGAGCGTAGGCGAACTAAAAATAATGCGCACGACTCTCTGAAACCTGGTTAGACTTGCTGATATGCTCGGAAAAATACGCTTTCGTCTGTAGTTTTATCTCGCGCGGTAATCCTGATTGGATCCTTTAGAAAATTTCCCCTTAGAACTTTTTCAAATTCGAAATATTTTTATAAATATAATATATGGATGATACTAATAAAATATGTACAAATTATTATATGAATAAATATACCTACACGTTTGCAAAGAACGCACAGATATTAAAGTTTTTCTTATATTTTTTGCAAATAAAGTAGATTACATATGTTATGAATGATTGTGAAAATAGTGGTCTCTTATTTTAATTTTAAAGCTTAAGTTATTAATCGATTAAATAGCATTCACCGTGATGTATCGATGGCGAAAGGATACTTTATTTATTCACGCGCTCTAATTCAATGTAAATGAAAGCGCTCATTAAAATATAAAACTATTTATGTAAAAAGGGTTTCACACCCACCACTTCTCCTTTTCTTCGCAAGATACGCCCGGATGATTGATTCCATACTGGTTTTCGCTGGTTCAATAATTTCTTAGCTATTTCGTCCCCGTTTAAAGTCACGCGTTCACGCGGTATGACGTGCGTGACACATTTGCGACATATTCGTAACACGTCGAGGGAGAAAGAGAAAGAGAGAGAGAGAGAGAGAGGCGGATCGATAGGGCGCTTACATACGTATGCATCGACCCCTTGACTTTCGCGCGCGAGGCACCATGTCGTGTCACGAGTGCTCTCAACGGGTGGGGGTATATAATTATAAATATCACTCGGTTCACAACATGCTAATAACGATTATTAATAGAGCGCGTGGCGAAGATCGCGACCTCGTCGCGTGTATCAAACAAGGGTGATATATGGCGGCATATAGCGGCGAGAAGCAAAGAAAAACAGGCTTGTAATTGTGCCTGCAACGTGCTGCTCTGCAAGAACGCATTACTGTCGCGCGAGTCTGCGCGCTTAATTTCAGCAATATCAAGGTATTTTTTATAGTTTCCGATAAGGGAGAACCTGGAATACTTTTATATCTGTTCTGTACAATCGCATTCTCCACAATCGCACAAGCATATTTTCTCCACTTACGGGCTTTCCGAGATACTAACAACGCTGTGTCGCTTATATTCGTGTAACGTAAAACGATTTAATTAAGAAAAATGTGATTTTTATTTTTCTCATTTTTCAACTCTCTTAACAATCCAAGCAGCATTTGTTGTGTATGCATGATATTATTCTAACGTTTATTTTATGCGCAATAATGCAATAATATTGGTTTATTGAATCAAATTTGGATTGCAAACATCATGTTAATATCCATTTTGTGAAAAGCAGATGTTTATGTTAAATTTTCAATTTCAATTGGAACAACTGAACAATTTTGAAATTAAAAAGAGGAAAGAGAAAAGATTTAATAAATTCTGGATAAATTCTCTTTTGTGGAGAAATTTTTTTCTTAAATATATGTTTGTAGCGGGGCGGAATAATTTTGTAATAAATACTTTATTGATAAAACACCTTACTGTTTTATGTAAATTTTTTTTCATTACAAGGTAACGAAATCTTTGACGTTAGTAATAAGTGAAAATAAAGTGCGATCCCGCCACCGAGCTTGATAACGCTGGGGTAAAACGGCATTCGCGAGGTCCTATCGCGCCGACATTCTAGCCTGCCTTTCTAAGATCGCCGCTGATTTATATTGCGGCGATAGGACGGCCGGTGAGTCGCGTGATTCGAAATCATAGCGACAAATGAGGGATCGGAGCTCAGTGTAGGAGGAAGTTGTGTTAAACGCAAGCGGTAACGCGATATAACGAAGTAGCGACATTCGGCACGACAATGCATTACGCGCTGATTATCAAAGAATGTTTGCTACGAAAGGGGAGATAATGTACAATTATAGTAGTCGAAAATTGCCGGCAATTCTTGTTGAAAGAAAATGCTCGACTATGTGAGTGAGAAAATTGGATAATTCGCCGTTGCAATCCACTGAAGATCCGAGTATTAATATCGCTCGCGAGACATAATAAGTAATGCCATAACAGGCTTGAGAATTTCGCGATAAGAATTTTATGTTGTAAAAAATAAGGATTAAGCGCGCGACGATTAAGGTTAATTGCTTTGGAAGAAACGAGAGGTAATTTGAAAATGAGGGACGAAGCGCGACGTACATGTAATAGATATCGCGGAATCGCGGCTTAATTCAATGGCTGTAACAACCCTTTGGTATTTCATCGACGAGTAACGCAAGTTGTCTCACTTCCTCTCGCCTTCTCCAGGCATCTCTCTTGCTCATCTTTGCTGATAACCCAATTAATTCATTAGCGATAGGCGCTGATTACATCGGCATACATATTACCTGCGGCGGCGCGTCGTTGTGTTATCGAGTTTCTCATATCGTGCTATCCATATTCTCAATTAACGAACGCGCTGACATTCGAACGAAAGACGTGAGTGTGACGGTGATGCGTCAACAATTGATAGATATACTCTATTTGATTATACCGAGAGAAATTCAGATAGGACGTTAATTAATTAACGAACGCCAAATGCAAATAGTACTATCGCGTAAATAAATAAATGATGTTTGATTGAAAATTGACGTTTAAATATATCATCCAATAAGACTCGATTACAAAATAACAATACTTCTAATGTGTAAGTAAACATATACGGTAAATAGGATATATAAGTGAGCATATTGGATAAACGGAAGCTATCTACTCCGTTTAATTAACAATCTCGTTTCGATGTATTTGATACGCGTAAGCAGCTTTTACTTACCGGGGATTCATACGTACACCGCGTAAAAACGAAGCGTGGCGTTACATTTTTAGAACGCGTAAATTTTAGAACGATCATCGAGAATTGCATTAAAATCGAATGGCTGAGAATTATAGGAGAAACCGGAAAAAAGTTTACACGCCCGAGCGCGTATTCTCTTGCTTTATTTATTCTCGTAAAATACAACCGCAGACCCACGCGCAGAATATAAAAGCATCTTTCATCGCACTCGAAACATTTTTATCCGCCACGCGCGCGTTTGAATCGCACGTGCCGGAAATGACTCGGCGCGCGTTTAAAGTCGCGAGTGCAAAGCTCTGAATAAAGGGATATAGCGACTAACTTTTTCGCATAATTTTATTATATATGCTAGCCCGTTCTTTCTGAAAAGCAACCAATGTGACATGAGTTTTACCGCGAGTAATCTAAATAGTTACTTTGTGTAGAAAAATTAAATAGAATAATAAGACTACAAATGATAAATATATAATTGCAAATCATACAAAAGCGGGTAAAAACAATTTTTGTTAAAAACTCTTGTTCTTGTATACAAAATTATACAGAGAACGGAGTTTAACTCGGGTTATAACCGTAAATGAACCTATTTCTTGATGTGATTAATTTTTTAATCTCCAAAGTCATTTTCTCGAAAACCCAGCTTTGAAAATCTCGAAAGTTTCTCGAGCTCTTATGATAATATGAAAGCATAATGTGAGAAGTAGTTAAAGTGTTTTAGCGGTCGGCCCTTCTCTAAAAGTCTACGTCTGATGAGAACCAAGTTATGCGCTGCGTGCACGATCATTCTGACTTCCAAAGTGCGCCGTGAAAGTTAATTGAAGAGCATAAAATCTCACCTGTTCATTCTCGATTCTCGCATAAAGCATTATAGAAGTGTTCGATAACGAAAATTGGCTTGGACTCGGTGTGTCGTCGGGCAGCTCGTTAACATGGAAACTCAATTAACTTTAGAGTGGCAGATGCCAAAACGCTGCACTTCCAACTTACTCTCTCCAATCGTATTTTATGATATCGTACTATATACGGAATTGCATGTGATCCGAGCATTATACGCTGTGCTACGTGTATATATTTCTATTCGATTTTCTGGTATGCTCTTATACGAATATTTTGTCGATTCTCCTATAAATTAATATAGATTGGTGCTGAGCCATCATATTGCTGTCATACACATGTATATGTAAGGTATACAAAATTTATCAGTAAATTTAAAAAAATATAATACTACTAAATTTTTTAGTAACACAACGTGTAGCGAGAAATTCGCTTCCTATACATTCGAATATGTAAACAGCGCACGCAACAATCGTACATTATACAATTCACATTTATTCGACGCGCCATTGTCGAAGATTTCATAATATACGTTATACACAGATGTACGAGTCCGCTCATACCTGCCCGAAGTTACGTCCGTGAGAAATGGATGGCGAAGAGCAAGTCGGGCTGGCTCATATATCAGAAACTCGCTTTTGTGCGTGAAAGGATAGTTCGTTCTCCGCTATCTATCGAAATGGTTATCACTTAGCTATTGTCTTAAGTTGCACGGTATCGAATAATTTTTCTATCGCAAATTCACGTAGAAATTCTTAACAGTCACTCAACTGGTACAAAAAGCACAATTGACGTAAGCATTAAAAAATAGTGCAACTGTACATTTTGCTGCACTTATTCAAAATATGGATATAAATTAATTTTTTTCTATTCTGTGCGGAAAAATATTAATGCGAAACAATCGGGAAGTGAATACATCATCTTATATTTCAGTTTATGTTAAAAACTGTGCATCTTACAAGTATTTTTTATATTATATTTACGGAAAGTATAATATTATACACTAGTTTGCATTTAGAAAACTAGATACTATTAAAATATATTTTTGCCATCCACAAATAGTAAAAGTGATAGAATTCATCCAAATTGCGTGACACCTTCGTATGCTATATATCTCTGAATTATTAATCTTGCTCTTTTACTTGTTTTTTGTACTTATTACTTTATTTGAGTTCAAGTCGACGTTATCGCGTATTATACTATAAATAGGAAATCAATATCAAACGTACAGTTAACACTCGGATAATTTATTATTTCACGGTGAAATATGACACAAATGTCTAAAAATAATACCCTCAAAATTTCTGTTAGCATTATTCCATACAATATTTCTAGTGGTGCGATTTTGTATATTTGATTTTATTGTAAATAGTAATTTGAGTTGAGATAATTATATGTCTCGTACATAACATGTTCCAAATTTCCAATTTATCATTTATATCTCGATTCAAGTACTTAATTTGTGTACTAAATTCAGTTTTGAATCAATTTGCACTAATTTTGCCTCCACAAATATATCTTCACGGGTCCCATATTCGTGTGATATACTACATACTCGAGGAAATTCAATGAGACGATATTGCCATCACCTATTTCCAGTTGCATCTGGAGCAATTATTTACGATTGTAACCTCGTGAGCGAATTTCGGGATTTAACGATAATTCTAGAAACATGTACGGTAACGAGTGATCTTAAAGGCAACTGTAAATGAGATGTGGTCGTAACAGTCTATGTCGCCTATAAAGGATCGTCGATCGACATGTCGCTCATAAAGCTTGCAATAACATTCACGTAAATTCCAGTCGATTACTGGCGAATGATCAATAGAAAATCGATCGTCTACAGAACAGCTTTATTCGTATTGACAACAATTATCGAGAAATATATAAATAATTAAGTGAAAAAAAAAAATTACATAAAATTGTCACAAAATGACAGAATAATAAAATTGAATAATAGAAAAATGAAATAATAATTATCTAGCTTTCATGAAGGAAATGTTTTTTAAAATTATATAGCCATATAAAGAACATTATTTTACGCTCAGTAAATATGTTTACTTCATGATCAAACATGTTTACATCACGTTTCAATTACTATCGATTCTTTAAATTCCCTGTCTTGAGGTGTTAAAAGGCGATGGGAAAGCAATCGGGCGTGAAAGACGTCAGAATAAATATCTCTTAAGAAAAATATCCGCGCGGTAAATTGATGGTAGATACATTTATACATGGATTACGTAAGCCCGATACACCTTTCGAGAATACCTCACGGGCGGCAGTGGGAATAAAAATGCGCGTCGTGAAGTTAATACGTTGCAACTAGATCCCGAGCTGAAAACACTATTTTTAATGCTTCTGTGTCAAGGACTTAGAAACAAGCTTAATCCTGTGAGTAAAAGAGGTTTTGCGGAGCAGGACGCGCGAGGATAAAAGCCCATTACTTATTTTCAGAAGTTACAGTGATCTAGCTGTTCGGAAGGCGTTCCCGCGGCCATTACCGAGCTGAATTACGGTCGTCTATCAAACGCAGCGCGGAGCAGTATAATTTGCAACTACTTGTGATATAGTGCGGCTCGGTATCAGCGTGTCGCTGTAAGTTTTACAGGGAGCGATTTTTGTGCTGTGGTTCCTTTACTTCGCTGGATAAATGTTTGCTGCGTCGCAAAGCTCAAAGAGACCGCAATTCGGAAAGCTCGTACTTGGCTCTCTGAATTTTGAGAATTAATCGCGCGACATTTATCCACGCGAATTGTTTCATTAAAATATTTTTTTATCAGATGCGCATAATATAATTTTACAACTATTTCGAAATCGAATCAGAAAGCGTAGAGAGAGATTTCTACATCTGTCGTCGACACGCGCGTCAACATTTACTTAAACGCTTATCCCGATATCGTTCAATTAACGTAATTCCAAAGATCGTTGGAGTGGATGTCGGCACGTATTGGCACGCGCGTGCACAAATTATGGCTCGGGAGTGGAAAGTTGGGATCGATCGATGTAATGGGAAATTAATGGCCATATGAAATCCTATAAATACACAATTCGCGCTGCTTCGGTAATGAATCGTGACCGCTTACCTATTTCGTGATTATGAATCCCATTTATTGCCTTCTAATTAAAACTCCGCAATTTGCTACTTATCTATAATTACAACCGAATACGGATATTGTCTAAAAATTTCCGTGTACCATGCTTAATGAGTATATCATTTTTTCGCATCTATTTTATTAAAATAAATTATACTCTTTTTATGTGACATAAATAAGACGTATACTTAACTTATTTATATATATTTCGATTAGTCTCCTTATGTTATTTTTAAAACATTTGGTTTTTACAAGACGTCTAATGATAAACATGTAATATTTTTGATTGGCTTAAGCTTGTTAGGAAAGAGCAAGAGCGAGAGCCTTTAAAAATTTTAAGTTATCGCAATTTTTATCAAATTGTCATTAAGTTATCAAACTGTGTGAATCGTATAAGTACGCATACTATTAACTATTCATTCTAACAGTATACGTAATAAAACAGATTCTTATCATCTTTTACATGTAAATTTTGATTATGATAACGATATAATTTCCCAAAAGTATCAATGTAAGTTATAAAAACATTTTCGTGGAAGAAATAATAGATACACTCGCCTCTCCCGCGCTTTGGGCAATTAATTATATGAGAAAAAACGTGCCGCGTGAGATATTCTTCAGCATACGTGCCAATATTGATGCACAAACATCGCGAGCGTCAAACATTGCAGTCATCGCATTTTCATAAGCAACATTATTGAAAATCCCATAATACTTTTGGCTAATGGACATATATCAATCATGCATGCGGCGGGGCACGCCCTTCTTTTCGTTTTTCGCAGCATCTACATGCTCGTTACCGCGTCGCTAGCTCGCCAACGTCGGGATATCGACCAGAGTGTTCACGACTTCGGGAGTCGACCGGAGCGCGTGCTAAGGGCAGACCACCGACGGATCGATTGCTCGTTTCGGGTCACCCAATTATCGACGGTACGGCCCTTCGATGCATTATCATCGAGGCTTGATCTTCGGGAATTTCAATGTGCATCAATCTCTCGTTGGGTTTATCGACTCATCGGGAAAAGCTGCGCTTGTATACAGGCTGTTTTAGACGCAGCGCACTTTGTTTTGATTACGAGTTTCTTGGCGAGATCATTTTGATAAAAATTTTCAAGGGCTTTGTGCCTCCTCGTAATTTTGTAACAAAAGAAACACAGAAGAAGATTGCACGTTAATATTTTTATAAATTTGCAACTGTTTCTGAATAACATGAAGAAATGTTTTAAAATGAAAATTGTGGCACCTGGCTGCTATGTAAAATTATTATTTTATGATTTCTTTATAAAATCGGGTCTTAATATAAATTCTCAATATTTAAGTTTTACAGAGTAATTTTATTTGAAATTTACGGGGCAAATGTTGTCAATTTGTATTTTTCAATTTAATTCAATGAAATTCTTTAACTTTTAATACTATTAATACTTTGACAATGAGACAAACAGTATTTTCTCTAGTTGAACCTTTAATCAAGATAAAGTGTATGATGCTTGAAACGGCCTGTATCCATCTTGCGGATCACTGCGAAGTGTAAAGTTGGACGGTGGAGAATAAGATTGGACGAGGACCGCGCTGATGGAAAGCAGCCAGTTAGTAAAGCGAGAGGCGAGAGGAAGAGAGAAACCGAAAAAACAAAGGAACAGAAAGTAGGAGAGAAAGAACGTACAGGAAGCACAGAAGTAAAACGAAAGAGACTGAGCCCGGCGAGGTGGTGCGAAAGTGAATAAGAAAAAAAAGAAAGAGAAAAAAATAGGGATAGAAAAGAAAGAGCGGAGGGCGGAATGACGAGGCGCGAGAAAAAAGACGGAGGTCGGAGACGAATGCAATGGATGAGCGAAGGGTAAAACGACGGAGCGTGGTTGGCAGTGCGAGGAAGAAGTCGTCTAAAAACAGGGAGAGGAAGGAACTCGCTCAGGGTTAAAAAGGCCGGGGAGAAGCGAAATGCGAACGCGCGCGCGCGCGCGGGTGGCCGAAGAGGCTAAAGTGATAAAGTTTGCTCGATGGAGAGGCCATTTTTTCTGCGAGGCTCTTTTTGCATCGACGAGTGATAGCGCCCACTTTTCTCAGCCCCTTCCCTCCTCCCTCTCCCACGTTCTTTTCCACTCTGAAGGGTTTTTCCGTAATTTTTATTTATGAGCCTTCATTATCGCCGGCCGCCAATCTCCTTCGTCTCGACGGTGGCAGCCGCGAGAATTGGCAGATCGGGATAAGCGGCCGCCGGAAGAGGAGGAATGAAGTCGCAGAGAGGAAGGCTCTCTCAAAACAAGTCGTCGGAAAATCTCTGCCGAGGCACTTGCGAGATTTTATCGCGCCCGGTGGATACCCGCGGTGAAAACTATGAGACTGAACGACCGGGTATAACGAGTCCGTAGATCTTGCGACGTTCGCTTCCGCTTATAGTTTGAGCGCCAGACGTAACACTTCTAAGATGCTACCTCGCATCTCCCGCATGCACTCTGCACGATTTTATAAACTTCAACAAATTCAATCTCTGAAAGTTTCAGCACGTACTTCTTGCATATTGCGCAATGATAAAACACATCGCGCGATAGAGTGCGATGGCTTGTGTTTATTCGAAATTATTTAAGATCGCGAAGAATTAATGTTAATTTTTCCATTGCTGAAAAACGATTCAGGCGACTCGAAATATAAGATGCAAATTTATTATATTCTAAAATTATTATTTATTATATCTACATTATATATTTAATCCGTGACATTTTTTCATTTTTTGCTCTTTGCATACAAATTTGTATAAAATTATTCAGTAATTTAAATTTTCTCGTTATTCTCATCTGTGAACTCTTGAATGATAACAGCTGTGTCGCTTTGAATTCTGATGTAGAAATTGCATAATTATTCGAGCGATGAGATACATCTTTTTTAGCTTCGCTGTGCATTTTCTCTTATAAGATTCTTGCTGAAGCAATGCGAACACGAGACCCATCATCGTAACATACGTTTATTTAACGTATCTCCGGCTCTTAATATTCTCGCTGTCGAGCGAAATTGATCGCTTTAAGAGAGACTTTTTCCCGCGCAAACGCTTCGTGCGCTCCCCCGGCGTAAAACTGCAAATTCAGCGGAGGCGATTCGCACGCGCTTGACGTGCATCATGTCGCGTGACGTCGCGATGCACCCAGCTTTACGAGGGCGCGCGTCGTTTTTTCGCGTCGCTCCTTTTGCCCTCGCGGTAGCCGATACAACGCGCGGAAACGATCCGTGTAATTTCGCGAGCAACTTGCGGAGTGGGGCCGGGGCAGGGCGGGAGGGGGCGGTGTAGAGGAAGAGGGGGAGGGTTGAGGGGGTGCCCGCTGTCGACACGGCGGACGGAGAGAGAGTCGGTGATTTATACGCGCTCGGCGCCCAATGACGCGAAAAGATTACGCGCTCGGCCGGGCGCGCGACGGCCCCGATTAGGGACGAGCCGCGTGCGCCTGCATACGCAGCGCAATTTTCTCCGTTGCCTAATGACCCATAACCTTTGATTGGACTGTGTTTACGTGGCGCTTTAACCACGTCTGCGCCTCCCGGTCCGCGGTCCGCGTGCTAACGAGACGGCCTCGAACGACCTCGAAAAGAGTAAACGAAGCCGCGGCGTGCGGGTTCGCCCTTCTGCCGTTCTCTCGTTCACGTATATATATATATATCAAGTTTAGTGTCGCGCGATAAGACCACCAACCACTTTGGTGAAAGATCCGCGATTACGCGTTGTTGCAGCGATGTTGTTTCTTTCCTCTCCCTTCATTCCTCCTCTCTCTCTCTCTCTCTCTCTCTCTCTCTCTCTTTCTCTCCCTCTCTCGCCTTTTCGTTCTCTTTCTATGACCCGAGCAGCCGGGGAGGTGAGCGATTAAAGGTAATGATTTACGCTTCCGCGCTCCCAACGCTACGGCGGAGCCACGACCCCCGGCGGCGCACCAAATGTTTAATAATGGATAAAAATGTTGGCGTGCGACATCGCCGCGCCCGATGCAACGTTGCATTTTTAAAGTCTATTAAACATCGCCGCTGGACACGGGGCGAAAATATTATATCGCGGAAACGTTGACTCCTGTCGCGTTGCGCCCGTCCTTTCTTGTCCGCCATCTCGTTCTTCAGCGTAGTGGCACAGAAATGTAACATTGCGACGGAATTTAAGCATCTCAAGAGGAAAAATATGATGCAGTTGCACTTTGCAGAGTGAAGTATTTTAGACTGCATATTCTAATCCGAGAAAAATTCTCAAGACTGCTGCGACGCAATAATTTGTATTTGCGTCGTTGAAACGCTACGTGTCGAAACTTACGTTTCGAAATATGTTGCACGTCACGGGGAGAAAATATTAGGCGAACCATTTATTTTAAAAGTGGCGTAAATCTGGTTAGGAAAAACACGAATTTCAATTTGGCGCGGACATAAACTGACGCGGCTTACAAGTGAGTTTTCAGCGAGACTTTTTAATCCGATTTACATTATTCTCACAATAAGCGCTTCTTACTGTCTCATTTCTCCCATGCTCCACGCATTATCGTTTTTGCACGCGTTATTCGCACGTACCTGCGTACATTACGTTAAACCATAATGTTCAACCTTCGCGAACATGTTTGGATTAAATTTGCATACGAAATGTGTATGGACTTTTGTCGGAATACACGTTACACATTGATGTTTTAATTTCGAAATTCCACGAGCACCGACCGGATCTCCATATTTTCGCGCGCGGCGCACTCGTTCGAATTTCGGAGTTTTTCTTGCACGATCGCGGAATACGCAATGCGCCATTGCCGCCGCGCGGTCTGTTAACCTCGCGCTAACGTCCGTTCCGTGGACGAATACGGACGAACTGGTCCGCTGAGCCGCGCGGAAAGTATTTATTCTTCTGCGGATTTTCCTACACGCGGTAAGTGCTATTCCCTTGCAAACGTTGTGCAAACACGCCGACTTTATTTGACGATTTTAAATTGAATAATTATAGTTAATTGTCACTATGCTAATGTAATTCGAGCACTCGGCTGCGTTTACAACGCTATACGGCAAGCGTATGGAAATAGTCGGTGTAGCGCGGTCGCGCTACTCTTTTCTCACGAGGGTTGCCGGCGTCTCTCGTTTACGCTTGGCATGCCACTTAGTTGTTTCTACGTATTTCTCTCGTTAATGCCCTAAGTATACTCACGTGGGAGAAAATTACACCAACACTCGCGCCGCGGGTGTTTTTCACCCGCTCCGCCATCAAGGGTGCTTTTCCCGTTGCAACAGAACAGCGATTCTCAAACTGGGTTTGTGCGCAATCTATTCTGAAGGGGATGATAAAAGTGCAGGGACGAGTGCGGGGCTCGCTTAACATCTTGATGTAGGACAAAGAATTACAAATACCATGTTCGGCGAACGGACGTTTCGCGCTCGTCGGCCGTCCTCTTTCGCGTCCCTCCCGATCGTCTCGCCGCGCCCGGCTCTTTCCCTACTCGACCGATGCCATCGTCGACAAGGACAGAGCTGATATCCGGGCTGGTAAGCTCTTGTGCATAACGGGCGGCGCTTTTGTTGGCGGGGCCCTGGACTGACGTCTAGTGGCGCGGCACACGGCAGATGTTGTGTTGCTACGTCGTTACGAAATGTCCACGCTGATTAATCACGAACGACGAGGGCCCTTCGCGTCCGTAACTGTCCGCCGCAATCGGCGGTGCGCGCGTATGCGTGAGGGCCGCCGCGAGGCGCATTAGTACTTCCGGTAAGTCGAGAGATGAATGCACTCACGTCGCGTTACGTTCAGGGTAAGAATGATACGATGATGAATGATCTCTCGATAACGAAAACTTTCCCTCAATCTCGCATTTAATGTGGAAAGATCGAATGCATTTTTCAACAAGTTTATTCATTCGTTCTTTCTACTTTTTCATTTAATTTGGAACAAATTATATGATTCCATTGATTATTTAATTCCATAAAGTTTTGTTTACTCGTGGTATTGTATCTGTTTGTTAGCAGAATTCTTTTCAACAGTAATAAATAAGATACAACGTTGAAAAGTTACATATTGTTTGAATATTTCAAAGCATAATATTATGTTGAGTTTTATCGCATTTTTATTTATTTGATTTGCAAACGATAGTTTGATTGTATACGCGCTGCATTCATTAAACGTACACGGTGAATGGAATAACGAGGTACGTAAGCAAACATGTTAATGCTTTGTAAAAACAGCGGTCGTGCTGGCTAAACAAAGGACAGGTATTGATGAAAATAATATGCTAAAAGAATATATGTCAGTAAATACATGATAAACTGAAGCTTCATCAGCGTGAGCATTTTAAGCAGATATTCGTTTAACCGTGTTATTGTAACAGACGGTAACGTTATTTTTGCTGTGGTTGCAACGCGGGGAATGATGCGTTCGATATTTTAAATTCCAATGTTTTATGCAGCGACGTTGTCTATATAACTCTCTTTTATAGGCAGCGCGCGTACTCTTTAGGGACCATAATTACAATCTACTACCATCCAGGTTCATTTAATGGCAAACGCAACGACAAAATCCAACTCGCGTGCACCGCGCAGATTTATGCGTGTGTATTAATAGATAGAATTTGGCAACTAACGTATGTATGCACTCACAATCATGAACAATTATGCTCCTCTTGCGAGATAGTATTGAAATTTCATCGAATTTGACGAAACCTTGATTTCTGCGTTGCATTCTATTTCTGTATCCAGCTGGAATGCGCTAACATAGATTCCTAATTATTAATATCATTTAATTATCGTAGGCAATTCGCAATGTACATGTAGGTCACTGTCTTCTCTCGCGAACTATATTTATTATAACTCATAAAAACTGCACGGAAAAAATTTTATATCAAAAATTACTATGATACGGCAGTGACCGCGGACCGTGAAGGAATTATAAAAATTTTTACTATATTTTTTATATAATAACCATGGTATTTAAACTTATAATCTCCCTTATGGTCCGCGGCTACTGTCGTATCGCAGTAATTTTTGATATAAAATTTTTACGTGATGAAAATTTGAATTGGTATTTTATTACCGATGTACGCAATTTGTGTAGTATTATATTGCATTAATAATTTTCAATTTTATAACATCATAAGCTTACCACAATGTATATTCATACACATAAATGTCTTACAATTAGCAGCGTCCAAAATAGCAAGAAATTACAAACTGTAAATTGTATTATTTTTTGCTGCAAAATGAGAAAATTAATTTTATTATGTTAAAACATCGTTAAGATCGTAAAGAAGCAAGATGACATTTCATATGCATTTATTTCTCGAAACTACCGTAGACCGCAAAGAATTAATTTACGGAGAATATGTCTGTCAACCAGTCGCGCAGATTATGGCCAGAATGAGTTTCCCAAAATAACGCCGAAATTATGGTTTTTCCCGGCACTAAAAGTTTATACCTATCCATTGGATCATATAAAACGCGTACTTTTTGTTTTTGCACTCGCGGCGCCTTACACATTGCGTTACGATGATGGTGGGAGGACAACAAAAGCTAGGAGAATTTCACTTCGTTCCGTCTAATACACGAGCTGCTTTAGACGATGTATTGCTCGTAAAACGACCTGGCCTCATAAAGACTCGCGGTTTCATGCTTCCCGAACCTTCGGACGAGAGGACGAGAATCCTCCGTTTATGCACACCCTTTGCCCTCTCTCTCTCTTCCTTCCCTCCTTTCTTCCCCTCTCTCCCTCCCCTCCTCTCTCTCTCTCTCTCTCTCTCTCTCTCGGCGTAGCTGCGGGGCGTTTTCAAGTTCTGAAATATGCAACGCGAAACTGGCAATTAGCCCCGCGTGCACGCAAACAAGCCGTACCCGACCGACAAGCTATGAGAAAATGCGTGTGCGTAGACTTCGTTCATTTCTAGTGGACTCGAACGAAACAGCAGAAAAAAGTTTGCTCGGTTCGCTTTTCCGTCCGTTTTCTCGTGAAATTTCAGGATCTCATAACAGAGTGCGGAGTTCGGGAAACATGAAATGCGTATAGCGCAAAATTTTCTCCGCAGCGCAAAATAAAGCCCGCACTCTATTTTCATGTTTGTTTTTCTATTAATAATTAAAAATTTAGATCAACAACTATTTTGCTAGAATTTTTTAAAATATAAAATTTTTGTAAAACTTTGGCGTAGAATCAAAATGCGGTTTCTTCATTATATCGAGAGAAAGATGAGAGTGAATCGAAATAATTGATTGAAATCATAATGAAGTCACAGTAGTAAGGTCCGTCGATAATCAAGACACAGATCAAGAGACACGGTAGTGTCTCGCGCCAAGTTCACGCGCAGCGCAAGACCGACCGTGTATCTTTACGCGAGCCCGAAAGTTGAGACGAGCCGAGATTATCGGATCTCAATAACGGCTGGGCCGATTGAGTTGTTGTTGGGCTCAATCGATAGCGCATACCCAAATTACATAAGAAAAGTATGCTTGTTTTTACTGTTGGTGCTGTAGAAAAAAAGTTATAATAGTCCAAAGTCGAAATGTCTAAAATAGTACGATAAAAATGTCCAGCTAAAATGTCCATGTTCCGATTTCTGACGTTAGGTGCGCTGATGGCGCTGAGAAGCCGCGCGGCGCGCGCTTACGTTGGCATTTGCATTTATTTATCAAGAGACACGGTTGGCGGCGCTTAATATCGGTCACCCTTTTGAAAAAAACGAGTTTTTTCTTTGTGTGTAACTATCGCCAAAACCGTAGGAGATATAAAAAAATGTTTCAAGTAGAAGTTGTATGGCTTGTAATGGGCTTTATAACTGTGTAGTTGGATTTTCAAAAATGTAATTTTTTTTATGATTTTATTATGTTCCGAAATCGCATCTTTCAAAAATAAGTCATCAGTATCATATTATATGCGTCGCGCTGCATGACGCATTGTTTATACCGCACTTGTGTTGCGCAATAGTCGTTAAATAAATATAAAAATGACATGTTATCATATATTTAAGGAAGAAAAGTTAACTAAAATTGTTGCTAAAGCATCCCTTCCACATTACACTCTTATAGATAATCGCTGCATAATTTATGAAACGAAAACAGTGAATGAATCAATCTATTCAACATATATCCACCCTGACTCTACTCTCTTGGCCCGACTTGACTGACAATGAATAAAATTCTGTACATACTCTTTTTCAATAATTTTAATATACTGCGATATATTCTACATACTATTACATTCTATTAAATTATTACGATTTTTTTAAACTATGGTATATAAAATCTTGAAATATAAAATGTATATTATAAGTATAATTGCAACAATTTTAGTTAACTTTTCTTTCTCAAATATATAATAACATGTCATTTTTATATTTGTTTTGCGACTATGCACAACACAAGTGCGGTATAAACGGTCATGCAGCGCGACGCATATAATGTGATACTGATGACTCATTTTTGAAAGATGTGATTTGTATGTTTTGCGAAATTTTGTAATATTTTTTTATTTTGATTAAATTTGAAAAATTTTTTTATTTAACTAGATACAGATATAAAAAAAATAACTAGATACAAATGCAATTATTTTAAAAAGTATACTTAAAAAGAATTAACTAGATATAAACATAAATATCATTTTTAAATAAATAATTAGATATACATGCAACTTTTTTTGAAAGGTTCTTTATTTAAACTTGGCGTCATTTTCTGATATCACCTCAATATATATAATTTTTTTAAAAAGATTTTTTTATAATATATTTTTGGAAAAAAAAAAAAAATACAATCTTTTTGAAAAGTTTTTTATGATATATACAACTTTTTTTGGAAAAGTTTTTTGTGAGAAAAACTTTTTTTTAATATAATATATTTTTGAAAGTACAGTTCTTTGAAAAGGTTTTTTATGAGGAAAACTTTTTAAAAAAAAAACAATTTTTTGGAAAGGTTTTTTTATGAGGAAAACTTTTTTTTAATATAACAAGGCGTGTACTTGGCGCCCTTTTTTTACCTTTTTTAAAAAAAATCGATAAAACACGAGCAACGTATTCAAATGGCACGCCATTTGTACAACTTCTTTCTTTCTCAGTTCAATTTTTATTTAACACACTTTTTATTGCACGCCACCTGTTACGATAAGCGCTACACTGTCGCTAAGCAGAAGCTAAACAAGTCGCGATGCATTCAACGATAGTGCAAAGGGGTCTTTGTAAGGTATAGGGAGCTTCGTCTTTTCCCTTAAGCAGATTGCAGTAGGAAATAAATTATACATTAGACGAAGGCTTCATTTAAACTTTAAGGCCTCCGACTAATCCGTCGCGTACAAGTTGAAGCTGCAACTGATGTTGCTTGAGGGATTAGATTACGTACGCGAATCCCTTTCGGGATTAAGTCTTAGCTTCCACTTTTCCACTGGGAAGTTGCCTGGCTAACATGCAACTGCACGGGCTTGATGTAATTATGGTTCAAAAGTGCATGGCAAAAAGTTGTTTCGCAATTCTTTTTACTTTTAGTTTTAACAAAATGAAGCTAGCCCCTCAATTGATGGCATCGTCGACGACTCCGCAGAGATCTGCATGCATCACGCTAGATAGACATCGTAAGCTGTAATTAAAATCAACTGAAGTCTTGCACTTTCAAAGTCTGTTATTTTTCGTTGCAACTTTGTAATCACGAGTAAGTTACTGTCACGCGAAACGAAAGCAGCGAGCGTGCAGGCGTCACTGCAACGAATGTTACGACGAAATTTCCATAATAACATTTTGAATTTTTAGAGAAAATTTGATTATTAAAATAGGGGGCTATCAAGAGTCATTAGTTAAATTAAAAAGGATAAAAGGTGTGCGAAACCACACCAGATAAGTATTTATGTAAAATCGTTAAATGGGTTACACATATGCGTGGAATAACAAAAATAAATTAAACAAATAAACTAAATAATAAAATGGAGCAAGAAATATATATTTTAAACAAAGACAAAAACAAATAAACGCACGTTTATACATTAAATTAAAGTTTATTAAATGACAATAAATATGAAAATAAATATGGTAGTTGATTAAATGGCCTGAATTAATTAAATTATTATATTTATAAATTTTTGTAAGCGCCAACGTGATGCCACGCATATTACTTGAAATAATTTACAATTTTTGCTAAGGCTCTTTGTATACGTTATTTTAATCAAATTACTTTTCGCTGCAACAGACTTCAAAGATGTTTGCAATTAACTCGAGAAATTCTTATCTTATTCTCAGGATTACATTTTGCGGTGGTAACAACGCATTGTGTTCGGCTGTGCCACTTAGCAGAGGGTCCCGATTATCCTCTCACGAGCAGAAAATAACAAGGAAATAAGGTAAGGCGTGTGGCGTAATTTTCCCGTAACTTTCGCGCGTAGCATCGAAAGCTGTGTCGTGCAAGCACGCAGAGTCGCGCACGCGAAAGCAACGTAAATTTTATCCGCCGAAATTAAGTAGCGGAGATCGCAGCACCATATCCACAGCGCGGCTTTGCTCCGTGGCAGCGAAAAGATGGTTCCGACGGAAGATGCGGCGACACGTGACAGAGATTATCGCGGTATCGGACGTATGAGACGGTGGCACGAAACCCGAGCACGCGGCCAACACAGAATTTAAGTCCGTTGCGATATATCTCTCATTTTAATTTCCTCTTTGTCCTCCGTGCATATCTTGCCGAAGATAGGCTTATCCGCCTATCGGCGTGATGTGTCTTGTCGCTCGGTATAATAGAAAGAATCCGTCGGTCTTTTTCAGGCCAGAGAATATTGCGTTTAATCGCCTAGTGTTTCTAAAGTAAAAAAGTGATGTTACTAAAATTAAGCAAAAATAATTAAAGTAAGATAATGTAAACTAAAATTACCGAATATTCTTTTGCTATACGCTTTTTTTCATACAATTCCTCTTAAAATATAAATTTTTAATTTTTAATACATATTTTCTTTACTATTGCAGAATAATACTTTCAAAATTGAGGAAAAATATTGCTCACAATTTATTTATAATTTAATTTTGAAGAATACAAGAGCAGAAATAACGTTTCTAAAAGCAAGACGTTTCTGTGCATTACCGTGCCTTGATTATATTGCGAATTATCGTGCATTTGAGCCATTAAACCGCCCTTTGCCCCATAAATCGCCATTCAATAGACTTCCCATAGCCGGGAAAGAAATATTTGCGGGAAATCGGCAAATAATCATAGTGGTTCGGACACCGAGAAAATAAATACGATCCTAATTCAGTGTTATATTTGCACGAAATGGCCATCTGCTCTCGTGTGTCAATGACATTTTTCTACAAGAAATTCCTTTTCTTTCTTTATTACTCCAGAATCCTGTTTGACAAAACAAAAATAAATGAGATTAACACCAAAGAAGATAAATCTTAGAAGGACATATTTTTTTCTGTGTACGTTGTCTTTTTCTCATCTGTTTCTCCATGAAAAGCAATTACTTCCTGATTTAGTGATCATTTAACGAAGATTCTTTCGCGATTTGTATAAACTCCAGCGTAATATTAGCGATTCTATTACAAAAGATAGTAAATAGAATCTTCGCGATCAGTCGGAGGTGTAAATGTTTTGTAGGATGTTTATTTAAATAATTTGCAAGTTATTATTTTATCAAAAGTACATCTTTTTATGCGAAGAGTATAAACGAGAAGTAATTTTCTAGACGAAGATAAATGAGAGCGTGAATATATTCTCAATTATCTTTTTTTTCTTTCTAAGACTTCTTGTAAAACGCGCAAGAAACATTTAATAGAAAGTTGCATCAACTTATAATTACGTGATAAAGAACGGTTAGTCATATAAGTTGCATCTTGAAAGGAACTGTGGTTTTATCCTCGTTGACATAGCTTGAAAAACCGTCGGACAGCTTCTTTATCTTCTTGCTCTCGTTCATTCTTCTCGGATGCGCAGCACGATAGCGTAATGGCTGGCTTCCTGGTTCTCTAATGGCTGAACGTAATGCAGGGCGCGGAGCTCTCGCGCCAGGTACAATATCCTATACGCGATAATCGAGCTGATTTAGGGCCGCGTGCTTCCGACCATGCAGGAAAACACTTCGATGTTAGGCACACCTGCCAGGTAACGGCGGTATATAGTCCTCGGCCCAAGTCAGTTTTCGCTCGACACTTGGCGTGTTCCCAGGTAATATTCGGCAATTTCGAGTAATTTTGCGCTTCCCGCTTTCAAGTTTTGGAGTGCTTTGCCTTTGATTCGAGCTTGTCATACGCTGGTTCGTGCTTTCCGTTCAGTTGATGATATTACCTATCAACGCCGTTATTTCCACCATTTCAATTCTCACGATGATACTAACGATTGAAAATTGCTATCAAATCAAAGCTGCAACACTGTAGCGTTTAATAATTATTTTCAAACTTATCAATACGATGTGCTGATTGAATTGTCGTCAATAAAACTATTGCCATAAAAAATTATCACCCATTATAAAATTTGTTTTGTTATTATCTTTTGATATTAAAAATATTGTACCAAACAAATTATATTAGGTATATAAGATGTTTTCCATAAAATAATTTTTGCAGACGTGATAAAACGCACATATGTATTAGAAAAAATGATGAGTTTAATTTTAAACAATTTGTCATTTATTTCTGCCGCTGAAATGTGCTGTTTTTTTTCTTCTTTTCCATGCAATTAATTTGTGTCAAAATTGCATTTTGATTATCATCATTTTATCTCTATTTTCAAATTATGGCATTAGTTGTAGAGGCAATTAACCATTGTGGCATTTAACGTATGAGTAATAACACCTATTTTATAAATAAGTATATCTATTATCCAAAATAAGGTATCCTCTTGCACACTCTATTACCACGTATTATTATGCCTATAGAGTTTATCGTTCCAAATCTCGTATTTCGATATTGCTTCCACTTTAAATCAAGCGCCGAAAATGTGAAACATGTGATAATGCTCAATTGCAATTGCGAAGTGCTGAATAATCGAATCCCGCTCATATCTCATCAATAAAGCAGCCCGCCGTGAACCGCGTAGCGCGCGATATCCGTTTAACACGGATATAAACTGAGATAAAGTACGTTACGAGCGCTATCATTCGCGATACCGGAGATGGAGTATGTAATGTGATTCCCGTGCAGAATTTTCGGCCGCGTCGTTTTATTGCTAAATTAGACTTCTCTCGCTCGCCGCTCACCACGTGAAAACGTAGAACGTGACTACGAGATGGTTAAAGCGCGAAGGTGAGCCTGGGGTGTAGATTTAATCCTCTCATAATCCGATTTGTGGCGGAAACGGAAGAGCTGCTCACGCCGCCGGAGTCTTTAAGAAAGCGCTCAAATCTGCGGTAAGCTCGCGGTATCTTCGCCACGAATTATGAAACCGGATGTCGGTAAATGGCTCGAGTTAATATAGTAAGTACGTACCGCGTTATAATGCGGAGTTTCAGAATGATTTCTTATTTGCTATTGTGGAGCACAAAACACACGCATAAAAATATCAAGCTGCATTTAAAAGAAACTGTGCAAGAAAGGAGAAAAGTTAGAATTATATTTTTTTATGTAAATTTATTTACAATTTTTTTAAATTCTCCCTGTGTGGAATGTTTTATTAGGGAATTAAGGATTAAATTTATAACGTTCTTAAATACTTTGTTATTTTAATCAAAATGAACGACAGAGCCTAATTTAATTAAAATTAATTCATTATTATTTATAATACATTTTTACATTATTGTTGTTGCTGTTTGCGCTGCACGTCATATTGATGCGCAATAGTTTTGTCCTTTTTACTTCGATCAGAATTTCTCCGTCATTGAAATATACAGCTTCTTTGATAGCTGAAATTCAATATTCTCCTTATTAGCGAAGTTTCTTTTGTTTCATCGACACTATATCGTTCGCATATTCAGCGAACCGTCAAAGATTAATGAGTTATTTAATATTGATCGTTAACGATTTTGAAGAAAGTTAGTGAAATCGGCTGTAATTGTTATCAGTGATTTATGATGTTTTTTCAGTTGCTCGTCGAGTTTTCTCTTTGTAACTCAACGCATTACGCAACTCGCAGAAAAGAATTGCTTTTCCTCTGCGAGCGCGTTGTCCCATTTACACCTGTTGCGAATTATTTTGCGATAACAAGTGAAACTCGATTGATTTCGATAATGCGTCATGTAATTTACAGGCGCGTTATGTTAAATTGAATAAACGTCATTACGGAATAGCGTTGCTCATTACCGGGATATAATGAGATTTGATGGGGTAGTATATAGATTTATCGGGCTAATTCTCTATTCGCCTACGCGCCTCGTCGCTGATTTCGATCCCGTTTATTTCAAGCCGCGGTGTCAGCAGAATTTTCCATCTTCTCACGGGTAATCACCCGCAGACCGACCGAGTGAATGGAAATTCCTATACATATTTCATTTCGTCTTTTATAACCCTTCAAGCTATTTGCCTTTCAGCGACAGGATATTGATCTATGCGATCTATGCGAATTTCTTACGTCTTTCACGAGAAGTGCGGACATTTTAAGCTGAAAAATGGAATATATAATAATTTATCGTTTACAAAATAGTATCAATCGAAACCTCTATTGAATTTATTTGAACTTGACGTGTTTTTTAGTAAATTTTAAAATCGTGCTGCTAAATAATAATTGTGCAAAAATTATGTAAAATTTACATTTACTTTATATTGAATTAAATTCGAATTTACTCATAAAATTGTTATATTTAAAATTTAATTAAAATGTTTACACGTAACGATTTTTTTTTCACTATTTTTGCAATTTTAATTGTACTAAAATTACGTAAAATTCACATTTATTTTATGTTGCATTAAATTTAAATTTACTCATAAAATTGTTATGTTTAAAATTCAATTAAGACACGTTTACACGTAGATTTTTTTTACTATTTTTGCAATTTAATATTTTTGGTGCGAGTTTTGATAGCCTTGTTGTATATTGAGAATTTATTGCAATTGTTTTTTGCGATACTTTTTTTATTTCTTTCGAAAATAAATATATTGCGAAGCACTAGTTTGAAAAATGTATAGAAAGTGATACTTTTATTTGAAGTGCGATAAAATTTTCTAAAGAAAAATTTATAGTTAATTTCTTTTCACTATTAATTTGTTGATAAATTGCGAATGAGAGTGAAACATTATTTAATCGGCGTGTACAAATCCAAAATTGTAAATAATTTTGGCAGAAACGAGATAATAAATTTCTCGTGAAACGTATCGAGCGAAGTAGAATGAATTTTGAACAGCTTACGGCATATTATAGCAGATAATTACGTATTAATCAATTGCACGGTTTACCGAACCGTGTGTAACATACCTACCTATTTATAATTGCATTATACTTATTAATTTATCACTACGATTCATACGAATTTGATATCGTATAGTAACGCTGATGCATTATCCGCTAATTTTACATTGCGTCTAGAACCGTTTTACAGATCGCGCGTAAATACATCATCGCTAATAAAGATTGTCATCCGTAATCCACGTCCGCGGCTATTTTTCAACGCATTAATCGAAATGAACAATGCTTTTTGAAGGACTCGCGCGGCGTGTGTAATGACGCAAATTGAAGGGCGGCATTTTCGAAAGGGAGTGGACATTTTTGCGCGCGGAATAACCACATCGGGAAATAGCATCGCGCCATAGTCACCGACCGCATAGTTGTTGTTCGGGTGAATGGTACGAAGAGGGGAAAGGAGGAAGGGAAACGCGCAACAAAAAGAGAAACCGCATCGGCACGTTCGCCATATGTTCCGCGCACCGGTACGTCGGAACGCCGGCGCCTTTATATCTCACTTCGTGATGCTACTAGCGTTATTACGTACACCTCGTATGTATGTGAGGTGGAGCATAGGACGGCGCGCACGCCACACACGAGCTAGCGCCTCCGTATAATAACAGCGAGCGAGCGAGCGATCGATAATCCATCCTGCCGTAGATGCGAGATAACGAAAATCGCCCCGACGTCCCATTGAATTTTTATCATACGTCGCAGCCGATACAGCACGCCTGGCGCTCTATTATATCCTGAAATTGTGGAAAACGCTTCCCGTTACTCACCATAATGAGTTAAAATCACGATGACGTCAAAGTGCGGCCAGTTGCGGTTTGTATTCAATCGCGCAAATTGCCAGATTCACATTGACTGCAGATTTTTTCCAAAACTGAGGTTTCGCCGCGAAATTGTTTCCGCTTTATGTGACATGTGTTTAAAACTAGAATGTGCACGATGCCGGATCACGTCTTGCTTTCAAGTTTCAGCTCTTTCGTAGACGAACAAGAAGTTTTAGTTTCTTGTGTAATCTTTGCGATACAAAATTGTGTTGAATGCAATGTATTTGTTTCGTTGTTCGTGAAATTCAACATTTATTACAATCTTTATTAAATTAATGCTATACTTATTTATAATTTTCCTTGACGAGAAAATCTGCTTTTCACGTATACACATTAGCATAGATATTACTTGCACCTTACATTTGTTGTACGTTTATGTATCGTTGCAATCGAACATTTCCTTTTTCGCACGCCACGCGAAAGCTTTCCGGCTTTGGTAAAACACATTCATGAATTGGAGTTATTTGAATATAAGGAATTACACTTCCTTATTTATCGAATAGCTTCCTTTTACTTTATACGTCAGCCTTTCCCGATGTATGATTTATCCACGAATCGTTATTCTCATCCTCTAAGTGAAAAGTCTCGAAGGATCAATCTAATATAATCACGATTTACTTTTTACATCCTTTTACATCCCTTCGCATAAATTCTAGAAATGGCCCGATATCCGAATTGGTCCGTTTAGAATCTCGTAAATAATTCGTAACATGCCTAATCCAAAGAAAGGGACACCATCTCGGTGTAAGATACTTTCGCGAAAGATATTAGACCTTACCTTCGTGAGCTGTTTCAACATTTCCTTTTTACGCAAGGATAGTGAACTAAACTGGATTAGCCCTGTGTTTCTTAATTTATTAAAAAATGAAAATTTATACTAATTGCGTTCTACACATACACGCCGCGCGTCCTGGAATTATTTTCTTCATTTCTTGAGGTCAACGTTTTTTTCCTTTGTAAGTCTTGCAGGAAATTTATGTAAAAAGAATATTGTCCAATATAGAATATCTGGAAAACTCGGCAATATAAAATAATATTTAAAAAAAACTCCAAGTTTTCATATTTTATTAAAATTTGTTTAAAAGGATTTAAAAAAATTGTTATTCACAAATATGCACTTATTATGAAAATCAAACTAGCAGTTTATTTTTCTACATAATTACAATTTTTTCAATCTGTTATTAATCTTATTATTAGAAAAACTTTGATATTAAGAATTTTGATTTAAAACATCTATTTTCTACTATATTTTTTAATAACAACTTTGCGAAAAATTTTTATCTCACATACATGCTGTGTCATGAAAGAAAAAAAAATGTCTCAATCATTCTGACATCAACTATATACACTCGTGATATGTTGTTTCACCACCACAGCGTGTCATTTTATGGCTACGCCTTTTACGTGTTCTCTAGTATCGCATCTCCCACAAGCAATTTAAACACAGTTTCCGATTACTTTGTCGGATTTGGTCATCTTGAGGCAAATTCCTGCAGAATACCAATTCGATACACGCCACTTCTCTATTAGAGAACCGACAGTTTCGCCGGATTCATCCGCCACTATCCTTTTGCAAGTTTGACGAGTATATCCTAAAGGGCCACCTACTCACCACCACACCCACACGTGGACCACTGCACGCCCGCGCGCACCGGGTGTCGAGACGCGCCTGGAATCGGGTGACAATAGACGCGCCGGGAAATTGAGTTGGCACTGATTAGACATTGCCGGCGTGCCGTCATGCCGCGATGGTTCGTTGGAATCTACTCTCCGGCATACCCGGGAGAGTCCAATTCCGCGCCTTGGAGGCCGCGTCCGATATTACTCAAGACTTTAAATCAAGCCCGTCCCCCGAGAGCGGCCGCAGGCGCCGGCGCCTGCGGAACGTCGCCGGCGGGAAGGACGCATCGGTCGCGAATTAAACGCATCGCGCCGCGGAAAATGAGTTTCGTCGCGTCGTGAAATATTCCGAATGCCGAAACGTTTATTCGTACATTCTGATACGTCCTCGCGCGCGCCCCCTTCGCGTATTTACGCTCTTTCACGTATGTATATCGTACATACAGCGCGATATATCGATTACTTTGATTAATGTGCCGAACAATTGAGCACGCGACTCTAATCTGACTTTAGCAAGGAAGATTCAATTAGAATTGTAGATTTCACCGACCTCTTTATTTTATAAGCACGAAATTAAGCAACAAATTTCTAAATAAGCCTTTTCCCCACTTATTAAAAATTTATTTGCATGTTAAGCACTTGAAGCATTTCTGGAAAAGGAATAATAGACAATGCTTCGTCGCTCTTTATGAATAAGTAGAAAAAATTCAATTAATCATACGATTTCGAAATTTTTTATTTTTACCGTGTCAGTCAGAAGTCTGTCCCACGTGCTATGTATATCACGTTAAATCGCTGCATAATTCCTATATTCCATAAACTGCACCGAGCTGCTTCCAACGTTATCAATTTTGCGCAGATACCGGTTGCACGCTGCCAGAATATTATCGGTTCGCGTCCGGAAATTCTGACGAACGAAGCGCTTCGGGCGGCCCTCATATTTTCAAGCTTTGCATTTGATAGAACATACATGCGGTCGTTAAATGCCAGCCATCGATCAGCGCGACAATTTTCGGTTTATCGAGTATGTCTCGAATTGTTCAGATGATTTTTAGCGTATTAATGCGCATTCTCGCGAATGTTGCGCATTTACCGTCGTTACGACGGCCTCATTATAACATTTTAAAGAGAGAAAGTTTCAGAAAATTATGTTAGTTTGTTTATTATTTTTTTTTTGTTAGTACGCTTATTATATCTTTTTCAATAACCAAAAGGGAAAATTATCGATATGAATGCGATATCAGTTATGGATACCGAAAAAGCGTAATATTTACCGCGTGAGCGATGGTAAGAGCTTTTCGCTGCCATATTTTAATTTTTTTTGTTATACAAATAATAAGATCGCTTTCCGGCAAAGCGAATGTAGTTGTAAAAAGCACCGACGGTTTCCGTGCACAAAATTTAATTATCACGTACTTGTCGCGCTCGCATCTCCACGAAGCTCTGCTTTTTGGGACGTATAGGATTGCAGATTATATAGGGCTTCACGTGAAAGGAAGGTCTTGCGCGTTAATACCTGTTTAAAACCTGCTTATGCCTTCACGATGCATCTAAAGTGCTTGTAATTGCATAAATTTCTACGGTGTCCGATGTACATTGCTTTACAATTTACCAAAATGAAAAGTATACAAGTATCTCATGTACGTTTTTTAAATTTTTATCTGTGTAAGATTGTTGAAATAATATTTTTAATACTAATAAAATATTAGTATTATTAAAAATATATCAAAATGTTAGTATTGTTAAAAATATATTAAAAAATTTTGAAAACATTTAAAATTAAGAAACTTGGGGCTTTTTCTCATTAAATGTGCAGTCACATGATTAAAAGAATGAAGTTTTGTCTTTTTTTCTTTAAATGCAATTTAAGGAGGAAATATAAACTGGTTGTCTTAAATATTTTTAATTTTGACAATTTAAAAAAATAAATTTTTGATTTTTGAAGATTATGTTACAAAATAAAGATAAAAAATTTTATTTTGCAAAAAATGTTATCAAGACTTAAACATATCTAATGTGAAAATTGATTTCTACAGAAAAGAATGTGTCCTCCATTTCAAATCGAACATATCACGGATGAATAATATTTATATCGACTGTGATTTCGCGGACGAGAGGTTCGAAATCGGTCATAAGGACCGATCGAAAGGTTTCGAAACTCCTTCTTATCTCCTTGTGATCCTTGTTGACGTGGGCTATATAACTTTTCACGTGCGCGTTATATATGATACACCTCGTACGATATGAGGCCGCCGAACACGGACCGAGGGACCAGTAAGCTCAGGAAAGATAACCCTGCGACTCGAGCCCCTCCAGCGTTATGCCGATAACGGAAACCCGTTTCCGTAAACCAATGTTCTCTTTGGACCCTTTGGGAGTAGGTACGTAATCTATTTCAGCCCTTACGAGGATTACGCGAGGATTTTACCGTGTTCTCGTCTTGCGACGAAACTGTCCCCGTGCTGCAGCACGTTTGTATATACGTATAGGTGGCCGCGTGGGGAATTAAATTCCCTGCGTCCTGGCTTATGCGCGGA
Organism: Linepithema humile; assembly: GCF_040581485.1. NCBI lineage: Eukaryota > Metazoa > Arthropoda > Insecta > Hymenoptera > Formicidae > Linepithema > Linepithema humile. The sequence goes on along the minus strand of NC_090129.1, from coordinate 32,425,352 downwards.
TTTAAGCGATATCGAATTTACGCTTTCGGCCACAATCGTAATAACGAACGAGATCTGGACGAGATTTGGACCTACATATATGCAGTTCTTTATAACAGTCGTATGTCGACAAGTCAGAATGAAGATTCTTGAATGAAAGGCAGGATTAAGGGATGTTGCTTCGGGAATAAATCATTTGCCAAAAATTTCAACAGACAGATAAGATGCAGTTATCTCTACGAAAATGACAGGTGCGAAATAAAAATTGATAGCGAGGAAAAGCTTTCGTGAAAATACCGCATAACTGCAGTAACTAACTAAGCGCGCATAACGCATCTATATGACGTCTATGAATTCCGGGATTCTTGAGCGCATGAATTCCGAAATCCTCGGCAGCGTGAATCCTTGAATATGGATATGAAGCGTTGGAGAGTTGGGCCCTGCGGTGGTCAGTGGCCCATCGTTCCGTATAATTCTGGACATACTCCGGAGCACATGCTTCCCGCTTCGAATCTGTACTTTGGTACCACTCGGCTCTCAGATTGCGGATGTCTTAAGAATTTATAGATTATCGATAAAGCACAGAAGCCTTTTTCGAGTAACTATTAAAAATAGAAATTGAGGAATTCTTTATACATACAAATATCAGATTAATTTTGCAAGTATGTTAATCTTTAGAGAACAGTTGAATTTTTTAATAATTTTTATATTTTTGTTTTATTGTTAGAATTTTAACATATATATACAAAAGTGATATGAAAAGAATAGGAAAAATATGAAACCGAAAATGCGAAATCGAAAAATTTCCATCTAGTCGGGTAGCAAAAATAACAATTTTCATAAAACATTGATATTATTATAAATATTAATTATTCTTTTACGTTGTAAAAAATATTAAATAAAAAAATATTTTTGCGAAAGATTATTATGAAAAATATTTAAAATTATGAGATACGAAGTACAGATAAATTTATAAGAAAAAATTTTAATGTGAGAACATTTTTTATTTAGCATTTTTTACTAAATAACTAACTAGATGAATTTGGACCTATTATTTTGTTATTCTTTAAAACAAAATTTTATTCTTTACTATATTAAGCCGCAAGATTCTAAGGATCTTGATTCATTCATGAAATAATCTCCATTTTTCTACAATAATTTATTCACAAATTGAGAATAGCTTTTGATTTTGGTGCTTTAATCATAAAGTTTTGTTGAACTCACATAACATAATGTCATTCCGGTGTTTTCGAGTACAATTTAAAGACACTTTTATCGATTCTGTGTTATTCGATTTCTCGAAAATTCAACTTGCGCTCGTTGTTATTTGTTCGAAAGGCTTGACAGATTCGCATAAGGAAGTTTAGAGCAGAAAAAAGGAAGAAAAATATTGGGCTTGTCCCCGAAGTTTCGCTGAATAGCGGTGGACACGACGCTCGGATTCCCTCTCGTATGTTTGGCGATCGTATTTTTTCCTACCGCGACAGTGCGAGCCGACCGGCTAACAGAATCCCGAACTTTGGTACGGCGCCAAATTATTATCCACTGCGCTTTACATTGTGCCGATCGACGGCGAGCCCAACGCGGGCCGCGACAGTGAGTGTAACCTGGTTTTCGCTCAGTCGCTTGCACGAGAGAAACTTGCGGAAACTTTCGAAATAAAAAGGTTGGATTAAATTATCACTTCGTTTCTCAGCGCGAGTCGGGTCGTCTTTCTTGTGTAATTTCCCGCGAGGACAGCAAGTCACATTTTCGATCGCGTTTTTATCGCATGCTAAAAAACGTCGTACATAAACAATAAACTCGATTTGTTTTGTCTCGTCATAGACGGGATGTTCTGACATTAAATATTAACACTAAAGAGAAGCTTTTGAATGACTAATTTGAAAGAAAAAGATGAAAGGCTAGAATTGAACGTACGTGAAACTGATATCAATGAATAATACAGCGAAAAGCGAAAACGGCTATGTAATAACGTCAATATTCTTGTATATTTAACATATATACATATGTATATTTCGATTTTTATTAATAAAATATTTCTAATCTGAAAAGTATGTTAAAATTAATTATTTATTTAAATATGTTAAAAGGTTCCGTTAAAATCAATCTTCTTTTTAATTGAAATATTTATTCGTTCACATTGCACTTTCATCCCATTTAACTTGCATTATCATTTTCCATCTTTTTAATATTACAATATGATTCTTTAATCATGAAATATTGAGAAATATAAAGTAAATTATAGTTGATTGAGATAATTGATATAAGATTGGACTTTACAAAAATCGCAATTACTTAATAATCTCTGATTATTCAAAATTAATATGAAAAATGTAACATTTGCAAATATAATTAGTAACATTTTTCTTGATTATATAAAGTTTAGTGTAATTTCTTGAAACAGCGACCATTATCTTTATTGTTCTTCCACGGACTTCGCATATATATATATATAATTCCGTAATCGATATACGCTCCGAAGTGGTATCAACGGCGACTTGCAATTTAAATTCACTAATCCGACGATACTAATTACCTCACCCGAGAGATTTCCAAGTCTCGAGCGTCTTCCATACCGTATCTCCGATTTGTTCCACTTTCGAAAGTTGCCCATTGACGATTAATCAGCACAGTTCCTCTAAACTACGCGACAAAGCGCAGGTACGCTTTCCCAATGCAAAAGTAAATTCGTCGCCAGTCGAGCGCCGGGCGCAACGCGATGCTAATAAATGGCGCGGCCAGTGTAGTTTACCGAGCAGGGGAGGCTCCATAAATGCCGGACGAATCGTGAATGAGATTAGCCCAGTTTTACGAGCCAGTCCGCGAGACGAAATTTTGCAAAACTGTTACGGCTGCACGCTGCTCACCGAGACGGACGGCGGTGCAAACCCCAATGCCTTTCTTCTCGTCCCGACGCTTTTATACGCAATCTGTTAGCGACGCTTACACAGAGCGGCTTAGGTTCTGTAATTACTTCTGCGGATTTTGAAGAGAAAACTACGAAGAGTCTACTTTGTCGTAACATTAAATGCGCACTAGTCTGGAATCGTTCCTAACAACTTGGACAAAGGATTGAGTTGTTTATCGCAAAATCGTATTGTGATCTCGATGTATTTCAAGCAGAATTTACCTTGCATTATTGTAATGCGTTTAATTTTGAACATTTTCTTTCTGCACATAGAGCTTTGAGATTGTGAATAGTTTCGTGTTACAATTAAACCTGGGCTGTCTGTATGAACACAATTTAACTCTTTCTCACATTTCAGTGATATTTGTATGGACATTATGAATATAATATAATAATGCATTAAAAAAACAATCTATATAATATAAAGAAAGGAGAGTTAGGTGTAAAATGCAAAAGTGGACTAGGAAAATTGTGCATTAGAGCTGGGAAAAACATCTTTTTTGCAACTATTGTTTATAAAATTTTTATTTTTGTTGTTGTTAATATCTATATAATTTTTATTAAAAAGTTTTGCATTTTAAATTAAATATTTACTTAATAGCTAAATATTAATAGAGACATTGACATTAAATTAATATAATATATATAAATAAATTTTTGGAAAAATTGCATTTTTCTAGAAAAATGATAATTAATCATTTTATTATGAGAAGATATACTTATATTAAAAGAATCAAAGTTTCTTTATTCTAATTTGTTTTTTTTATATAAGTGGAAAAAATTCAGATACTTATTTAGGTACATTTTGTCCAACATTCTCTTCTTCAAAAATAATGATTAGTATAAACAAATAAATTTTTTTTGCTTTAATTATACTGCGAACGATTTTGAAATATTGATCACTGTTACTGAACGCTAATCAACTTTACCTGTAATTTCCAATCCTCAAATTTTTTTCTATGTTATAGCAATATTGATTATATGTTCCGGTCGACGAGGGTCACTCGCAAAATAACGTCATGTCAAACTCGTACTATTTTACAAATAAACGTACAATACCATCGGTTGCTACACGTGGCATCCGATTTTATGTGTGCGAGAGTAAAATTCGTTTCGATATTACTCGTCCAATACCATGAAACTCGATGTCGAACGCTATTCGTTGACCCACAAGAGATTAAATTGCAAAAGCTTTTCATATTGTGCTACAACAGAAATTAATGCAATATGTTCCAAGATTCGAAATTTACCGATATGTTATTAATCCTACAATTAAAAGCTAAAAGCGTATATATTACATGTAAGAATAATTATAAACACGTAAAATGAAGAAAGCATTGTACAAGTATCGATTGCGAAGTCTATATCAAAATTTTCCCCGACGAGAGTAAAATTTTCATTTCAAGCCGAGTGTAAAAAGAAGAAAGATAAAGTTACAAAAATTTACTTATTACAGAAAATGTTATTGCGCAATTGAAATTTACACAGTTGTCCACTGCACATTGTGGACTGTCGCGTGACTTCAGTCGTTCAGCGAATCGTAAATCACGTCTATTTGCTAGCCGGAGAGATACGCCTTGTTTCGTTTGTCGTTTATGCCATTAGTCTTATACCAGCTCGTCCTAACAATGCGTCTGTCTATCAACCCTTCGCACGCGCACGCGTTTCCGCTTCGTCTGAATTGGCTTCGTTATGCCGCGGCGGGACTTCAATTCCCAATGTGATACGAGCCAATTTGTATCCTCCGGTGACCCGCTTCTCTCTCTCTGCTGCACGCTACACAGAACGATGTGTGGATGCCGCCTAATGATCGAATACACCGCGCGGATCGGCTCGCGGGAACGTGCAGCGTCGGATTATAAACTTCGACGTATCCTCCCCTATGCGTAGAGACACGCTATGCGTGCATCCTCCTCCTCGATTGCATAAGCGCGATTGAGCACGTACGGAGGCGCCAACTTTGTACGCGAATGCCGTTCCGATGCGATTCCTTGCGCTACATCGCCGACCCGAACCGTATCGATTGATACTCCCGGAGGGATTGCTGTGTCGCTTGGAACTTATCCACGAGAAGCCAGCGTGCGAGAGCGAAAATTTAGATAATTGCATTTAGCACGTGATACATATACCGGCACGCTTTGTTACGCTACTTTATTTGTAGTTATTTTTCAGTAAAATAATACCAAAAGGATAAAGTGAACTAATCTCGTTTGCCTTTAATCATTAAAAAAGTATTATGGTGATATTGCGCACCCACTTTATATTTTAATGATTATTATATATACACATATGCGTATGTATTGTATATGAAAGGAAGTAATTTCATAAACTATCTAATTTCGCATTTTTCTTTCTCGAGTGACCAGATTCTCTAGAATATTATCTGCATTATCATGCAGATCTGCATAGATGATTTTCAAAAACTGCACGCTTTTCCGAAAAACTTAAAAAATCTCGAATGATGTTTCAGAAAATCAATTTTCATCGTTATTACAATCATGTTTTTAAAGTCTCTCACATATTTCTTTACAAAATTGTGATTTCAGATTTTTTTCGTCGAAATTACCCTTTTTGTATGTTTTTATTATACATTTTCCAAGCCGTAAACTTTTCACACTTTAAACTCCAATATCGATTATCGCATAAAGTATCTTCCTTATGAAAAATAGAGTGCATGCCTGTATAACATTCCTTTTTTTTTCATCGGAGTTCATTCTGCCAAGTTACGAGATGCAGATGAGTATAACGTAGCGTGCTCGCGGTGCATTTCCTTGTTGCATCGTCGTCGTTGCGCTTCGTATACGCGAGCGGATCGATATTCGCAAAGGGATTCGCGATATCCGATCAAGCCTGTCGACGAGATACCGTCGAGCGCGTCGACTCACCTCTCTTTCTGTCTCTCGTAGTTTCACAGCTCCCGCGGATTTTCGTTTCACTTACAGGGATTGAAAAACCTGTCTTACACTCAGGCCGTCGAGCGTGGATGAAATTGTGATTTCCGGATGTCGGGACGCGAAACGTTCTGAATTGTTTCCCTTTGAGAGACAGCGCGAGTAGTCGTGTGAATGTCGGAAACGTGAGCGATTGCGCATTCAGCGGATAATTTATAGAATATTATTGTTTCCTTTGTGAAAACGTATTCTTCTGTCAGTATAGACTTCGAGAGAACAGAGTCTCGCCGACAAGTTTATTATAGAAGATTGAAAGATCGCGAATGGGATGCGTGATAGGAAAATGGTTATGCAACGACTTTTTAGAAAATGCATTAATGGGCGAACTCATTATCTGCGCGTTAATGGATGTGCGTTGTATTCTGTAGATTTAATGAACAATATTATGTAGTCCATATATTTCTGCTATAATGAAAAACTCGAGTTATTGATTAAATTAAAAATTGATTAAATTAAAAATTAATAAATTAAAATGGGAATATATTTAAAACTTTAAAACACATATAATGGAAAGGCTCCATATATATTTAACAAACGAGAAATAATGAAATGGCGATAAGAGCCGTTGCAGGATGTTAGTGCTAAATTTTTAATTTTTCTTAAAGAAATTAGTAAATTAGTCTACAAGAGACAGTTAAATTGTACACCTATCTCGATTTGAAATCGGTGTACAATTAATTAATACACCGATTTCAAATCGAGATAGGTGTACAATTTAACTGTCTCTTGTAGACTAATTTACTAATTTCTTTAAGAAAAATTAAAAATTTAGCACTAACATCCTGCAACGGCTCTTATGGGAATATATTTTTTATAAAAATTTTTATATCAGTACATCTTGTTTCATATTAAAATAACATGTAGAATTAAAATTAAAATTTAATTAATATAAAAGAGAGTTTCTTCTAAAATAATGGTTTGTACATAAAAGATTAATGCTTTACATAATTTTCTTCTGGAAAAACAATTCTATTTATTAATGTAATGCTCATAATAATATTCAATTTTGTTAAAAAATTGGAATAGAATGTCGAACAAGCAGTTCTTTGTCGAAAAACGAGAAATAAAACAAACTTATCTTACGTAACGAATCGTATTCTCGATGAAAGTGACGAGTACACGTATGTGGCATAATGAACATGTCAGAAACGCGCCCTAATCCGTTGTGGCTTCTGGCGAGATACATGACAAGGTTCATTTACGAGCAGATGAAATCGACGGTATCTGAGAGTACCGGCAGTGTCATCGGCTACACCAGGAAGTAATTGACTCGGGGATGAGCAGTCACATGGTACACGGATCGTCACGACGTGTTCACGTCCCGCGGCATCTGGCAGACGCGTGGGCGCGCGCGCACGCGAGAGAGCAAGTTTCTAATTTATTTAGTTTCCGCGACAAACAAGAATTACGCCGTCACACCTCCGCTCGTCGTACTGGTAAGGCCTTCCGTAAATGCCTGCTGCCGTAAATGCCGACTGTAAGCTTTGCATGCGAGAAGCATGGAATCATACAAAGAGAGCCGCGCGACAGCCAGCATTACTCGAGAGGAGAAATCACGAATGATGTCACTGCTCGTTAACGAGGACAAGCAAATGAAAGCAAATGTAACAACATTACGAAACGTATTTTCCTTTGTACAAACTGTCGATAAAAATCTGTGAAAGCTTTAACAAAGTGTTTAACAAACTTTTTTAAGCGTATATGCTTATAAATCAATTATATTGGATTTATAAAGTTCGGTTCTTAGGAGAGATTCGCGTCAGCGTTAAAGTATCGCAATCAAGTCACTGCTGAAAATTGGCTGATGATCGGATGAGATAAGCGGATTGCGAACACTTTCACGATTAGCTTCTGAATTTCAGCGACACGCGTATGTTTGACGCATTGAAATTTAATACCGAATCTGCGAGCTACTTCGTACTTTCCATGTCGCCAGAATCCGCTCGATATTTTTCATCACATCAAATATTTCTACGGCAATGAATGCCACGGAAGCAATAACGTACGATCGGGATGCAAACGCCAGAGAGAAATATTCTAAGCAGAATAGAGGACGGATATCGATGAGTTGTGAGGATCGGGTTGGCAGGACCACCACCGAAAAATTTCCCCGATATTCAAAGGAAGCTATCACTGGAATTTAATAGTTCTTCGATAAAATTCGCCGGAATGTTACGAAAATGTTATAATTATAAACGAAACTGTCATTTGTATTTAGATGGTTTACAAAGGGAATGCGCTATAAAATAATATGTGATGTGGCAAAGAGATATGGTTTACAGAAAATAGAAATATGTAATACATGATAAGCATCTATGTGTTAAAATTAATTTACATATACGATTAAATACTTTGTTTCTGTAACGAGAAGAGTAGGTGCATTTATTATTTATCAAAGTGTTTATCATTGCTAAAATTTAATTATAATTTAATATTTTGCGAACAAACGTGAGTGCTACAAAGTGTTTACGCGTACAAAAATCATGCATGCGGCATTATTCTGACAGAGAAAAGCATATTGACGATAATTACGATCTAATAATTAATATGTGTTTGCAGAAGCAAAGTTTTTTATATTCTTTTAATTTTGAAAATGCACGACTTAGTAAGAAAATCCTCTCACATTATATTTGTATTTGATTATCTGATTAATTTTTTTCTAAATATAACAATATCTAAATTATTTTTATTTCAAATTCTATAAAAAATAAATACTTGTTCGATCACAGACTTTTATCTGTAAATGAAGAGTGGCAGTGGGATCAACATCGAGGAACTTCGAAAACGTGGGTTCTTACGATGTTTTATTAAGACACTTCTTAGATAACGTAATAATAAGATATGTAAATATATCGTGCAACGGCAAATACGAAACGTCAAACGGCGGACGAAATCTGGTAGATACAGGCGCGTTGCGCCAGACAGATGACATTTCTCGCTGATATCTTCGGTATCTTTCTCACCCGCCCAAGACTCGAGGGTCGTTCGACATTTTTTGCCGCGCCGTTCGCTTCTCGCTCGACAGATATAAAAATTCAATTGCCACTCTCGGTTGAGGAGAGGGTCTACTACCCTCGCCTATCTAGTCCGCACGCTGGAAGTTGGCCAATTTCCAAGCCTCGACGGAATGAACATCCCCTCGGACTCGGTCTCCTGCCGCGTTCCCTCGTCCCTCTTGCGGATTTTTTCGCTCGCGCGCGCGCGTAATCCGCGAGCGGAGGCGCGTCACCGCACGGATGCAACAGAGCGATTTTCGCGGCGTGTTTGCGTATCGACGTATCGGTCGCCTATCTGTAACGAATTTTTATGAAAACGCTGAGGCTCACGCTCGCGGCGATATGCCGCGTGAACGTAGAGCGTGAAACGCGACATTTCTGCAGGAATATTGGCGGGTAGTCAATTATCGGTCGCACTGGATGCACATCTTTTCAAAACAGCTTTTCCCGTTTCTTTCTGTTCTCTTTCGCTCTTTAGCGGAAGCCGGTTTAAAAAATTGCATTGTCCGTCACGGAGCGGGTGTGCATCGCAAAAAAGAAATATACCAGGACGAAGGAAAGCTTTTTGCAGTTCTTTACTTTTTCACTGCTTTTATTACTGTTATATGCTTTGTAAGAATTAGTTTCGGTAAAACTTCTCTGCTGCAAAATAGTAATACTTCGTTTTCACATGGAAAGCAATAAATGAATTAACAGCCAAGCAATTTTACAATTAACACATTTATTGAGTGGAAGATATGGTCGACAATAAAACGGATAACTGTTTTTAAAACGAATATCTCTAGGAGATTAAAATGAAATATTACAGAAGCAGATCAAGATTATTTATAATTATTACTTTATTAGCACGATTATTTATAATATTATTTATAACATTTTTTTGCAAACGAAAAGAAATTTTTTTTTAATTATACGATATGTCATTGTTAGTTAGCATCTCACGTATATCACATATTGCTGTATTTTTTTAAATGACATACGTACATATAGCTTGTATCGAACACTCGTAAACTTAATTCGAGACGAGAAGATTTCGCATTTAATGCGATCTACATTTTGTGAATACCTTCACGTACTCGAGACGCTCTCACCGATGATACTTTAATTTGAACAAGTTGCTAATTGCCGTCCCGTAGCTTGATGGTGATCGAAACAGTTCGAGCGCAAACTACGGCGGAGGCTTCATTACATCGCAAACGCGCGCGCACACAAGCAATTCGACGACGCTCGAAGTCGAAAACTTGAAGGTAGAAGAGGCGAAACACGTCGGCGAGTTCGATAGAATGTAGTCCTCTAGAATGGACCGACTACTTTCATTTCTATTGTGAATGATACATCTGAGAACTGATAACGTTATATGATTTCACTTCGCGACCGTTATTGCATTTAGCGTAATTTATTATTATTTAATTTATAATTTATTCAACGAGACTTTTGACAACGTAATTTTATTCGCAGACAAAGAATGAGCGTTCGATGTTTTATAGGATAGAATAAAAGAAACTATCAAAATTTACGTTATTGTTACGTTATGTATATAAATATTGCGCGTTAAAAAATAACTACATAAGCATGAAAAATTTAAATTCCTTTTATAGCTCTGAAGATATATGATTATTATCCGCGAAAGTAAGAAACAAAGCGCCGCAGCTTTCATAAATTCTCCAAGAAATCGTAAAGCTCCATACATTCACATTTGTTGCTATATATTTTTAATAATAAATGATTTAGCACCGCACAAGGAGCGTTACAATAGTGTAATATTTTGTAACGCGGTCTCGAACCGTACTTCCGCATTTTCACCTCTGGTACCTGGCGCAGTTCCAGCAAATCTCCGAGAAATCTCAAAAGGATTACTGCTGTGGCAGCGGCTACGCTCTCACATGCAAGGATATCCCGAAAGAAATACGCGCGAAGGGAGAACAAAGAGTCGAGCAGCACTTCTCTCGATGCATAATTTATCAAATGGAACGAATGTTTGTAATAATTATCTTTTCAATCGTTCACCTTTGCGCGTGTAATGACGCGCGATTAATGAATATTCCGAGAAATCTCTAGAGAGAGAGCGGAAAACAGGATCATGTTATTAACAATATTCATATTCTTTTTAACCCCAAAAAAAAGAACAGTCAAAGCGTGGATAAACATTAAAATATTCGATATGGCTTCATATATTTCTATTTCATTACTCGTGAATCTTTCAAATTATAAATGATTAATTATAATCGTTAAAATAATTAAGCTTATAAATTTTACGTTATTCGAGACGTTATGATCATGTTATACACATCTCGCGCGGCTCAATATCTCGGCGAACTAACGAGATACCGGTTACCTCCGCGTTGTTTCATTAATTCTGAACTGCACTCGCCTTCAACAAAGTAGATGAACGCGTCGTAAATAAATTACAAGGTAATATACGGAGTTTATCCATCATGCGCACATTGTGTATGCGTTTGTGTCGAACTCGTTTACGCTCGTTTTATGTGCACGGTGCGGCGTGTGCGATCCCGCGGGAGCTAGCTAACGGTTAAGTAGGTGCCAGGATGATACCGAGCGGCGAGCGTAGTGCCTCGGTAGTCAGGCACGATGAGAGCGAATGCCTGGCGGTTCCTCTCGATGTGCAGGGGATTTTGGCACCGCGAACGCTCGTCGCCCCGAATGCGAAAACGTGACGTCGCATATTCAGCAACGCGCGACCTTACCGTCCTCTTTACGCCTCGGATCGCTTTCTGTCTACGTGCGCCCCTTCGTCGCTCCCGACGGGCTTCTTACTCTTCCCTTCCTTCTCTCTTGCTCCTTCGTCGAAGACCGCTTACTATCTGCGGATTTGTGCGCCGTTGTGATCGATCCTCGCGTCTCGTCGAAGTGGTTTAGACCGATACTCACTCGGCTCACGCAGAATAAACCCCTTCATCCCTTACATGCGTATAGCGAATTTACGAGGGGAGAAAAGAACGTCGACTCCGACGGTTTGTGTACTTCACTTTGGAGGATGCAAGCGGAATTACTAAGAGGCTGCTTGTAGAATGAGAAGGGTACTTTATAAAAGTATTTATAAATACTTTATATATTTTGAAATACGAAAGAAAATTGTGTAATAGATAAGAATCATTAATCCCTTAATTTCGTTGAGTTAATGACTTTAAATTTAATTTTTGCGATTGTTTATTTATTTTATTTTTTAATTTCGATGATTTTATCATAAGGCCATGATGTAATAAGTAATGTGCGCTATAAAAATAATTTTTTTCTGACAATGCAGTTTATATCCGGGATTCAAAACGTTTAATTTAAAATGGTTGCAGTAAAGAGCGAAACACAAATCGATACAGAATAGCCATAAAAGTTCTTTAAAATCAGATGTCGAAGTAAGAGGCCTGATTTGCCAAATTACATTTCGACCTTTTTCGAAATACACGTTTTCTCTATAAAAAAAAACTTTGGCTGTATTATTTATATTTTAAAAAACTTATAAAGTAAAGAGGTACGGATATTCAAAGCCGGTTTTTACGTCAAAGTTGTTTTGTAGTGTGTTTACGCGCTCGGTCGCTTTTTTCAGGACCCTTCATTTCTTTACATCTGGATCTCTTAATTTGCGTTTTACTGCCTTTCATCTTTTACCTTGAAAGGATTACTCGAGTCGTGTTTCAAAGATGAATTTTCTTAATTAATTAATAAGCCGTTTCTGAAATGTTCGTTATTATATAAATTCATGAATATCTTTTTATGCTCTTATTCTCGTAGCGGACATTCTTGACAAAGATAATTGTGAATTCTATACGCAGTTCTGTCTAACCGGTATATATCAAGAAATAGAGCCCTGTCTCACGCCAACTGTCACGTGCAGCCTTGTATCTGCACACGTGACCCACTTATGTCGACAATTTCGGATAAACAAGTATTTAGTGCGCTTCTCAGACAACTCTATTCGTGATCACTAACGTGCGAAGAATACCAACGCGTAAAATTTTCGCTCTTTCGCATTACCGCCGCACCTACTCAACTCTTGGTCCTACCTCCCTTAGGAATTGTACACACGATGCTTCATTGTCACGAGCGTAAATGAGTGTACACACTCATCGTCGCGCCAAGCCGTGCGTGATCCTGCGGGATGCAAGTTCGCGCACGAGCCGCGTCGAGTATCATGCAGCTTTGCAAGAGCACCCTCGAAGCGTATCGGGCTTATAGATCGTGGAGTGTCGATTCGCACGTTGCGATATGCATAATAGTGCGCGAAAGTTTCCTCGCTGATAAAATCGCTCAAGTATTACACCGCGCTCGAGTGTTCGACCACGCGGTCGTGCAAGGGTCATTTTTCTCCCGCCCGTAATATAACGCTCGTAAAATAATAAATGGACAGAGATGTGCAATTTATTGCGTTCTGGAATAAAGATTCTTTAAGAGAACGTGCAATGAAATGTAAGCAAAATACAATATTTTAAAAGGGAATCATTGATCACTCTGCTTTTGCTGTACGATTTCTTTGGATATATATAGGCATATTTTCACAAAACAAGATCAGTACTAAAAAAATTTTGTTTAACAAATAAATTATCTTCTATTCATCTATTCTGATTCTGATATTCAATAATCAACATAAAATGATAGAGAAATTGTTTTTCAAATATTAAAAAATTAAATTTATATTATCTTTTCGAAGATGACATTAGTCGTTTATTATTCATTTTTATTATATTTTTTGATGTCTTTTGATTTTCTGGTTGAAAAAAAAAAATGTAGAAAAATATTATATATATATATAAAATTACTCGAATTCTTCTATGTACACCGTAATCACGCATCAATTGCTCTTTATTGCAATCCGACACTCCGTCGTTGATAATCGCAGTGCTATAATTTCATAATGCAGACATTATTTGTAATCAGCCGGGTCTGTGTCACACACAAGATTCCATCATATATGCAGATTCGAGACTAATCGAGTTATCCGATATTATCCTGTCGCAGCTGGTTTACAACGAGGGCAATCGTGCCTCTTGCGCGGCTCCCCGGAATTTGTAATTGGGATTGATAATGGATAAAAGTATCTATGTTAAAAGTACATGTTTCGCTGAGCCCGATACGTGACATTCACGATCGCGCACTGCAGTATTACAGCGCAGAGTGTACGGATGGGGACGATGTGCGTCATTTCCCGGAATTTCTTTCTATGTCTATGGTAATTTTTCTCATAAATTCCTACCACGCGCTTATCTTCTCGGTAAGATTGTGAAGAGGCGATTTATCTTGGGTCTCCCGTCGTTTTATTTCTTCTAGCGAAGCGTCATGCTCGTCACGACGGCATGGTATAAACGCCTGTTTTCCGTCGTTGTCGGTGTTATAACAAAATTAGGGAGCGTTAAGAGGGAAACATTGATTAATGTTAGCGATAATGATAGGCATTATTTAGCGTTTATTTGATAGTAGTCCGCAAAGAGTCAATATATAAGAACGGTATATATATTAAAGAGCAAACGTTTTTTTATTATTTTATAGAAATATAAAAAAGTAGTGTCCAATTATTGAACAATTATTAATCCTTTTCTTTACTTTTTTTTTTTTTTTATAATTGATAACGAGAGAACTTCGTCTAGCGAAAATAATGCTGAGAGATTTTACTGCATTGTTTCTACGCCAGTATGATTTAGAGCGAATGCCCTTGATTTCCGGGGTGAATCTGATTTCCGGAATGTTCATGAGTTACTTTCTGCTCACGTAATCTAAGTGAAGTCATTCATAATTTTGCGGAGCGTCCAAAATGTCAGTCTCGTCGACGGGCGCGCGCACATATGCGCTCTCGCGAGAATGCACGTTGTATAACAAAGCAGTTTACACGTGGGATGCGGGGGAAGTCATCTCCGAGAAAGCCATTACGTGGAAGAATTTTCATACAGCTGTTACTTAATATTTCACGAGAAAAACTTTAATTAGAAAAGTTGATCTAACTGACCGCAAACATTGTACCTCTGTATATTCTTGCATTCATTTGGAGATATAGTTACGAAAGAGAGAGAGAGAGAAAGAGAGAGAGAGAGAGAGAGACGAGATCGCCGTCCATAACGGAGTGTTATAAAGTAAAATATGTAATTCTGCAAGGTATACGTTGGCCGCGAGCGATAAAGCTTGCTACGAAAGATCTTCGAAATTTATTTATGAAAAATGTATAAACTGTCAGTGCGCGCGCGCGCAAGTAGTAACATTGCGCGGAGCGGGCAAGATCGAACGCGAAAGATAGAGAGGATGTGTGTATAAGTGTGTGCGCGCGCGCGTGTGTGTGTGTGTGTGTGTGTACAAGCAAGAGGTGAACGAGAGCGGAAATAAGGGGCGCGAAGAGAGTAAATAGCGCGAGGAGCAAGAAAGAGGGTGGCACCGAAGTGCAGAGCCCCGGAGCCGGCAGAGCGAAAGAGTGAGAACTGGATAACGGTATGACCCACATTTGGCCCTACGGGTCACAGTAGACTGGGCTATTGATTCAGTTCGCTCTTAAACACAGCCTCCATTTCATTTCGTTTGACCCTTTCTTTCTCTCTTTCTCTCGGCTGTCGGTGAAAATCGCGGTCCTTTCACTGGCCCGGGGCGTTCGCAGAGAATCCGAATGTTCAAATCCATTTCGAATCGCGATGGGTGGAGCGATTATGTTTCGTTTGAAGTATCAATGGATACTTTTTCAATACGAATCTTTAAAAAAGAAATGGTTACGCTGGGATTCTTCATGTTTTGCATATTATCTCCAAAATCATGGAGATGAAAAGAATATTTTAAGAATGTTGGAAGATAAAAATATCTGCTGTCCTTTTACGTCCGTTCTCTGTGGACTTTCATATTACTTTAATTCATTAGCAACGCACTGTCTTTATTATAATAATTATTCAATAACGACGATGGAGAACTCTATTAATGGCAGATTGGACTTTTTTTCAAATATAAAACGCACTGTGTTGGTAAAATAAATTAACGCAGTTCGCCGGTTTTATTCGAAGATTAGAATGTTTAGTGTTTGTCAAGTATTTTTCGCAATATGTGTGAACTGTTAGGTTAGTTATAATGATACGAGCGATTCTGTCGTTGAAAGAAAATGCGCATATAAGTTTTCCATCTAATATATGCTTGTGCACGCACGCACACGCGAGATTCAATTTGCGTGAGCATGGTAAGACGTAAAAAGTCACGTTCGTCAATCTCCGGCTTTTCTTCCCGGGCAGACGGTACTTGGGGCGAATCGGAAGATTAGAGCGGTATATTGAGCCGGATCCATCGGATCGTTTTTCAAGTTCGCGATATTCTCGCGAACGTTTCGATTCTCACGCTGCTCATTTCGCCGTTACTCCTGACGCGCGAGCGGGAAATAGTTTTTTCTCCCTCCCTTTGCTCTCTTTTTTTTTAATCCTCTCTGCGCCGAAAATTTGTCACTTCCGCTTTGGCACTTTGGCACACTCGGTCCACGCGAAAATCTTTCCACGAGCGACGCGCCAGTAGACCGTAGCCCGCCGCGCTTCGTGCCGCGCTGCAATTGAACCACTTAGCTACTTTGCGAACGTTGTACTGTTAACCACCTGACGCGTTCCAAATTAAATAGAGAAAAACCCAACGGGAAGTTTAACTCGCCGCCCGAGCCGCCCCGTAAAAATAAAGCTTATTAACGCGAGATTCCCTCCTTCGCCGCCCGCGGGGGTGGTTAGAAAAACAGTCGACGGCGCGAAGTTTCTCCGACCGCCCTTAAAACTACCTTTGGGCCACCCGTTTAATAATGTTGCTACAAACTTAAAGCGGACTCACAAAAATACATAGACTGCTGGGAGGACAACTTTTGTTTCTCTTTATTGTCTCGGTGTAGCATTTCGCGCATATTCCATTTCTCTCCCTTTTAATTATAACTACACATTCTTATCGCAAAGAAATTGAAGATGCATTATTTATTAAATTTATTTTGTATGAATTTTATTTTTTTTATTTTTTTTTGGAATTTCGATTTGCACAGTAATATAAAACTGTAAGAAGATTGTAGTATTAATGAATAATGTTATTATAAACAGCAGCCCAGCAATGCTTCAGTTTTAATGCTATGTAATCTCTCGTAAAAGTTATGACTTATAAGTAGATTCAATGAGAGGGGCTGCCGCAAAACAGCGCTTCCGCTAAAGTACATAATGCCTTGCAATTTAAACGCTACATTGGCGCGCTGCACATTCGTGCTGGTTTGCACGAGGCACTTCTGGACAATGCGTTATCATGTAAAATACTTCAATCATAGAATAATAACAAAAGTGGCGCTTACGCCGGCAACAACAGTGATCTCGCTAAAATAAACAATAGCCATTAAACAAGATTCATTGGCAAATTATGCCGATATAATTTAACGATGTAATATTCCACACTATTTGCACTACAAACTGTTTGCCATAAACGCGATAAATAATATCGAAATAACTCGCGCCTCGGATAGCGCGCATAAATAACACGCGCGATCAATTTTCGCGGGCGTGAAGGCTTGTAACGCAAGCATTTATACAGCATCGGCTCTCTTCGCGACCTGTCGATCCTCGTAACGCCCGAGCGTTAACGTAACTCCCCCGCGCCCACGCACAGGGAAATTCAATTACGAGATAAAACTCGAGGAACGATTTATCGCGCGATGCTGCCGGCGGATTATTCGTAAAATAAACCCGTAAACGTACCGCGGCGCGACGACAACCGGGCGCGCGCCGCGCGCGAAATCGTGCATACATCAGAGCGGACGCGGTCGGGGGCCACTTTGACGCTACAATTATAATGAATCAGTTTGCAAATGGACGTAGTGATAGAAACGCGCGGCCGGGATAATCGATAGGTTTGCCGTTAGAAACGGCCGATACCGCCCGCGCGTCGAAATCGGTGATACCGTATTTCAGTCAGCCAGGAAACGCCAGTGCGGCCTACACCGATTGCCAATTCCACATTATGTACACCTCGACACACGTGTGCGCCTGCTAATTTGTTAATTAGTAATTTGAGCAAACCGCTGCGATAGTATTTCATTGCCATTTCGCTGCAAAAAGTTCCCCGGATGATATTTCACCTCGGGTTGATTGAGTTAACGCGCGATAAGCTTCGCTATTCAATGCTTGATGAATCTTATTAATTTTAAGGCTCTGCTCTATTCAAAATTCGGAATTGAAGAAGATCTAAAGGCCATTGAATATATATTAATGTTTAATAAAATTATTAATGAAGAATAGACTAAAAATTAAAAATTGCAAAAATAAAACTGTTTCTTTATGTTTTTTACTTTATTTAGTTAAATTTAAATAAATGAAAGTTATATCCTTTCACGTTTGAAAGCTTGTGTCTTTAATTCTAAGAGCAAACATTGAATTAATTAAAAGTTTCAAATAAAGGAAAGCATTAAAGGACTTTAAGCAATATTGTTTCTCATAACTGATACAAATTTTTGAAATAAAATACTGAATTTTTTAAATTTTTGCGACCACTGTATGCGGTTATGCAGCAATCCGGCAGTATCCATTGGCCTCAATTGTTATCAAACGATGCGCGAGCTGAAAATATTTGCTCGTGAAACTAACAGCAAATTTGCCGTTAGCGATATGGTTATTTTACAATCGCAAAAAATGGGATACTCACAAAATAAAAGCCGCTCGTATCAAGACTAAATTGATCTTAAAACCTGGCTTTATAACGGAAATACAAGTGCGGTGTTTGTTTGTTCGGCTCAGTTTGTAAAAAACTAGATATTCGGACTGCTGCGAGCTTGTAAATGTTATCGTTTCCTCTATAAATTTTAATCGGCTTATCTGTGATTTTTACAACCACGGTTGTTGATCAATATTTCACGTCAATACTAAATCATTCTGTATATTGTGGCGATTATTTTGAACTTATTGTTACACTTTTAGTCGACGAGATAAGAAAATCCGTAACGTATAACATATATCATCTTCTTAAGCTGTCATCGTTGTGTCGGAACGCGAGTACAGCAACAGGGCAAGTTGAAAGGGTCGCCGACTTGTATTGCGCATTCAAAATCGCGAATGTCCGACTGAAGTTCCCGATCGTCCTCGGATTATTCGGCAGATTCGCGGCGCGTTTCCGACTCCCTGGCAACAACTATATTCAATGACTATCGAAAAACTCTGTGCGAGTCCATCCGGTGTATTCTCGGAAAACTTTCCAATACCGGTCCCGTTGATAGGCAGCTTATATCCGTTATTTTATACGCACGATTATTATGGAGTGATTTTCTTCCTTGACCGAGATCGGCCAGAATTATGTAAAGTGATTTATTGCCGCGAATGCGCGTAGAGTGGCTGGCAAAAGTTACGATCCGCCAATCGGCTGTCTACTTTTCTCTGCCATTCCTCGAGACGAGTTATCGTACTTTTTTACGCCAAGCTCGTTGGTCGTACGTGGATTTATGAGTCGAGTGCAGCGCTGCAAGTGCATCGTGTGTAGGGTTTTCTTGGAAATATTCAAGACGCCACGTATACGCTCTTTTGGATTTATAAAACTAGAACTTACATATTAAATATAAAAGTTGCTATACGATTATTTGAACTGATGAGTATTTAAATAAATTTTAACGAAATTATTGTTATATTTTGGTTTAAATGACACTCATTATATTTTGTTGGAAATTATGATTACAAATTGTGCACCAAAAATTCACATATTAATAAATTTGGAAGTTAATTCTATTTTTAGAAATTATAAAAACAATATAAATTTGAGGTTAAAAATGTGTTTACAATTAAAAATCTTTTTTATAAATAATGTTTATTTTTTAACGAAAAAATGAACATTTTCTGAACAATGTGATAGTTTAATATAAATATAAAATTTTCCAGATATAGTCACGCATAGAAATAAAATTTTTTGAAAGCAATAATTCGCTTAGATATATACGTATGTATTGATGTAATACTGCATAATGCATATTTGCATTTTAATTATTATAATGCTGCAAATTCGCAAATAAAACTACGATATACGCAATATCCTCGTCATGTTGACAAGGCGCCTTGATTGAGACAACCGTATGTTCCAATCAGCAATATGAATTATTAATTTATTCGCGTCGCAGGCAAGCGTTATGAGCAACGGTTATCAGCTAATGGAAAATTGTCAGGAAATTTGTACCTTAGATGTAAAAATTGCACTTAAAAATAATTATTCAACATATATAAATGTAATTAAAATTATAAACGCAGTGATGTGATACGTCTCTACAAATTTTCACTAATTACTTATTATAAATTTATTTTAAATAAACAAAAATATTGATCTATTGATGACAGCGTGAATGTGATGATAACAATAATATAAAGCTTCTTAATTATTAAATCTTCCGTAATAAGATCCACATTTGAACATGTCGAATTACCAGCGAGACAGGACTCGTTTTAGAGCGATGTTTTCGACCGTGACTGAGGATCATCGGAAATGAATCATATAAACTATCCTTTGCGAGGCTACGACATTCGCGTCGCGGTGGCGGGTGCTCGATCACAAGCGATTTGTCGAGGGTGCGAGCAGCGGGAGGAATAATCAGCGCGATGCCAGCAGTAATTAGTAGCTCGCGCGGCGCTTGCGGAAATTGCCGCAGGCGGCCGACTCCCGGGGCTGCAAACACACCGAAATATCTACATATACAGTCATTATCGCGGTCGTTACGCCATTCGAAACGACGACGACACGTAAGGTGCGAGCGCGCGGGCGTGATTTTTGCTCGCGCGGATGCGATTCCGATACGTCACGCGAGCGCAAGTTCAGAGTAATAAATTATTAAATATTATTCTTTTCTCTTACCCTCGTATTTCGTCTTGTTGATACTCACTCTTGTGAAGTCCATTATCTATTGAAACGTACATGGCTCGCGATGAAAAGGACGTTGATTAATTTGACTTGTGCCGAGTAAAACATTTTATATAAAGTTTCATATAAAAACGTTGACAAATTATTAATGAAACAGCTTTTCGAATTAAAACTGGCTTTATCTTATCGCGACAAAGTATTGATATTATAATTTAATGTGATTTTCAGTGCTATTATCGTGCAAAATTTTATAAACGCAGAAAATGCATTAATTTCTCTCCTCTTCAATTCCTCTTTCGCGCATTTGCCTTTTCATCGCATGTGCCATTGTTAACGCGAGAACGTGTTTCTTTTATCTCCCCTGAGCGTGCGCTATTGCTCCTGGATATCTTCGAGCGGATTACGTTTTTCTTTGAAACTCTCTCGATAACGACGTTCCGTGATCACTGGATAGATTGCACAAGATGCGGTTTAACGACGTGTCTGTCTTCGCCCGTTCCAATGATACGATCGAATTAAATCATTCCTTTTTTCTTATTCTCGATTGTCGATGCATTGCGGAGAACTGCGTCCAAGCATTCCATTTAATTTATATGTTAAATGTTGCTTCTGTTTTATAATTTCACTTCCTTCTGTTTTTAATTTACCACTATATTATTTATTTATTTTTTAGACTTGTTTTTCTTTTTTGAACTCGTTGCGCTTGAAAAAGATTTGCATAATATCACTCATCATGCATCATATTTATTTTACGACAATTTTTTCGATATACGTGGTGTGTCTTTATTCGTAAATAAAATATACGCGTATTTTCTACGTTTCGGAAAGGCTATTTCTTGCAATTAAAATTGAATCAAGTCGGATGCTGCGGAACTTAACTGTTCGCTAAGAGATAAATTCTAAATGGGCTTTTTTCTTAATGCCTTGTTAAAATACATTAAAAGAGGCACATTTTTTTAACGCTTATTTTGCAGTAGCGCCATTGAAGCTGACTCGCAGCAGCTACGGCCATAATATTCAATAGATAATTCAATCTCGCGACCTGGATTTTCATTCTCGCTGGCGCGACCGACCTTGCGCCACTCGTTATTCAGTAATCCCCGCGATTAGTGGCAAACGGAATCTCCTCGCACTTCGGAGCATCAGAAGTTATTACTCGTGTCCCTGCGTTACGCGCAGTTTATTTTCATTAGGACGCCCGCGATACCCGGCCGCAACGCCGCACGATCCACGTTGTTACATTATATTGCGCGCGGACTTCTGACACACACACGGCTATACAATATCGATGATCGATAGCTCAATAATAAGGTACTATCTTGTAGTAATGACTTCCACGCTATTATAGTCGCGCGCATGTCATGTCGTGTCCTAGTAATGCAGTTGTTAATTTATGACATAACTTTAAAGCAATTGCTACTCTGTATAATTACCATTATTGTTGTTTCGCCTTCCTGAATTGCAACGTGATGTGTTATGACATACTTCATGCACAGTGTGTAGATTATTAGCTCGACTGTGCGTCAGCTCGAGCACTTGTTATTTAATTTTTCGTGTAAATTGCAATTTTTGCAAAATGTATTATTCTTTGGCATGTATAGAAGAAATTCCACTTCTGACACATATAGTATAACGACATTGGCTCGTGAAAATGTAAAAATTTATGTAGTGTTATTTTTTAGCATTTAAAATTATGTAAATGGTTCATATTTTAAGTAAATCGGATGAAAAGAGCATATTGTTTCAATAGTACAAAATAGATATGTATTATTATGCTCTTGCAAATTTGACGATATATGTCCTAAATATTATATTGGTTTTTTTTAA
The DNA here is from genome assembly GCF_040581485.1 of Linepithema humile. Taxonomy (NCBI): domain Eukaryota; kingdom Metazoa; phylum Arthropoda; class Insecta; order Hymenoptera; family Formicidae; genus Linepithema; species Linepithema humile. The sequence goes on along the minus strand of NC_090129.1, from coordinate 32,402,880 downwards.
TGAATTCAAGCTATATTGGATAATTTTAGTGAAGTGTGGAAATTCTCGCAAATTGAGTAATTATAACTTGTGGGTGGCCTACATATTTAACTTTTCAACGTGAGTTTTCAAATAAATGCGGACGCTCGCTTTACTGGTTTTCGATAAACGTGAAAAGAGTTATATGCATAAAGGAATACACAATGAAAAATATTTTCGACCATGTCGCTATCGAGCAAGCGCCAATTATTTATCGAAGAATTTTATTAATTTCGCAAATTCTTATTCACGTTTACGTATTTATCAATAATTTTACGTTGCGGAAAATGTGTGAAAAAAATAATCAGGCATTTTCTCTGTCAAGTTAGCATCGTTTATTGAAGAAGGATAAACTATATTTACAATGATATTCGATACGTTATCGCTGCGTGTATAATATCGGACGTTGTTGCCTTTGGTATGCAAGACGGAAGTATCAACGTTGACGATTCGGGAAGAAAAATTTAATTAATGCCAGGTACAGAAAAGAGCGATCAGTCATGGCGTGCCATGGCGGTTCTCGCATGCCTCAGAATCCCGCGTGCGACAACGCGGCGGCGTAATCGTGAAGATGACTTTGAGTGTCCGCCTCGTGTCCCTGACCGCCGTACACACCGCCCGAATGATCGTTCTTCCCGGAAGTGTGTATCACCGCGCGAAATCCCTCCTTGTCGGCGTGATAGCTGACGACACGAAGGCTGCCACCCGGATCTTTCACGCTATATTCGCCGGTCACACTGCTTCCTACGAAAAAAGAGTAATCGATAGGAGAGACTGAAATATAACTCTCATTTATATTTATAAAGTTACGGTGGACTAGATAATACGAGATATCGATTTGAAGACGTCATTAATTAGTCTAATAATGCGGAATCGACAGCTATCCGCCGATCATATGTATATTGGCGACCAGAAATATCTGAAGACATAAAGCTGCATCAATCTTTATTCACAATTAGAATTATGACGTCCTTAAGTTTGGCTTTTCTAGTCGTTTGACATATATAAATAGTTAAATATGAAGTTAAAGTTGATATGTGTGTGTTTGTCACAATAAGTCACAATTTAATCAATGAAAATATAATTTAAAATTTTGAATAATCGTCTATTGTAAGAATTGATGCAACTATAATTATCCAAGGATTTATGATCGCTTGTGTGCAAACATAATATTTAAAAAATATTTTATTACAAATTATTATCTTTAATAATTAATATAATTTTAAAATTGAAACAATTTGAATATTATATTATCTTCATTCTCTCTGTTGTTTCATTGTTGCTAATGAAAACACAGCGGGATTTGTAAAAATATTTTGATCAGATTATTTACCAATTATTTTAACTATATAATTTATATAATTTTAAATAATTCCAACTTGCGTATATATAGAGAGTATTAGTATAAAATGCTTGCAACAATTTTATAGATATATTCTTTTACAAATTTGCAGTCAATTTTTTCTACGATAAAAATTTTAATTTTAATCAGAGAAATTATTTTATTTCACAGAATATCGTGATATATTTTAATTAATAAAGTGCTGTTGAAGCAAAATATCTACTCGCAATGAGATGTGAAGATTCTTTTATTTATTAAAATTTCTACTTCTCGAAAAATATTTTGTACTTTTAATAGAGTTTGTAATTCAAAAGCCGCGCTAAACACTTCAATACACTTGAGCTAAGGAAAAATCGACTGCAACTTGGTCAAAGACCACGCCTGTAAAGTTTGCTCAATTCTGGTGAGTTTGTACCTCTACAGCTGCACTCTTTTACAACTGCGATATCACATCGATGCGCCGTTGACGCCGGTTTACAATTCCTCGAGTCAACTTTGCGATCCGAAAGTAAGAAAACGTAGTTCCAACTGAATGGTTGACACGACATACGGCGATACACACAGATACACGTATACGCATACGCTCGCACTCACGACATGTCATAGGGTAGCGCTCGCGGGCAGTCTCCGCGGAAATGCAATTTTCTTTTCACCCGCGGCAATTTTTGCCGACGTCAGCGTCAGCGCGTCGAGTCGAGCCGCCACGGTGGAAATCGGATAAACGGCGCCACAGGTAGTCCGGGCATTCAAAGACCGTTTCATCTCGTTTCGCGGTCGTCGTCGTCGTCGTCGTCGTCGTCGTCGTCGTCGTCGTCGTCGTCGTCGTCGTCGTTGTCGTCGTCGTCGTTCTCGCGTGCGAAAGTCACGAAAGACGCGAAACAGCTTGTTCTTTTTTTCTTTTTCACTCACCGTCTCTGGACTCTTTCTGACCGTGAAAGTCGCCGGTATGATGGTCCTCGACTCCGTACGAGAACTCGTACTTGGGATGCGCCACGTAGTCAACCGTGTAGCCGTCTTGATGGCGATGCTCGTGCTCCTGCGTGCCATGCAGATAGTTGTGCTCGCTGAAATGATCCACCACAACATGCGGTACTTTCACCTCGTACTCCGGGCCCTGCACCGGCCCGTGGAAGTGCATGTACGAGCTGGCCACCGAGGCGTGATGATGATCGTGGAGAGCGCCGCTGTCCAGTATCACGCCGCCGATTGATCGATTGACCAGGCCGAGGCCGATGGTTAGTGCAACGGTGACCTGTGACACAAGAAGTTTATGCCGACGGACGCCGCATGGTCCGGAGAATTCGCCTTCCGAGCGCGCCTTCGATCGTGCGATAGTTATCGATCATGCGTGTAAATAGCGCGGCGGCTATGAACCGCGGGATTAATTTCGCACAAACGGGATATTATTTTTCGAGCGACTAGCCTTTTGCATTTTCGCTGCGCTACCGCTAACGGTTTTTTTGTTTGAAAGAAAATATTTTTTGTGCAAAATTTTGCGGAGTAAAATCGGTCAAAGCTCAAGTGAAAAAATATTGTCAGGCAAGAAGAGACGTAATTTAAATATTTTTACGCATTCTAGTCAAATGCTTTCCCGCACGTGTGTACAAAGGGCCAAACAAATTGGGATATTTTGAGCTAGTCGAATGTTCGACGATTCGAAATTGCAATCGGAGCGCAATCGTGATCTATGCGATCGATGTGCCGCGACCGATGTGTGTACAAACTCTAACTCGATGCCATGATGAAACCCTAGAAATTTACGATATACCGGTATCGAGCAATTGAATGACGGCGAGGGGCGGTTCGTCGACCTCTCGTTTTTAATTACGGGGGGTCCCGAGAGCCCGTCAACGTTCCAACCAACACGAGCCAGCGCGATGCGATGGAAGTGGCTCGATTGGAAGTGCGGAATAGACGCGACTCGACGTTTCTTCGTTCTTGCTTGTACGCTTCATCAACCTCCACGTCTCCGTTACAATCGACATTTTTCGCTCGACACTCGAGTCTTTTAATTCTCGGCACTTTTACAGATTGATGTAACGCAAAGAGATCGCTGCGTCCCGCCGTCGAGCGTGGATGTATTTGCAACGCGATCACGGTTGTATTTGTAAATTGTTAAGAGTAGATTCGTTTCCATTCGATTTGAAGTATTAACGATGGGATGCAAATGGAACTGCGAATCATGAATTGTAACATTACGTTATGCAAATTTGATCAGACCTAACATTATGGACAGACAATTTTGGAATTGTATATGCACGTAGAAGTATAACTTGCATTACTGAATATGAGTATATGCGCAAGTTAGGAATATTCTAGAATATATGCAGAATGCTAGAATATATTCATGTTGAGATGCACTATGTGGAATTTGACACACCTCGCTTTGTGCAACTTTACGGTACCGTGTATACATTTAATGCATCATTAAATAACCGAAACTTACATATTGTATTACGCAACTCGTAAAAAAGTTCGAAGCAAATATAATATAAATATCTTTCGGGATAATTATTATTCTACAATAATTTTGCTAAAATCTTTTCGCTCGACTCTTAATTTTCTCCGCGATGGAAGTGAAACGAGTTTGCGAAAAAAAAAAAAAAAAAAAATGCGAGAAATAAGTACATTTACCCGCGCATTTCTGAAAAAAGTAACAAACTAGGGGAGCTAAGATCTCTGAGGTCGAGAGGATCTCGAGATTAACCAAACACAAAAGGACGACCACTTAATTCAATTAAGAAGGCGTCTGCCGCAGGACAGTGTGCGCTTCTTAATTTTCTTCCGCGTGGAATTGAACCCCTCTCCCCCCCCAGAATTTCTATCCGCCTTTCGGGCGCACCCCGCGCGTCGGTGAAACGACAACACCACCCTTCGCAAAAACGTACGGCCTGAGTGAACGAGCTAATTACATCGAGCGGATATTAAGGAACATTTTAAGCCCGTCTTAAATTCACGGCGTTGCTCAAGTCTCCGACCAACCGCTGCTTCAGCTACTTTTCTTTCATCCGAATTATTTATTTCGTTGTGAACCGCGTGCGCGCATTATAATTCGTAAGTACTGGCAATTAAAAATCCGTTGCCCTCCGCCCTCATTTTCCTCTTGGCCTTTTCACTGTCTTTTCTTTTTCTCTCTCTTTCTCTCTCTCTCTCTCTCTTACATTCTCGTCCCGAATGTCGCGCAGTTGTTCTTTAACGAGCACTTTCTCCGCGCCGCGTCACTCTTCCTTCCTTCGCGCGCGAGTTTCGACACTCTACCTTGAAAGTCATCTTCACCATTATGGTATTTCAGGCGGCCAGGTAAGAACTGCAACTTACCGTCGTGTTTTCTAGGCTTTTATACTGGCCCGCCGCGTATACGCGACCACGCATACACGAGCGTACATCCGCGCCCGGTTCCGGTACCGTGTATGTGGCCGCTTGTGTGAAGATCCACTTCCGAGGCGACAAGATAAACGTCGCATTAAGACATCAAAATACGTCATTGCCAGTAAAAGTTTAGAGTAAAAACGTGACGATGAAATAGAAGAGAGTAAAGCGAAATTGACTGTAGCACACTTTGCTGGCACACTGGCTGAAATAAAGAAATATTTGTAAAAGAGCATAGATGTAGAGTGTAATTTTTAACTAAAAAAAATATCATTAGTAAGAATAAACAAGAAATACTATAAAATATTCACAGAGTGAAACGACAATTAGCCATAATAATACGATTAATAAATCCATAAATTAATTGTGACAAAAATAAGACAAAATCAAGGCATGCATTTATATGAGAAATTAGATTTGAATTTTTATCACAAAAATATAGAATAAAGTACATGAAAATCTTGAAATAAACAGACATCTTCAATGCGCAAAAATTGAAAGTGCAAATTTCAAATATGTATTTATGGAACGAGCATTCTTATTAGCATTTTCGAGCTATTTTGCAATCTTTTACAGAGAAATTAATGTTATAGTGTAGTAAATTGAAAATAGATATATATTTTTAAAACAAATTTTTGAAGAGATTATTTTTGAATAAGATTTGTTTATATGTATGAGAGAGATTTCATAGATTGGATATAATTGATTTTATATCTTCTTTTAGCAATTTAACATCTTGTCTGAAGTGTGTAAAATTATATGCCAGCGCTATGCGTGCGATCCATTTCGCAAGAGACTGCACGAGTTCCAAATGGCGTTTCACGATGACTCGCGATGTCATAAAACCGATTACGTATTAATAGACAGTGCATCTACGCGTAGCGTGCATTGAAAAATGATCCGGCAGATCGCATAAGATCGCTTCCTTCCTCTCAGCTGACGTTGCGAATAGCTTCCTTCTTCCCGTAAGATACACGGTGTATCTCTTGCCGCGAGCTTTCCACGACATCGATACTTGACTCGTATGGGAGAATCGAATTTTCTCTGCAAATCTCGATTTTGAATGGAAACTGATGCACTATTGCGAACAATTTTTTTCAAAGATACAAAGTGAAAAGATAATGCGTATACACAGAGAAAGTGTACATAGCACGATACGTAGAAATTATATTAATAAATTACCTTGAATTAAATTATGCAACTAAATATGTCTACCTACGAATAATCATCAGTGTTGAAATTATATCTACATAAAGCTACTGTGATATAGAGCGTGATGCATTAATTAGATTTTTCTTAATTTCTAAAATTAGTCAGTATTCTGTATATATGAAATGAAACGTGTTGTCGATACCAGCAACAATTTACGAGGAAACTTGTGCGTTATTATTAATTAACATTTAATCTGTTTACTGAATATAACTGTACAACATTGCACTGCTCTTATTACACATTGTGATATTTTCCGAAGGCAAATATCGATGTGCTATACGAGTATTATATTAATTTTATGTCTTAAGCATTTTTTTCTGCAATTATCTCTGCATTTATAGTTATGAAAAATTAATTAAAGTTAGATCACACCGCATATAAATTTCTCTTTATTTTTGAAGTCAAATTTTGATACATTGCTAAATTATTTAAAGACAAGAGCTTTTCTTTTTTTCATTTCTTGGATCGAGACGAAATAGCGTGCTTTTTTAAAATTATCCAGCTCGATTGAAGTCGAGATCTCTATGAAAAAGTTAAAAGCACTTCTTCAATAAAGGTTCAATAAGATTTCATTCAGTGCTTGTGAAATAAAACAGAAATAGTGACAACAAATGAAAGAAATAAAACTGTGCAATGTCAAAAAATTTATTTTAATTCCCTACAATAGTAATACAATATATATATATATAATTTTCAACAACTTATCAATCGATACTTTCGGATTATTAATTCCAATAGCCTACAAATATCGAAGATGAAATGTTGATTGCGCTGCGCGTTTTTTTACAATACGCGTTTCACATTTGAGGAGCGGCACCGTCGTTAAATCCAAGCAGCTGACACGGAATTTTTTTCTTCTCTGCAGTTTGAAGCGCGCTTTGAGAGATACGGCTTTCACGAAAGAGAGCCAACCGGAAGTTGGCAGGCGCTCGATAGAAACATCTCTCTGTCTTCTTTGTCGCGACGATAAGAAATATCGAGTCGATATATCGCGAAAATTCTCTTCATCTTCTGTCTTCGTTGCGCGGCGCATAAAAATCGGTTTAAATTCATGCGTAATTGAGTTTTTCTTAATTGTACAGCACCTGGCAATTAGCAAGAATGATTTGCATATTTGCTGAACAGTGGATTACACTGTATCGCGTATCCGTACACGGTAAAATGTTGGCGCGATTCTATTTATAGCAACAAGCGACGCTTCATATAATACGGTAAATCCGGCAGCGGCAAATGCACGTAAATGCGGCATGCAATTAACAAGCTATCGTTTATCCATTATACCGCGAGCTAATATTATAAGTATCATTATAGTATATTATTATCGTAAATACCCATTAGCCGGCGACATATAATTTGACCAGAATTTATGGCGATGTCCGGTAAGGTACGATAGACATGAATGACCGACCTCGCCACATTTGATAACCCGATTAATGGAGTGCGCTATGATAATGTACGCGAAGGGAAATACAGCCGCGCTCTGGCACTCGCCCTGTACCGCTAATTGGATTTTCTTTGTGAAGAATTTCTGCGGATATATGTATTAAAGCCTACCATTAGTCGTTTCCGACAACCCTTTGAAACCGACATAAACCGACGACGACGACGACAGCGGCAATGTGTGTCGCGCGAATCTGTTTCTTCGTTGAATATAAATGCGTTCAATTACGGGGCGCGCATAGTCAAATAGTGGTATTTTCTCCACATCAAACGGTTAAACGGTATCGCATTTGTATTTTCGCTCTTTATACACGTTTCTTCCCGTATAGCTAGTCCTGTTATTCTCCAGGCAAAGACAATTCAACGCGCGTAACAAGTCGAGCGTGATATTCCGTACGCATAGCGATAATCGACTAACCCCGTCGACTTCGGAACGACGATGTAATATAATTGACATAGGGAAGTGTCTCGAATCGCCGCTACAAAGGACGGATAATTGAAAGCAATTTTGTGGTTTCGCAAATAAGCTCTCCACGGTTATAAGTGGATAAGTAAATTAGTGAAAATTTTATTATATATGCTTTGGGATAAAATGACCTGAAAGCATTAAGCCGCGGAAAAATAGTACGGAATATTAATAATGAACGTCAATAACGTGACGCAGTAAATGCCTCTCGATATGCTTGATTTTATAAGCCATTTAAAAAAGTATAAATATAACTATCACATTTAGACTACATTTAGACACAAGTAGACACGTTTTATTTCGTCGTATTAGCACAGTTTGTGACAGTTATTAAATAATGAAATAATTTATTGACTTAATCATGGTATTCGTTGTACTTTTGTGCGATGAAATTTCCAAAAAGTAACACGACAAAAACAATAAGTAAATTGTAGACTAAATTTATCAATATGAGAGCAGAACGACTGACAGCTTGCGCAACAAGCTTGAAACCGGTCGACAGCGCTGCAATCGAATAAAGCCGGCATAAATAATTTAGCGCTCTCGACGTCTAATGCGCGCGCCGCGCGATTTCATCGTTCCGGAATAACATTTGTAAACGAACGTCGCGTCGCGCTGACTGTATTATGCTTTCGTTCCCGCACGTGATATGCGTCAGAAGGTGAATGCGACTCGATTAAACTAATTGGCGTTTCGCAGATACCCATCGTGCATATTGAGAGATGAGCTTTGCTATTTGCGAACAATCAATTTAATGGAATATCTAATTATTGTAATGCAACTCTTAGCCCTGGCTGTATCGAGGTACTTTTTATTTGATAATTGCATACGTCGATTGAATATTTTTCTGGCTAGTGACATCTCTAGTAATTTTTTAATTAATTTTAAATTTGAAACTCTGTGAGAGAGACAATGCAGGATATCTCACGCATTTGAAATATTTTTATTGTTATAATTGCGATTAAATCTATAAATTAAAATTTACATTAAGGAAGTAAGAGCCATTAATTTTAATGTATTTAGAAATGTATCTGACTTTTGCAAATAAACATGTTTTGATCCATTTTTCGACATTTTCGTAAAAACGCATGCGACTTTTAACTATTTACGCTTTGATATTTTGTTCGCTTATTTATTTAACATTTCTTTTACTAATGGTTTGTGGACGAATCAAAATAAAGCATCTTGGATGAAAGATCAATATTATTCTCGCATTTTTATTAAAAGATTCAAGATAAAAGAATATATGTTAATTTACGAAGTTTGGAGAAATTTCTGAATATGTTAAACTTAATCTCTGCATTGTCAATGTTTGGCTTTTATTAGGCTCAACATACGTGTACAGTGTAAATAATGAAATATCAAACAAACCTTTATCCCGTTCACTCAAATCTAGAAACGTCAAGGACCTCGTTTTCATATTGCATGCGTGACTTGTTCTCGCAGTATCAGTCAAGGATCAATTATAATCTAATTGCAGTTGTACAATTTGCCCGTGATAACTTTCTTTATATTTCGCGTGCTGCTTTAACCCGCCCATTAAATCAGCATTATACCGCACGAAGCTCTAACGTCGGAATTCCGCGAAACGAAATGAGTTTCGCGAGGGAAATCTCGCGCGTATGAAAAGATCAGCCGGTCCGAGCTATAAAAGCCGCGATATGGGCCGCTTCGTAACCGAGCTCGTAAATCAAGAAGCTCGATCCCGGAGTATGATTTCAGCGCGATAAGGGGCTTCCGGGGACCGAGAGAGAGAGAGAAGACCCCCGTGTGTTGCACGGCGAGAAACCCCGGTTCGGCGAAACCTGAACCTTCCATGCGCAGATTCGTTTAATCGCGAAGCGCCTGGCCTGTGTAGTTCTGACGACCCGTGCGCAGACTGTCTGACCTAGATCGGCTGCATCTACTGCAATTTGCGCTTGACGCGGTCGCCGAGGTTTCCGGAATCGTATCTCCGCCGTCGACAACGGCGGCGGAAAGGTGGCCGGCTGACGACTCTTCCCTCGGCGCTTCTCCATCCCGCTGCCGAGTTTCCGACGACACCGGACGCGGACAACGACGTACAAATACCCTGTATCGCGATGCACCTGCTGCACACGATGCAGATGCGCCCTTCGCGGAATCACGGAAATGCCGCATTACTGTATCTGGGAGAAGGAAGAAGTTGCCAAACAACAATTGTAAAAGTAATAACGCGTATTACACGTGGAAGCAGTAATTGACAATAATCGCAGAAAAATGTAATCATGACTGAGCGAAGTAGTTAGTAAAAACGGATTCAACAATTTCAAATTCAATTAAAAAGGACTGATATTGTAATATAATTTGTACGAGTTCGCGCTCCCGAGCAGAGATTTATTTCGAGACGAAACAGTTTCTAAGGCAAACAACGGTGAAAAAGCACAGATTGGAGGACTGTGCGCTAATTGCAACGCGTTGCGGCGACGAACAGCGGGAAATAAAAGATTAAGAATGTCCGTTCGGATTTATTGAAATTAAGCAAGCGCGACACAAGCAGCGGGTAAGAGCTCTCGAATAAAAAGCAATGGCAAACGTCGGGTGGTGGCGAGCACGTAAAAACGTATTTACGCGGATTACGCGGAACTCTCTGACCGCGGAACTGTGTTTTTTGCCCGGAGGAGGGGGAGGGGGGGGGTGTGAGGATAGAGCCGGGAGGCGCTTCGGACGGGATCGCAAGCGCCGGAAGCAGCTCGCTTTCCCGCGCTTATTGCACTCGAGTCGTCAGAAGCTCAATTAAAATTCCCACGGAAATTTCTCATTCGCCTGGGATACTTATTCCGGATGAGGCGACCGTAGTTGCCGTCCGTACGACATGCTAACGTAGCGGAATTTCTCCGGGCTATTTTTCTCTCGGCGCAATTTCAGCGGCGGACTGTACGTATCACCTGCAGAAACGGGCGCATCGGGTTAACGGCTAACGATAAGGCTAACGTAATTCTGTCTGTCCTTCGCGAGATACCGCGGTCGCAACCGGGTCAGTTTAAAGCGTGACTCCGTCTAGAAAGCACACCGTCGAGAGCGTTCGGCGATTAATCCGGGACACAAAATGCTCGACGTAACCAACAAGTATGGTGCTTTTAATTTTTACGTTCGTCACGTACCAGCCGTTAAGAGAGCGCGCCTGAATTAATTTTCCAACCACGAATATTACCTCACGAATTGTTGAAATGAGCACAATCACTGACATCTTTGTTTTACTATTATTTTATCGCAGAATATACGCGCAATGCTTGTTTCTATTTTTTAGTAGCAAATTTAGAGTGAATTTAAGGATTTTATTGTAATAATTAATATTTACATCTCTATGTTGCATTTATTAATATACATTAACACATACTTGAATAAGTTTGATAAATATTAATTAAAATGTAAATTACACATAAAATATTGATAATATATTGAAATACTCTTGACAAGGAAATTTTTTATTTTAGAAGTACAAAAAAACTTTGATTTTGGCGGACTGAAACAGTTACATATGGAAGTACATTAATGATGCTGACTTCTGGCAATAAAAGTAGCTATTTGTTACTGGTCACTTTTACGTTATCCTCGATCAAACGTTAACATCTTCCTTAAGTCCTAAATGGCCGCAAAAACACGAGTTGGTAGGAGAGGAGCTTTCGACAAGCTCACGATACAAAAGCGATGAGATCTTAACGAGCATCCGCGCGTAGTTAATCAATCTTCATCCCGGTACTTAATTACTCGCAAACTTACTCACACGTCGCACGAAAAGGCGTATCGGGTGTTGTTTCTATTACGTATAACGAGTTTGGCGAACAAACGACAATCAAGATAACACTCGTATCTCGATAAGGATGATGCGCAAATCATGATAAATATGTACGCAATTTAAACGGACTGTCAGCCATCTGATTTATGGCTTTTTATTGATTTTTATTGTGCGCTTATAAAAACACGAGTAAGTAAAACTTACATAAGAGAATCTTTTAATTATTTACAATATTATTAGACATTTTTATTAAAATTTTTATCTTTTACTTTTATTATCAATTAAAAAGAAAATGCAAATAGGAGAGTCGTCCAATAAATAAGATATAAAGAAAAGTTACAGAAAAATGTTTATTTTAGAAATATAAAAAAGTAAATTAAAATGGCAAAATGTACATTTTATTCAATTTTAGGTTTTAGAATTTTATACTAAAATTTGATAGACTTAGCATTTTTTTGAAATTTATATTTTCTTTACTGCGATGCATTGAAATTTTATATTTTAAACAAAGAAATGATTCAGAATGTTAATGAACTGATATTGAAAAATTGATTATTAGAAAGAAATGTTTTAAGTTCTTACATAAATTTAATAATTAATTAATTTTTCTTGTTGTCAATATTTGCCGATAATTATATATACCTATTAACGCAAGGGTCATTGAACTAAATATAGTAAAACATAAATTTTTAATTTTATTTTAATTAATTGTATTTTCTTTTTATTTTATATTCACGTTTTCAAGGCTAAATTGCGCGCGTGTAGCGCGCTATGTTATGTTCTATAAAAATAATAAATGCTTATTTGATTACAGATTTTCATCTGCAAAGGTACAGCAGGACACGAAATGAAGCAGTGCTGCATCAGCATCGAACTTCGAAAACGTGAGTTTTTTTCAATATTTCATTAAGACACTTTTTACATAATTTATTTATCGGACAATTCTCGTTGCTAAATTTTCCCGATAAATAATGAGATAGTGTATAACTTTAATGATACGTGCAGTCGAACGGGTCTTCAAATTTACAAGCCGGGCAGACCGTCAACGATCCTTCACGGGTCGGCGGTGCTGCTACGTAAATCAAAGTTCAAGATTCCAATACACTTGCACTTGTCACGCTTGCTTGCCCAAGCGCAACACCTTCGCTCTGTGTTTAAAGCGGCACTTGTCGCGATCTTAAGACCTGTTGATCGAGCGCAATCAAGTCACCCTCGTCGTCGAACAATGTTCTACACGTGCTTAAGCGATACGCAAACAAACGCACATCAACGAACTTGGTCATGCAACTAGCCTCTAAGCATAGATAACAATCCTCTGTTAGCTAGCTGCTTCCAAAAGTACATCTTGTGCCTACTTTATGTTATTTTGTTTACTATATTCGTATATTTTATAATTTGCATCCTTGTCATTGTTAAATATTTTATAAATTTCGACATTTTTTTAAATTTCTTTTAAAGTATTTAGTTTCTCAAATCTTAGAATTTGCATTCTGCCTTCTAGTCTTTATTTTACAAAAAATTTAATAATTAATAATATTAATTTCTATGCAACAATTTATATATTTTTTTCTTTTGTATTTTTGATGACCAGAATAGTAATTATGCCCTGTAAAAATCAAATAAAAAAAATCTAAAAAGAAGATTAAGAATTTTTCCACATTACCGATTAATATTTAACATTTGCATCGATAAAGGATAATTTTTGATATTTAAAAAGTTGGCTCAGATTATATAAATAATTAATTCTTAAACGTTTTCACATATTTGATTACCTTGAAAAAGGAGTTTAATACGAAGGGATCTATAGACTGCCATTTGAATAGTGCGAAACATCGGAATATCGGAATGAACCGTACCTTACGTCGGCAACCAGTTTCTCATTAACGGCAAAATCCCGCCATAATTACTCCAGCTATGATTAGTACCGTGGGAGAAAGATAAATAGCTTTGTAAACACGTCGCAACAGCCGGAGCTCGCAATGCCCGCTTTTATTAATGATGGAGATTAAAGTTTTATACGACTTGACGTATCGCGTATAGTATTCCTTTTCGCGCGTTCCAACGCGGTTAATACGCACGGTTTCTAATAACATATCAGCGCATTCATCGTCCTTATCGCTTCGCGCTAGCGTCGCGAAAAAAATCGTATCGCACGCGGTGCGAACTGTCACGTCGTGATTTATTCCGCGCGCGCCACGTTGTCTCGCGAGATTATCAACGGAAATTTATACGGTCAATGAGCGTGTGATCAATTATGCTTTTGATCGTGTTATTCGTAATAAACGACTAAGTCACTCGGTGCATTAACGCGGCCGTGCGTCAAGCTTAAATATTCATACTGTATGTAGAAATAACATAAATAATTATATACACATGCATTGCATGGGCATTATACATATAAATTTCATCGATTAATGCAGACTCGCGTGGCCGCGTCATCTGTTTCCATCGTTGGGATAGAGTTAAAAATGTTACAATTAAAATATTTTACGAGCTAGCGACCAAAGATAAACGGTACAATTTTTTTCTGCAATGTACGAATTTAATTCTACAGAGTTGACGATATTGTTTTGTCATTACGGTATCATAATATATTTGATTCTTTTTAGATAGTATAATAAAATTAATTGAAAGTGATATAAAAAATGATGGTCTTGTAAAAGTACAAATTACAACAAAACATCTATATTATTCGTGTCTCGTGACCCTTTCGGGCACTTTTCTTTCTCTATTTACGCGTAATGTGAATACACTTCGACGCGGAAATGAGACCACGTTAACGCACAATGCCGACAAGATCGGGCATCAAGCGCGACGAATTTTTCTCAGTCGGCGAGTGCGTGTCTGACTTTGGCACTTAAGGCAATGGCAGAGCGCACTCCGCAACCCGCAGCGCTTTGTCGAAGTGAAGGATCAAACGCCTTTGTAATTCTATACGACGCTACATGAAAGCGATCCCACTCGAATGTGTTCCTTGAGAGACCACCCCGCGTGCGTGCCACGTACCCGCAAGCGGTCAAGTCGAGAACCCCCGTCGGCGAGCGAGTTCGTCTATCCAGCACGATACTAATGCAAAAGGAATTTGTAATTAGCCGCGCCCGCATAGATGGGTTCATATTACTAAGTTAGTAAATTGCTGAGCGCTGGTAGCGATATCATTTGTGATATCATGGACAATGCGATGCTAACGATAATGCCTTTGCGTATGCATAACTCGCATGCTCAAAGGATATGTAAAACATCGCGCAACGTGGCGCACAATGTTGGCGTGGTTGAAAATAGACTAATAAGCTATCATGCAAATTTATCGCTCGCGCGCCTTTTTTGCGAACCGCTGAACTTGACTTATCGCAATTTATTGAGGATGTTTCGTAATTACGACGAAGGTTTGTATATTTTACGCAATAAATTTGCATAGTACAATGCTACGTTAATACTTCGCGTTTGACTTTAATCGGCAAATTTAATTGCTGTGTTTTAATTTGAATAAGACAACGTACCATTCTCTCTCAGTCTGTAATATATCTCTCTTCAAAGTTTTTTGCGTCGAGATAATTTTAATGGATAATAACTTGCAATTTAGTGCGCATGCTATTACAAGATTAATTAAATTTTTAATTTGCGACTATGTACGTTCCTTTATTTAAGAATTCTTTTATAATGCGCACAATTTCTCCATCTATCGAAGACCATGTCGCGATAAAAAAATCACAGCAATGCGCAAGTCTATGTAGTGGAATCGCAGAAATTGCAGCGCACCGACTCTCGTTTTAAATTAGATCGCCGCTCGATTCTGCAGGTAGTCGTCTTTCGAGACGAACAAACGTAAATTCCGCCGAAAAGAGAAAAGACGACAACGCGAAAGCGAATTCGTGCTTATATTTCGTCTGTTCTTAATTAAAGCGGCCCCTGTCGCCATTACGAATTCTTTATCACGTTTACACGGCCGCAATTTCTTTGGTCGTACACGGTAGTGATATCGCGAGGCAGGGAGACGAGTAAAGGGGGACTCGTAAAAGTGCGGGGGAGAACAGTCGTCGCAACTAATATAACTTCCGCGCGGTCGGCGACGCGCCCATTTAACTCGTGCGTTATGCAAGTCGTATTTTCCCTTTCATCGTTTTACACGACAGAATTATTCGCCGCCTAATAAAGCAAACGATACCTGGCACGATGCCTCGCACGTCCACATTGTTATTGTAATTATCATAATAAATCGCGCGACCGACTAAAACCGACAATATTATATTATACGCGTCGCATTGTCCCAGCGGCGGCTTAAACGAGCTCCGATAAAGCCGTAATTGTCGTCGACTCATCCCTCTCTGCATCGCGCCCTCGAAAAATTATGCATCCCTTTGTCCGACCCGGAGAACAGAAGAAGCCGCATTAATCGGGAGAGATATTCTCTTTGTCCGCGTAGTTAATTACACGTAATTCAGATCAGCATAATGGATCTAGGGAAGAGAGGTGGGGGGCGCGCGGGTTTGCAAAATCCATGAACACGCAGGTGAGATAATAAGCATGAATTGCTTTTGCAGTATCATTTTCATATTCCGACGTTCTTCGCGATTTCGCCGGAATCCGCGACCGCGTTTAGCGCGCGCGCTTAATAAAAAAACGGTAAATGAAATCCGAAAACCAATTTTTATGACTGTTTAATTACTCCGCGCGTTTTCGTGTTATTACTGCTCTTTCATGAGTACAAATTTTAATCAGAAATATATTCTCGACCAAGGAACGATTTTTTTGCTTGCAGCAATATAAAAACAAATTAGCGTTGAAAAACTGTCCATAAAATAAATATTGAATCAAATATGGAAAAAATATTATATTATGTTCATCAAAATGTTACATCTCATGTTATATGGAAATATAAATTTTTATTATTATTCAAGGTAATGTGAAAATATTGAGTATATAGATGTATTTGAATTTTTACAATGTGCGCTTTCCAAGATCGTACGTTCAATCTTTTCGTCCGCATTCAACTGCTGCTCCCTCTCTCTCTCTCTCTCTCTCTCTCTCTCTCTCTCTCTCTCTCTCTCTCTCTCTCTCTCTCTCTCTCTCTCTCTCTCTCTCTCTCTCTCTCTCTTTCTCTCTCATATTCCTCTTTATGTCATTTCCGTTCGATTGCACTCACACGCATTCTCATTCGTTCTAACGCTTGTAAATTCCGCTGGTTAATTCTCATTCCGTTGCTTCACATTCTCTTACCTGATTCCCTCACATTCTTTTTTCCGCTTCCTTTTTTACTCGCACTCTTTTTATACAATTTCCCTTATATCATCGCTATAACATTCGTAACCCCATTTGTTATATGAATAGCCAACATTTAAATTTATCTTAACATTTTGTTTCAAAAGAGGAATTAGCGTTTCTTTTTTTTCTTTTTCGTGTATTAATAGAGCACGTCATTGTTCTACGCGGCAATTCATCTGGATCATTTGCATATTCGTTATGAAGGAACATAAATGATATTATGTAAAATACGAAACAAATGTAAGACCAGATTAATTTCAACACGATGAAATGAAGAATAATGTCCGTAGACAATAGTCAGATAGCAATTAGAAGAAAGCGCGCTTATTTTTAAGACACAATCGAGTAAATTGAAATAATTGAAGTGGATGAATATATCTACAACGACGCGCACTAAATGTTATCGCACGCAGTTAAGACCCCCGCTATTGTGCTGTTGTAATGCAACTTGGCCGTTAATGAGAACAAGTGTAAGCGCTATATGCAGCAGATGGAGATCCGCTACCCCCTCATGCGCGGCATGATGTATTGTGCAAAATCCACTTATGCTCTCCTCTCTGATTAAATCTCTGATTGCCGGCGATCCCGCTGAAGCTAACGTAATGACGAGCGGGTAATCAGTCCGGAGCGAGGGATGGAGTTAAGTAATTTGTGAAAATAACGTCGACGCGGTAGGCGAAGCGGCGCGCGCGCGCGTGTATGCGATCAAATAGCGGCCGGCGCGGTTACTTGATTAAACTATCGGCTTATTCGGCAAACGTCTTGATTAAATTCGTAGTAGTGAGGAGACCGCTTCTCAGGCCGACGAGAGGCGACTGTCTCGACAGGTGCCGAGCTCTCGAAGGGAACAAATCCGCGAATCCGAATCCCGGAATCCCTCCCGCGAATCTGCCGCTCGGTACACCCATGCTCTCGCATCCGCCTGGCAAACTGAGTTACGTGATCCGCGCATTGCGGAAAATTACGCGTCAAGCCGCGTTATGGCTTTTAAGGTAAACAGGCACTAAACTCCGAAATACAGCGGTACACCGGCGCAAAACGGCGCATGAAATGCATTTGTTGCGTAAACAGCGCACGCGCGAAATCGCGTTACATTTTAGTGCTTAAAGCCGAGACACAAAGATGAAATATGATAGCGAAATGCACATGGAATAAGTAGATGTCGACTTACGACAAGAAAAATGTGATGTCTATATAAAAAACGCAAATGTCAAGATTGGACATTGAAAATTTCACGCTTAATTTAAATAAATATACATAATTTTGAAAAATTACAAAATACAGTATTCAACGTGGCGAAATTTAATTAACTAATTATTTTGATGAAATGAATTTAAAACTGTCGTACATTTATAATGTGGAAAAATATCGCACTATCTGTGCTGCGTACTATGTTTTACGCATGTAACGTCAAAATTTGACGCAACATGAAGCACTGCCTACTACCGCGTATGTAACCGGGCTATAATTCAAATATTGAATTGACCCAAATTAAATAAAAAGCAATCATAATTTCAAGTTTATTTTATAAAGTTCATTTTATTTTGCGCAGCGCGGTAATAATTAATTTGCAGTTAATTAAATGTATTATTTATTTCCAAAAAATAATACATAGAGAGATGACACAAATAGAAAAATTATATGCCATTATACGCAAGTTACTTCATGTTTAATAATAAAAAAAAAAAAAAAAACGTGAATAATACGTATTGGAAGGTCCGAAAGCCAATATGTCCAATATATCTGCGGGCGCAAGTCCTCCTACCTAAAATAAATCAATATTGACAGCATAGCCGCACTAAAATTGTCAACATGTCGCATGAAACCCGCACACCATATGCCGTACACGTCTATATTACAATGGTAAAAGTAGAAATATGCGATATCCATTATGTGTGTTTTTCATCCATAAAATTGGACACATGCGTTCAATGTTAGGGATTACATATATTATTTGTGCGTTTATAATTTTACATGCTTTCGTTTGATACGTGCGAATATCATTTACATAAGTAGTGCATTTACCCGTTTTGCATTGTGTAAAAATTACATTTGAACGTTGCGTTAAAACAAAATTTATTATTTCTTATATCTTTTTTTAAATTTTTGCCGTGCTTTACTGTTTGCATAATCGTTAGTAATAATATTTTTCAGTTCATCTCCAATTATAGGTATTTCTTAGCCGGAATTGCAAGTGAAATCTATGTCAATTCGTGCTTGCGAAATCTGATTTCGCGCACCACGGTTTGAAAAATAAATGCCGAGTTATGCAATCAGCATCGTTAATGGCTTAATTGCAGGCCGGCGATAGGCAAGGGCGACCCGTTCGGTCTGATATCGGAAACGAATAATACTTCGCGAGTTAAAAACTGGATTATGCAATTGTGTCGTTAAGTGTTTAATTATACGATCATTGACATGTCGTAATGCAAGAGTGAAAAACCACGTAATTTGCGATCGCGGCATAGAGTCATGCAGAACGCGACCCCAACTCCAATCCCGGCACTCGATATCTAATTAAACTCCAGATAGGCTTGCTGAACTCGGCGCGATGCAACGGTGACGGAAATGCGTTGGCAAGCCGCCATTAAACATTCATATTTTACGCACGCGATTTAGGATTTATTTTTCGAGCAAAAATGCAGCATTATTGAATAGTATAGTTTTCTTTTCTTGATAGCTCTTCTAACACGCTAATTCGTCGAAGAGGTATCTAATAAATACGGATAAGGAATAATAATTACGTATGAGGAATATCTTCTGAATTCATTATAAAAAGAATTTTTCTTGGAAACCCAAATTTTTAATTGATTAGGATTAAAAGTTGAATTATCACATATGAGCGAATATATATATATATATATATATATATATATATATATATATATACATTTTTATATATACAATTTTCAACGATATATAATAGAATCTCTCACGCGCATATAAATGGAAATTTAATTATTATCAGTAATGAAATATGCATTTACTGATTTTGGGTGTACAGTAATTATCGGATCTCATTACAGACTTCTATCGTGTTTAATACATTTTGTTATATATTATTGCTTATATATTACAGTATGCTTATATATACATTATATACAGTATGATGTCTTTGTCAAATGCAAACGGTTTTTAGTGTTACTCTTTTCCGCAATTCGAAAATAATACCCTGAAAAGCCGAAACACTGAAAATTAATTTTTAGCAGAAATAAATTTCTCGCCGTTCATTTTTTTATGACGCACAGAAAATAATTAAAAGATAAATAGAATGAAATATAATTATAAATTATTTATTATATTATTTAATTGGATATATTCTATAAAAACATTCTCCCATATTTTATAAATTATCTGCATATTATACATATTATAAATTATACACGTTTTATATAAGAAATAGGATTGCATTCCCTTTTCATCGCTGGACCGCAAGGTAAAAGAGTCTGGAATTAAAAGAAGAGGGCAGAGTTTTTCCCTATCCATTTGTATTCACTTCCGTCGTTTCGACGGTCATCCTTTTAGCTCCCGGAAGAGCGCGTGGAAGTTTAATTGCGGTTCCCTAGCGGATCCCATCATATGCTAACCATCTTTTTTCGCGGTTCGCAGAGCGTGACTTTGCGCAAAGTATGAAATTCGATTTAAAGTTAAACACGATAGACGGACGAGGCGATGGCGGACGAAAGTATTCGCGGCGAAGCTTCTGTTCTCGGTAATATCCCAGCGGATTTTTCGACGGCGTAGCCATAAAAGGTTTTGATGTTCCGATCAATCACCTCATCCGACTGATATTGGACGGTGCGCGGCAGGCGCCAGCATCAATCTTTGATTATCCATCCTCCGACGCTCTCCCGCGATCTCCTTGCTCGAAATCCACTGTTGTTTTTAGACGCAACTCCGACTTGTGAATTTGCTATCATATTGCATTTGTGCCTCTAATCCTCTGATACTGAATTCTTTCAAAGCAAACTTTACCTGAGCTTATGTTCAAAAACACGTTATTAAACAACCGCGTTTAATATTATTTATGTTATTATATTATAGAGCAACCGTTCAGATATGCATAGCTTAATAAAGAACATATACACGTAAGAACATATACACATAGACACGTATTTTTGCGAGCATTACACGGGGAACTTTTCGGTAAATGAAATGTGAACTAAACGCGAATGAAACACATTTAATGGTGGCGTCTTATAGCTCGTGTTTGATAGTAATGAGATAAAACAATGTAACATATTTCGGATACGAGCGAGCATCATTAGCATGCGATCTCTATTGCGATCTTTACGGGCTTCGGCGCCGTAAACGTCTTTATGATAATACTTGTTATTATAAGCGAATACTATTCGGGATTAACTGGTAGTTCCCGTTTTCGTTTGCCGTCCTTAGCGTTCTAAGTGGCTTTCATTGCCTCATACCAGAAGCTGTCGGAATAGAAGAGCCTTATCAGCTGCTGCAAACATTAATGCACAGTCGCTAAAGTCAGATGTAAGCACGAAAATATTTTACAAGCCGTGACACATTAAGATAATGAAAAGAACTATTTTTATGTTATACTGCGATATTAAATGAAGCGTGTTTACACGAATAGAAGTAACGCTTGCTAAGAAGAATGTTTATAACATATGTCATTTATTTCAACAAGTTACAGTTTAAGAGTAAAATATTTATATTAAATTTCTGCAAATTTTGATATTTTTTTTGCTATTTTTTTATTAGAGTATAAGTGCTTTAATATCTGATCTGATCAATAACACACAATAGATGGTGAATTTTAATAAAATAAAATAATATTGTTGTCGTAAGAGAGGCAACCGGGTTGCAACTGAAAATTAAATGCAGAATAATCATTTAAATGAGAAAATATTTTCTTGTGTAAAAATTATCACATTTACTGACAATTTGCAATCGTTACATAAACGTATCTGACAATTTCACTTGCAGAATACATTTTTGTAGTATTTCCTAAAAGTCTAAAGTGCATTTTATAAATTGTTTTGCATTTGATTAAAAGCAATTTAATTTTGAGAATCTACTCTTTTACGGCCAGATAATAAACAAATAATTTCTAAAATAAATAATGTAAAATGCACAATATTTTTGGCTTTATGAAAATTTTTTCTAAAACTTAATTTGTTTCAATGTGCATGTTAAAAGACATAAAAATTTACTAAATACTTTGTAATCTTTTTTTTTGTATAATTTCTATAATAATATACAGCGTAAAATTGACACAATACTTTATTTTAAATAACTTGCACATATTTCTTATGTTATAAATTTATTTCTCAAATATTTTATTTATCGTATTACACAATTGTCGGGGCGACATTAACTTTAACCGGCCAAACAAATAAAACCTCGATGCAATATCGTTATTACAAGTATCATTGGACAAAAGTGTAGCATTACGCACATACACTAGCGTATAAAGAAACGCGAGCCTTCCCGTATATGGAAAAAAAGCAGCGCGTTATCGTATTTCAGTGCAACGCGAGCGCTACTTTTTTGAATTTGATATTCACGCGAGCGGTGTGGCGCGCGTCAAATTGCTTCCACTTCGTCGTGACGTGAAATTTTAGCGCAGTCTTTTCCCTGGAACGTCAGACGCCGCGCGCTACCGCGACAAAGCCGCTTTCACGGTGATCCGCTTCCTCAACCCAGCGAAATTTTACATGGCGTGTCAAACTCCCGCGATGCCCATCAAAATACGCCGCATTATGCCGTTCTCGAGTTGCGAGAATGGAAGAAGCGTACCGAAAAGTTCTCCCGTTTCCTCCCCGTCGGCGCGAATTCATCGCCGGCTTTTGTAACATACCGACATTTTTCTCGAAGAATCTTCTTTATCTTATCCATCCGAGTCGAGATGGATTGGCGGAAAATTTTTCCCAATGGAAATGAAGTGAAAAGTTAACCATTGATGGAATGCTCGCCGTTCTTTGTACGTACTTATGGACTTATTGGATCGGAGTGAGCACGTTGGTGTGTACTTTATGAAATATTCACGAAACATCATGATATAGGCCAAACTCTCGTCATTTCCGTTAAGTTTGTGCCAAGTTATTCAATTTGCAAAGTAGTATTTTCCGAATGTGGTTTTACCGAACCGCAGTCGAGAGTTTCGAAACAAAATTAAATAATTACCGCTTAAAGGGAGCACAATAGCGGAATACTCTATCGATATTTCCGCAGATTTCGCGTAATCAGATTACAGACTCGCTTTTAAAACCTCGATTACTGTTTCAATTTCTCTATGCCGCGTCAATTTTAAAATGTCGAAACAAAAATGATATTGACGATTAAATTAAAGTACTAAAACGCGATCGATCACGCCTATGTTTCTCATTCGAAGCGCGTTTCCATAAATCATATTTATACGCAAAATTCCTGCGGCACTGTCAACAGAATCAAAATTGTTTGCAACGCAAAATACCATATTTCCATGAAAATAAATCAATTCTATTATCGATTGATAAATAGTTGGCAATTGAAGGTTTACACATTTTAATTATTTCACGAAACTTATGTTTAGAAATAATTTTTTTTTAATTATTGAAGATGAAGGTTTAACTGTTGAATTAAAATAACTTTCACGAATTCGACAGAGACGCCGGTATCGAAATTTCAGTTGATTTTGAGTGTATCGAAAATTTGTCACATACTCCAAGTTAAAC
This sequence comes from Linepithema humile, assembly GCF_040581485.1. NCBI lineage: Eukaryota > Metazoa > Arthropoda > Insecta > Hymenoptera > Formicidae > Linepithema > Linepithema humile. The sequence goes on along the minus strand of NC_090129.1, from coordinate 32,379,334 downwards.
CGCTAGCAACTAACCATGCGAGCCACCTCTAAGAATTTCCGACGATCGATTAACGAACTTCGACCAATACTAGGCGCTCTCCGGGTTTGTTAACTTAGACAAAACTCGCCGGACGACTTCCGTGATGTTCCCTCGATCCTCTGTTACAACTAAACTTCGGTAACTACGTGTGCGTAGATTGTAGCAGCATCGTAAATAACGATGTTGCCGTTCGAGCACGTACCTGCGAAACAAAAGATTGGCTGACATGCGAAGAATGAAAATAGAGAAATTAAATTTCAGGAATTTGCAGCATTTGACACGGCAGGAGATGTCGCTTATTTTATGCAATAAATTTAAGAATGCTCAAGATGACTTGATTCGATAATTAAGAAATGTTATATTTTTTATGTGCTTAGATTTTATTTACAATCAGATATTCGATATTCATTAAATGTATTAATGATATACTTTATTGAATAGCATTCTTACTTACGTTTCCTTTCAATTCATCATACATTTATCAAATTTTCTGATATTCTTCTATATACAATTTTATTCAAGCTTTTATTTTTACGAAGTAAATGCTTGCAAGTCTGAAATTAATTTTTCTCATTCAAAGCATCTATGCGATAGGTACGAAAAGCGTACCAAAGATATCTAAATTATTTTATTACTTAAGAAACTCTTGTCTTCATACTCGTTCACTATGCTTCAATAATGAGTTACGACATCGATGCTGCATATTGTAAATAAATAGCGATATGGCGAAACTCACAGAACTCCCAACACATGCCGGCTCGTCAGGTAAGTCTCTCGCGGGATTACTAATTTGTCACGATGATGTATTATGATGGCGTAATTAGGAGTTGTCGGCCCATGAGTTACAACGGCCTGCGAGCAATTCTTGGCTTACCGCGCGATCCGCAACACTCTTGCGCATTCCTGAGAATGTGACACAATTGGGCTATTACGGCCATTCATTACGTCGTAATTGTATTCGGCTTAATTTCACGTTGCGTTTTCGCAGCCGGGGAACAATACCGTGTCCCGCGGCGTTAATGCATTGTCGTTACTGCGAATAGTTGCGCTCTTTATTCGTTACGCTTTATAAACGCCGGCCGGGAGGCGCGATTTATGTGTGATGTTTTTGTAATTTATCGTCACCTTCGCCGCGGCCCACGAACGATAAATCTCGCCGCGATGCGTCGAGATTGCGGACTCTCACGCCGGCGTTAATCTTCCGACGCGAGGAACGCTTGACGTCGCCGGGCTTTAATTTAAGACGTTTCTTAATTACAAATTGACAAGCGTCCTCACGGACTTTACTCTCGGTGAGATTTCTTTTGTCGTGACAGTGACAAATAATATCCTCGGCATAGAGAGCTTTTTATTTTTCTGTGCCGCGCCTTTTTGTCTGATTTAATATTGATTACACGTGCGAGGTATGAGACATATAAGATAAAATGATGTAATATCGCATACAATGTAAAAGCCATTGTCACATAAGACTGCAATATTCATATGCAGTAAAGTGCAAAACTTATCCTTTTAACTCTGCTTTAAAAACGTGAAGCTAAGATGAATTTTAAATAATATGAGATTAAGGTATGATAAGAGGGAAAGACAATATTCCTGCCTTGCGCTCTCATCATACTTTAATATCTCATTATTTAAAATTCGTTTTAGCCGTCCGCTCTTGAAGCAGAGCTTAAAAGATAACTATCTGGAAACTTTGGCGAGTATATCTTTATTGTATTTATATCTTGTCTATCAAATAAGCTTGCAAGTTTAAAATGCTGGTCAATGAGCATAAGAATTGATTTTATATCAGTGAAAAATTTTAATTTTTTTGTAAGTTCTTTATTTAAAATCAAGAAAATCAATTCCTGTAACTTGCGATTACGATTTTATGACGAAAACGGTGAAAAATTGTTAATTTTAAAATTATAATTATTAAAAGAATATCGATGTTTCTCTACTTAAATTCAAATAATTTTGTCACTGGAACAGTGATACTTTTTAATGCAGTTTTATTATTTTGTTGGCATACCTATATGCTTCTGATTTTTTCCAAACACGGAGAAGAATGGAATGATTTAACAAATCAAATAGAAAGGAAAAGAGCAACACAGTATACATTATACACCGTTTGTATTCGCATTTTTATCTTGTGTTGACTTGTTCGCTCTCTTTCTTTCTATTTACTTTGCTTTTTACTTTTAATAACATCCCATGATTCGTACAGTTTACTTTACCGCTGAGTTTTCTCAAGAATTCCGAAAAAGTGTACCGTTACAAATCGAGCGATCGAGATTAAAGTAGGGTCAGAGTCTCCGACTTGAAGGAAACCCCAACGTGTTATCCCTTCCTCGGTCGCTTTCGCGCTGCTGCCGAGAATTATAACAAGAAATTACGAGGACCGTTTCGCCCACGTCCTTCCTCCGCGGGCCAGGTCGCGACTGAATGTTAAATTGACCGCGTAACGCCGGACGAATCGACATTAATATCCGCGGAATTAACCCGATGCCCCGTAATTAAATCGATTAATTTCCATTTCCCGAGCGCGGTTCGCGCAATTTTCGAACGCACCCCACGATTAATTCCGGGCCCCTCTAACGTTCCCGCGATATTTTATACCCGGCCGCAAATCAATGGCCATGGAAAGGGGATTCGCGATGCATTTAACGGACATGTGAGGCAATATGAGCGTAATTAATTTTGTATTTTTCACAGTACAGCAGGTGTATCGCTTTCGTGTGCGCTGCCGGTAGAATTACTCCGTAATATTTTGAAATTAAATTTTAAATTGTACCGAGTACGCAATAGACGGGTTATTAAGGCATTTTGAGGGAAAGAGGAATATATTTCCAGCGAATTCTATCATACGACATACGCGATACTGGATGAGTTAATTTTATCATGTTTGATTTTTCTTTTTAACAAAAAATTTTAATACTCCGAAAGAATTTTTTTATTCTACAATTCAATAGTCCGAAATTCTCTATAAAACATATAATATATAACATTTCGTTTCTATTGTTGAATATAAAGCATATTTTTTTCAACAAACTCGAAGCTTTTATCATGCCTGTAGGAAACTAAAACAGAGCACAAATTTTCCTTCGCTTCTTTTCCGACAAATCAATTTTCAAGTAAAACATGGACGTTTTTCTTATCTATAACTTGTATGCATTAAATAAGATGAATGGTTATTTTTATTAAAATCTTGTTATTTCTCTGAATGTTGCTCATTTTGCAATACTTGTCAAAGTTTTTCATTTTGAGTTAAGGATTTACTGCAATTTCTGTACTGGCAGCTACAATGAACGTTTTTATACAAAAAGTTAATATTTATTTTTACTGCAATATACTTATACGCGACAAAAATGAGAGAAAAGTCTTGAAACTTTGCCGATATGATATTAAATTTAACGTAGAACTTTACTATTTTCACAACAATTTGCCTGTCGAACGCCTCAGTTTTTACTTTAATAGCATTTTAGTTTTCGTTTTTTCTATCATTTTTTATATTAATATGCAGCAGACGCGTATAAGCGCTTTTGAATTGGCTTATTTCTCGAGGAGCGACACAGGTAATCTTGTGGGACGCTATTCCGTGACGCTACGATGTCAGTCGTTGCTGTAAGCAACTGGCGTGAACCCAGCAATTTTATTCCGAATTAAGTTGTGCCGTTTCAGTCATGGCTTTTACTTAGAAATATTGCACGCAAACGAGAACACGTAATGAGAAAAACCAAAGAGACTTTCGAAATACGTATCTTTAAAAAAAATTACTCTACGAAATAATTAGAATTTATTCGATACAATATATATATAGAGCGGATATAATTTAAAATTATTACAGAGTTTACGCTGAAACAAATAGAAATAAAATTTAAAATACATAAAAACACAATTGCTCAGGAAATCTGCTTTATAATAATTTTTTTATTTTTATATTTAGCAATATCAGATCGAATTCAATGTAACAAAAGAATCTGCAATTACTGATCGCTTCGGGCTATTTATAAATGTTGCAACGGCGGAATTATGTGTTGAAAACTATCGTTTCAAATCGTAATATTTACATATCTGCGCAACAATATTTGTTTGGTTGGTTTACGTTAAAATAATAAATTTACAGTAACAATTGCTCTGAATTTTCGGGCATACATCAAGAATTTACATCACCAATAATTCTCGTCGATAAGCACGCCTGCGTTTTAAGAAAATTACACCAATACCATTCGATCAACCATTCTATTTTTTGCGATGTATTCTTTTATGCTCTAATTGGATGAGCATTGAATGGTTCTTACGCGTCCGAAATAGATCCGCGGTTGTCGCCTGTCCTAATAGGAATCCATTATGACGAATTCGTTCCATTCTACCCTCCGGGAATGCTTACGTTGTCACTCGAGCTCTCTCTCTCTCTCGGCGACATATTTCAATTTAAAAACGCGGACACAAAATGAACACCGCTCTCAAGGGGTAATCCGTTATTGACAGCTCGGATTATCCGTGCCAGCTGTACACGCCGGTTACTGAGCAGCGCGATGTCGGGCAAGTTTCTTCGCCATCGCGGCGAACGTATCGGCGTGTAACGGGGACAATACGATGAGAATCGATTCGGTACGATGGGGCTGCTTCCGCGCAATGAGGTAGCCTCACTCGATCTTGGTAAACCACCTCCTGCATAGGGAATTTGCCACCGTCTGCCGCCCGAAACCAATCTCCGTCAACCGAACCGTCCCACCATTTTAATCCGAAACATCCCGACGAACGAGACATTCGCGGAAACGAACTTCGGGACGGCCTTGCGAAACGAAATCAGTCGGAACGCGCGGAGGATATCCTAGTCTCCACGAGAAGGGTATCCTCCATCTGAGGATACGCGCTCGCAAACGCTTTGCAACGTCATCGAAGAATTTCGACTTGCGAAACTGCTAAGTGGAAGGCAGAGAAATGTCCTAATTTACAAAAGACTCCGCGAGGATTTTATGTAAAAAAATTGTATTAAAATAAATCGATGCCAGTGAGTTTTCATGGCGATGATGATGTCTGCAGTGAAAGATGTATTCTTGGACTATATATTTGTGTAATTTATGCAAATAAGAGACGAAGGAGTGCGGTCGATAGTTTGAAATTAATTTCTAATGATCTGAGATTTATCAGTGACGAACATTGTGCGATCCACTTTTGGATCCTTAATAGAATTTAGATTAAAAATTAATTTCGCGCTGTCAATAGCGCTTGGCTCTTATTTGCTTAAATTATATATAGTTTATTGATCGAATGTCCGCGAGCTTTTATATCTATTTGTACGGTGTTTCTTATATTTATCCTTTTACGTTTCGTATTTTTACATTCGTATTTCTGAAAGTTATTTCGACAGCATCTCATGGCTTATATCTCGAGACTTAATAGCTGAAGAAGTCTCGTCATTGAAAGAGTTCGGAGAAGCTCGATATTCGATTTCATTTCCATTGTAACGCTGACAATTCAAGGGCTGCGAGAAGAGATAAAATCAAATCTTTCGAAATAACAGTCTCCAAATTTATTCGAGCGTGTGCCGTATACCGGCGGAAACCTTACGAAAGCATCCCGTGCATCGTGCGCGGGCACAGCCGCTCAATTCGGGTTAATGTACCGCGCGCGGCCTTGTAACTTCGTCATTTTGACGACGTTCTGGGAGAAGAGAAGCCGTGCGACTATGAGGCCCGGCGCCCTTGATGCGCGTTATCATTAGTGCCGGTGTGTCCCGGTGTATACAGCTATATATATCTATGTATTTATACATATATATATATATATATATATATATATATTTCGCCGGAACTTGATGCACGGAAGATCCGGATAAGCCGGCCGACACGATTTGTCGCGCGCGACAGCGAATCCGCGCGACAGCACGACCAAACGACGGAATGAATAACAAAGCGAGCGTCCTTTTGACATTTTACATACGCGCTGTCATATATATTTCGGATAGGACTCGAGCCCGCGACGCGACGCGACGCGACGCGGCGCGACGTCGTCGTGTCTGCCCGGGGATAATCGATTGCCGGTGCATTCAGCGCGAAGATACCTCCGTGGGACGCGTCGCGCACGGTTATTGTTGGAAACGGCCGTGCGAGTCGCACGTGCGCGCTTCAATGGCGCGCCGTCTGGAAGAGATAAATAGGCAGGTGGTAAGCGAGCCTTATTTTCGCTGCCCGCTGCATTCAGCTCGCGAGTAGCGCAGACCATTTACCCGTTGATTGCCATAATCTATATTTGAGGGCCGTAAACGCTAAGAAGCTGGAAGATGGAATTTAGAAGTAGAAGGAAAGAAATAACGGAAAGAAAGAGTGAGAGAGATGTTGCAAAGTGCGAAGGGAAAAGTAGACAATCTCAATAATGTCAATGTATCAAACAAAAAATAATGGAGAGCTAATACTTTTACTTAATCTTCTCTTTCATCTATTGTCAAAACCCCTCGGCACGTAATATTCTTTTATCTTTTTTTTTTCCCTTTGTGAAATTCAGCTGTATCATAATTGTGTACCAGGATTGAAATAGCTTTCGGAGCGGATAGCTTATTCTTTCACGTGAAAGGAAATTGAACGAAAATCTGATCAGAAAGTCCCAATTAAAATTGATAAATTATTTTCTCAAGTAATAATTGAATAACAAATAATAATATATTGCGATTATTTCTTCTATGAAAGCAAGAGTGACATTCTATTAATACTGTTATTGATCAAGTAGAATCATCTGTTGAGCGATAAGTCGGACTAATGTTGACGTAGCATCGTTTTTTTTGTGCGCTATAATTTTATGATATCCAAAATGCGCGCGATATTACACGTGTCCATATATTTTAGTACAATGCTGGAAGCTTAGTGTCATGTTCTTTGGAATTGATTTATTAATAATTCATATATCGCTGTGGGAGGATACTCTTTCGATAAAAAGTTAATCTGCTCTTTGGGCGAAATTAATCGATCAGGAGAGAAACGATGCGTCATCGTAAATATTAGAATGGATCCTTGTAATATCCGTTCATACCTGAAGATCAATGATCGATGTTAAGACCGGCGAAGTTAACTGTGAAGTATGTTGAGCCGATTTATCGCGGAGCCTCGATCGGATGAATATAAATTTTTCAAAGACGCTGAGGAAAAAGAAAGGAATTGTACGATGGACGTCTAGATGACATCCGTGCCGAGAATCGTAGACTCATTGAAAAATGTATGGTCTTAGTCCGCCGTTCTTGCCGGCGCTAGAAAATCAATACCACAATACCGATCTGGCAAATGACGCGGAGAAAATCTTAATGGGCTGTAAACGTGTCAGTATTATACGTACGTTGCGAAATTAGCTTGTTATTAATCATTGAAATCAATCCATCACGGTGTCCTACAATATTGTGCGTTTTGGCTAATTAATCCATTACCGTCCATTGTCGTAGGTGAAGAGCAATTTGTTGTTAGGGCTCTTAAAAATTTTGATCGCAACATGAGAAGTGTGATAAGATTGAATTATACTTTGAACTCACAATAAGATTATGAGTTACATTTCGTATCATTTTTGAACGTAATTTTTTAAACCTTCTTTTAATCCCACATATAGATAATATATAGCATAAAAAAATTAAAATTTATGAGTGAAACTGAAATAGAATTCGTAAAATTCTTCTAATATGAGAGAAAAAATGGAGGATAAATGAAGCAAAATTCCTATTTTTCTTTCACGAACAATCTTATTTCAGATTTAAACGATTCGATTGTGATTTACAAAAATTTATTTCACAAGACGATTTTTTGGAGAAACATTAATCTGAATAATAATAGATTAAGGTCTTAAAAGTATAAATGGATAACTAAATTTTAGTTTTACATTCATTTACACTTTAATTTTCTGTAGCAGCATTTACATTTGAAATACTCTTTATTGTGTGACAGACACTAAGAATGTATAAATTTATTCATGCTACAATAATAAACAACGTATGAAAAATTGCGCAATTTACAATTTATAACGAGTAGAACTGAAATAGAATTTTTGCGCAAAATTCTGCCGACGTGAGAGAAATAAAATCAAGCAAAATTTCTATTCCTCTTCCACGGACCGTCTTATTTCGGATTTAAACGATTCGATGGCAATCTACACAAACGTTTTACGTTTTACGTCGATCGCTATGCAGATTCGATTCTCTCGTCGTCCGTAAAAGATAATACTTATACCGATCATTGTGTTTATTTGCCCGAGAAATTCATACAGTAAATCTTTTTCGCCGTAATGTCCTGAATCTAGTGGGAACGGAAAATAATGTTCGCCGGGACAGAATAGGGAATCGATTCGATTTTGCGAACGCATCGACGTATTACCGCGGCCGGGCCTAATATAAAAATAACTCGCGAGATATCGCCAATCGACTTCATTTTATCCTGCACTTTATCCTCCGTGTAGCTCCAACATGTTATTGCGCAGATACACGGCAGGTTAAGCCGCCATCGATTTCTGATACTATCCGCTATCCGGGCTCAGAAATAAGCCGGCTCCTCGACATCTCCGCTCTTTTCGTTCGCCGTCACCGAAGCGTTTACGCGATTCGGACACTTTTCCATCGGTAAACAATATTTACCGGCGCATACGGGATGCGATCTCCTGCTGCGCGGCGGATTATTCCCGGAATTGTGGAAATGCAGGGAGACGCAACCTATATTTTGTATCTCTACATGCCGAAGATTCCGTGGGAGCTAGTCAGATGAGATGTATCGGTTCTTTAAACAACAATGCGTTTTGAAGAAAATAACGAGAGATTCTTCTTTATAGAAATAATAGAGATTGATTAGCGAAGGTTCACAGTCTGTTCGAGATTTTTCAGCGGCGGCTGAAATATCCGAACAAGTAATATTTACATGCATGATAAGTTTTATAGGGCGCGACGAAAATCACGCAATCGGGAGAAATGCAATTCTTTATGCAAAAATGAGTCGAGAGTGTAGAAAGAGGAGCTTTCCATACGAGACTTTATTTTCAATAGAATAAACTTTAAAAACTAGGAAATTAATAATATTATTTCACTTGTTTTAGCTCGGGGCTGATGTCCATTTTGATTTACGTTATACAGTCCGTTGAATCTGTCGACATGTTTTACTTATTTTTTCACCAAGCATTATTATCTTTCATTGATTTTTTAAAATATTGACATAAAAAAATTAACAGATTACTAAAAATACATAGCGTTCAATATAAAAGAACAAAACTTAAATTTTAATCGATAATGAAAGCTTTTATGGATTTTAAAGAGCGTTTCTCTTTTACGTTATATTAAATCTATGGTTTTTGTACCATTGAATTTTGAATATAAACGACGAAATATTTGTTATCATTCCTATCTCGCAATTGTGCCCGCTATCATCGTTCTGCGGAACAGATGATTGACTCAGTAACTGCGCCGGAACGAGCGCATTTTGCTGGAACGACGAATGCGTAATAACGTCGAAACGCGTCGTTCATTCGACGAACGATCGCGCGTAACCGAACGGCCGTAAACCGACGAAAGTGGAAAAAGAGCGCTTCGCGCGAGTAACCGAGCCGGTCGTATTCACTCAGCCGTCTGACTGTTGACTGTCCCTGACTACTACTTCGCTACTCTGCCGGTGTTCCCGTTCGTTACTCGCATCACGTAGCCTCGAAACTGACGCGATTGAAACTAAAACGCGCATCGGATGGTGCAGGCTCCAAGAAGTGCCACGAGCTGCGTTTCCCGCAAAATGCGCAAAAATTTTCAATTATTATAGATTACATATAGATTTAAAACTAGAACACATGATAGATGTGCACAAATGCGTTATTGCGACAAATTGCCGTGAATTTTCTTGATAATTTTATTTTGTGCTTTTTAAAAAAAATTGATATTTTAATCTTAACATGGCTACAGATGAGTACTTTCTGGATAATTTAATAATATATATTTTATAATTAGAAAAAAGAAGCATACAGTATCTTACTGCTATTCATTATATAAATTTAAATTGTAGAAAATTATATAAATAATTTTTAAATCTAATATAATTATGCTAATATGAAGGAACAATAATAAGTTTTTAAAAAAACATAAAAAATTATATAAAGAAAAGAAATCTTTTGTATAAAATTTGATAAAAGATATAAGACAAAATTTTTTTATACGAGATTATATTTAATAAAATTAGTAAGATAATTTTAACGTCAATATTTACTGTTAGAACTAGAATATATTTTAATACAAGATATGATTTTATATGAAGTATTATAAATTTTAATACTATACTAACACGCGTCTTATTGACATTCGAGCGTTTTCGCGTACTTCGGAATGACTCTACGTGCGAGCACGCGTTTGCTACAACTGCAGACTGAAAAAGAGATCAAACGGTCGTCGACGACGCGCTGACTCACGGCTGCCGTTACGGTCCTCGACTTGCAGTTACGATAAGATTTTGTACGGCTGTCCTGTTGTTCTCGGCAGAACAGCGGAGTCATCGAAGGCAAACGAGCTGCGGCACGCGGGGGATTTGCCGACAACGGCGATACCATCGCGAGCGAATTCGAAACTCGATGATTCAGTCATTTTATGGCGCATTCCGGTGCGCACGCAGTCGTAAATCAAACGTGCATCGCGACAAGCTTTCTCGCAGCAAAAATTGCTGAAATAATGCTTTCGATGTATGAAGTGACATGTATTGCGAAGTGACGATTGAAGGCTTGACAGCGCATCCTACTAACTGACAGTTATTGTTATTAATCGTAAATTGCTGTATATGTTTCAAATGCTGTTGTCAAAGATGAAAACGATTTTTTTGTCCAAATTTTCGCGGTTCTGTTTGCGAGCGCTCGTGTACAACAATAGCTTTGTTTATAAATTACACATTACGCGCAAAAAAAATATTGAAAGAATACAAAAAAAAAACAATGCAATGCAAACTGAAGAAGGTGGTGATATAAAAAAATACAATTTCAATTCTAAATTATTTATTCACAAAGCTGCAAAATTATAAATGACTTGCGACTGAGAATCCCAGACTTTGCGGGCGGAATGTCTACGGAGATTAAGCAGTCAGAGCTGTTAAAATCTCACAGTACCGCGCTCGATCTCACGAGCGGAACGATTAAATGCGTGATAATGAAAGGGCGGCGGCGCTTGACTGCCGGGAGTGCGATGACTTCCGCCGCAGCGATCGATCGATCGAAGTTCTAGTGTCATGAAGTTGCCGAGTGTACCAGCGATAGAGAGCAAGATGATAATTAGCATCGGGCTTTCACGACGACTTCCGAATCTGAACAATCGTGCGGCAGATCGGCGCTTCATCGGCTTCGCGCCGTTCTGTTGTCGTTCGCCACGTTATAATCCGCGGCGGCGAAATCGTAAACCCGCGCTCGTAAATTCACGCGGCGAGGCCGCCTGTTCGTGACGAATATGATTACGCGCTGCCCGAGCGTTGACACCGCGCGAGCTCTCTTCGTGTTGTCGAGGGACCGGCGTGATACAATCGTGATTTATAGGGCGCACGAGTGCGTCGGGGCGCGAGTGCGCGTACGACACCCTTTTCATCCCTCGGCAGCGACACGGATCCGATATTTATAGTTATCTTAAAAGAGAGGTGAACTTATTAAAAAGGGAAGATCAATTTGCCGTTATTGTTATCCTACCGTTGGAGAGAACACACGTTCATTTTCCTTCGATTAAAGGTGTTCAAATGCGACGCATCTCGCGGCCGCGCGTTTATTTTTGGTTTCCTATTAAATTAACGCTTCCCTTAATTCGAATTGCAAGAGATGTAAAAGTGAATGTAATAGCACGTTGAGGTAGTAATCGGATCTTCCGATTATCTGAAATAAATAAAATTGCATCAGCCGGTTTTTTTTAGGATTATTAATGATACTAAAAGTATCACACGGTATAAAATGTTTTGTCATTTAAATTTAGAAAATTAAACTAAACTTTAATAAAATTCGTACCATTTAATTTCTCAAAAATTCGATTAAATCGCCAAACTGCGATGTAGACTGATTTAGAATAAATATGTGGAGAAATCCGCAGCTTTGAGAAACGTATCGCGGATATCATTGATCGCGAAGGCTTGATTGGCCGTCGCGGACGAATCAAGGTGCCGCAGAGCCGTAAACGCGCCACGTCGTTTCGCCAGTCAATTACTCACGTGCGCACCTGTCGTATGAAAAGACTGCGATATATATACATCAGACAGCTCGTCCATTATTAACACTTCGGTGGCGCAAAGTGTCCGGTCCATCCGGTACCGAGGGACGCAGATTCATATGTTATTTAAACCCTTTCTCTTTCCGCGAGAAATTAAATTCTCCTTTTCCTATTCTGCAAAATTGTCACTTTTTATCAAACTGCTTCGAGTTTTCATTCATCTTCCAAAATTGATGTCGTATATTGATCGCGCAAGTGGTACTAAAACTAGTATTATTCCTCTCAACATTTCTATTTTATCATTGTATTTGCATGCTGTGGCGAAACCTCGTCTTCGCAGACAATTCTTACGCTTTTATTCCTACGCGCTTGACGATGCGTCTCTTTTCTTATCCGCCGTTCACTTCGTCTCCGTTCTTATCCGTCTCTTTGTGCCTCCTTATCTCTCTGCTCTACTTCATATTCTCATTTCCCGCGCGCGTCTTTCGTTGCATTACTACTATGCGCACTTCTCGCTCGCTGTACATCGACGCAAAGGCAGCGTAAAATTCTCCCGCTCGCCAGAAAACCGCAAATCCACGAAGGCGCGGCCGGGGCCGTGTAAAAATCACTGAGTTTCGACGGCGACGCTACGGGCTTCTCAAAGTAAAGCTCTTCTCCCAGCGGACCGGCACGACGAACGTTATCAACGGTCGTGGTGGTCGGACCACGCGCCATAGCGGCGAGCTTCGGTGCACCGTGCTGAATTCAGACCGCACAGGGAGCTCCTATTTTCCGCACAGAATATAACACGAGGATGCACCGCGCGAGACGCCGGCCCGAACTTGCACCGAAACCATTAGTTCGCCCGGCAAACGCGTTGCGGTGACATTACTTTCTTGGGTTCTGATATAAATCAGAATTTGTAAGAAATGTGTAAGAAGTGATACGAAAGTAAGATAAAATAAAGAAAGATGTACATTTGATGTAACATATTTTTTAGATAGCTAAAAAGATTAGTATTATATCAATTGAACTTCGATTAGAAATTTCCGCTAATCGGATGTTTAAGGAAAAATATAAATATCCCGCGAAAAATAAGCTCCCAATCGCATACGTTTATTTTCCCTCGATTAAAGGTGTTCAAATGTGCGACGCATCTCGCGGCCGCGCGTTTATTTTTGGTTCCCTATTAAATTAACGCTTCCCTTAATTCGAATTGCAAATACAGCATCGTTCAGCAGTATGCCACATCGAATTTGCCTCAATAATGAAAACTGGCTACTTTATACGCGCGCGATATGCGTTTTTGCCGTGGGGCACGGCGGATCGATCGGCGTAAATTGGAAAATCGCGTTGAGTCCCGTGTAACGCACCCACGTATTCGACCGCGCACTAATCCACTCTCATCGGCCCTCTTCTAACAGTGTAAATATCTCCGTGTGTCCGGGCGCTCGCAGAATGGTCCGTTCTCATCGGACTTCGATTCAAACGGAATAATTCGCTGCTTCCGTTAGCCGGTCCGGTGAGATGCGCACATATGTAAATACATAGTTATCTTTGTTCCGCGGAAATGTCCAATGCTCCGCTCAACGTGCATCGGGCGATGATTAAATAATCACGGTGCTTATTCCGGTGTTTCGACGTTCCATCGTCAAAACGACCGTACCGGCATTTAATACAAAACTCGTCCGTTTTATCCTTTGAGCAAAGTGTTTATCAGAATTTCCGGCGCATTCTCTCTTAATTTATACGGTAAAAATAACATTTTGTGTAATTGCCAAAATATCTATTATATTATAGTAGCAATGATTGATCGGTAATAATAAGAATACGACCAGTAATAATAACAATAATAATAAGTGAGGTAACACTTTTATTATCTCAAAATTATTGATTACTGACACACTGACAGAAAGTAATATAAAAATAAAAGCAAAGTAATTAAAAAATAAGGAAATATTTTTTTACATTACCAATAAAGAACTAAATACTTTACTCTGCATGTGATCACCAGAACGAATTAACGCGAATGCGCGCGATACGGTTGCTAGATCGAACAATGTATATATTTGTCAATTAAAAGTAGAACATGGCTGAAACTCCATCCAAACAGAATAATTGCCTTATTCCCAGGACGACCTACGCGACGGACGGTTGCACACGGGCGCATCGCTTACACAGAAACAATGTTGACACTTTTGCAACTGCCGACTACCTATTGCGCACGATAGTTAAGGCAATTTTAACTACCGGCGGCTTGAAAAATAAAAGCTTAGATGAGAGAATAGTTGCCGTTCCTTGCTGTTAGCGGATCGTTAACCCTTCGGAGTTGCTACGTTGACGCCGCTCCGGGCGTCCCACCTCAGACTGTCAGGACGCTGAAAAACACAAGAATTTGTGAAGAATGCTTTCAACAAGCTTCAAGTAGCCTGAGTAAAAACAAACTAAGAAAACACGCGAATTTCGAAGAAACGAGGTTGACGTGTCTAAAAAACAAAATATTTCTCAATAAAAGCAGACACAATAATTAATATAATTGCATTGTGAAAAATTTATTTTTAGCATGCAGATAATGTTGATCGATAGTTCGGCACGCGGCTGAAACATTTTTCTTGAATAAACAGTAGTTGCATTTTTTAAACATTTTGATATGTTCTTAAAATATTTTCTGTAAAAAAAATTAATACAAGATTTTTTCTAGTTTAAATTCTATTTTCAATGAAATTATATTTTAATTCAAATCTTTTTAGAGAGAGAAAACATCTTTTTAGATGGAGAAAGTTTATCGAAGATATGAAATGCGATTATTTTAATGAATGAATGTTGGTTTGAAATATAATTTTAGATTTCTCTGAAACAAGCTTTTGTCAGTGTACATCGGTGTACGTAATATCATGGAATCCTTGGTTTTGTTACAAATAGCATTGCGCCTATTCAACCCTTTTGATGACGAGCTCTGATGACAGGCTCAAATTTCTGCATCGAAAACGCAGCTATTGTCCGACAGCGACCAATTCAGCCCTTGGCAGGCCGTTTCACCGTCGCGGCTTGCGTTGGAGAGATTTTGTCGAGTGCGAGCTCTTTCGCGACGTGTCACGCGTAAACACGGGTATACATACATGCGGACGCGTCGCACAAAGGTTGCAAGTCGTCCCTCTCGCTCTCTCTCTCTCACTCTCTCCCCCTTTTCCTCTATCTTTCTCTATCTTTCTCTTTTTCTCTCTCACGCGCAATGTGAACGACGGACAGTATCGCGCGCCAACCAGCAAGAAGTTGGTTCCCGTGTTCGTCGGGTGTTACGTGCCCGCGACGCATATCAACCGTAACTTTCTACCGCTTTTTGCGGTCCCCGCCGCTGGCATTCACGGTGAAAACTGCTGATTTCCAGCGCACGGGCGCTCTCGCGGGGCACATATTGTGTATCCTGCAAAACGAGCGTCGACTCTCGCCGAATCGAGACGAAATTTCGCGCCGCTGTATTGGTGTCGAGTCGACGCGCGCGCACCACATGCGCGCTTCACACACACACGCGAAGAAAGCGCTCGCCCGGCGTGTCGGTGGCCGATAAGTGTACGGACCGGACGTGCCAGTCATCGAGGAGCGCCGCGCGTTAATCACGGGTCCTTTGTGAGATACGCGCAGAATGGAAAGTCGCGCTGACAGATGTTGAAGGCATTGCGGTTGCGATTAAATGTAAACTAATTTAAACCGCAGTCGGAACTCGCCGTGAATTGATGCTCATAACGATTACCTACACTATTACACGCGTGCGCGCGCACTGAAGTTATCTAAATGCAAAATCACAACACGGGGACTTTGACCGATGAAATGCCTAACACACATTTCGCTAATGTTATCGCGTGATTCGAGAAGAAGAGAAAAATGAAGACAAGAAAATGAATTCTAAATAAGCAAAATTTACATTCTTGCGAACCACATGAGCGAAGCGAGATTGTAATGATATTTAAATATTTTATTTGAAAGCGGAACATATTCGGGAGAAATTAAAAGTATGTTGATTTATCGCGCGACTATCCTTGCACGGCTCTGAAGCGCTGCCTATTTCATCTATTTCTCCGTGTTACGCCATGTGCTGGAGATGTAGTCGAACCTCGCAGGACGTGATGTTTACAATTGAAGTGTACACACTTTGAAAGTGCACAATGACTGAATTTTTGGTAGTTTTTTAGAGAAAACAGGATGCGAATGATGAAACTAACAGTTTTTCACACTTTAATACTCGTGTTTTCCGATAAACCGAGATATACATGTCACCTTTATTTCTTATTTTGTTATTCAAGTCCATTTGCATTTTTAATTGTTGTTTTAGAATATTTTATAAATTATAAATGTACATAACAGGAATGATTTACGTTATTTACGTTTGGAAATTTTAATTTAACGCTTAATTAATTGTAAAATACGTGCAGAATTTAAGAACAAATATTATTGTTGTATTGTGTACACTATTCTTGATATATGAAAATGTTTCCCGTGGAAACAGCATCAATTGGTCACCATATACACACACGATGAAAGTAAATGGTAGAAACTGAATAAAAAGAGAGACGACGATCAAAGCGAATAACGAGAACCTGAAAAACTTGATTTCCGATATTCGATGTACCACGTAAATATTGCACCGAGTGAAAAGCATTACCGATATCAAAGAAAGAAAGGCACTATAAGAGTGATACGCGAAATTTGTTTTTTGAATAAAATTTGCACAAATTTCCAAAAATGCTCATAGCAAGATAATGAAAAATCGAGATATTTTATTTTTTACATTTTGCAGTTATTTGTTATTAATTGCGTTTACAGCTGTGCAAAACTGTCTAGATGGAGAATTCGTTTGAAGAACGCTGTTAATGAGATACTTTTGTGCGAAACTTTAGAGACATTTTAAAAAATGATAAATGTTTTCTTTGAAAGAAACGACGAGCTTTGAAAATAAAGGCAGAGAAAAGTCGTTGTCAGGATCGTCCGGAATGCCATTCTCTCGGCGTCCGATAAATACTTTCGACAAGTTATGTGTGGCTAAGTATACAGGTTTTCACATCCTCTAGCGTGAGACGCTCACGAAAGTATGATCTTCCGAAAGTTTTAACGAGGCATCTGCTCTACGGACGGCATGCTTCCTTCCGTCATAAATTCACTCTTTCATCTTCGTCGAAAAGGAAAACTCACTCTCACTGCAAATCGCGTCGTTTCCGAAGTGAGAATAGCACGTACGTCTTATCAAAAACGTCGTTCACCGCGAATTTACCCTTTTAATTAATTCACTGTAGAAACAAATTTTAACTGAGGAATGATTAAAATTACCATCGGCATGAAAGAGAGTTTCTTCGTGAATTTTATTGCTAATGAGATTTTTTTTAATTTTACGCACCTTCCCGGTTTACAGGCTTGTAAAAAAAAGAGCAAACGCGACCAGGTTGCAACTGCTCCTCGAATGCGCGAGCAACTGTATAATTTTAAAAGTTCGTTATAGTGGGCAATAAACGTAGTATTCATTGTTGTTGGTCTATGTACAAAGAGCGTAATCATCTGGCCAAATTGATTTATCTCCCCACCATTAAAATTTAATTTCACGTCGAAACGTGACGCGCGTTAATCTCTCGAACGTTTTCACTAGTTAATACTCGATGTAGTATACTCCACGGTTTACCTTTTAACAGTTTTCATACGATCAACAAATGTAATACAAATTACTTGATTTAAATTAAAATTGAATTTAGACCAAAGCAAACCGATACATGATGTAATTATTAATTATAAATAGATTATATGAATATCGATGCACTGGCTGCGCAATGGCTCAACAGCTTCTCTGAAACAATTCACATCGTGTTGTATCGGCATCGCTTTTAATAATCGAGAGGAAAGCTTCTGTAACGATAAATTCATAAATTAAGCTGAATGAAACCAATTAATGTCTATTACAAAGGTAGGTTCGAATTAGTAGAAAGTAAAAATAGAATTAATCAAATTAATAGAAGTTTAACAGTGGTAAATATCTTTTTTTTTTTGTACCGTTTTTTACATATCTATATTTAATTAACAAAGGTGTTTCGGTGACAAGGATACTTCGTATCGGTAAAAATATATAGGGTGCCGCTTGTTCGCGGCAGTCAAAATTGCAATTAAAAAATAATAAAGTCGCTAATATGACGATACTACCGAAATACCGTAAACATCCCTCGTTATTGACAAGCAGCCGCCCCAGGGCGGCTTCGGCGATCCCATGAGCTACAGCTACATTCATCGCGTCGGCGCCGCATCGTCCTGGGAAAGCCGGATTCCCGCCGGCTTAAAGCGCGCGGGCTCGCGATTTCGATAAAGTTTTCGTTACGGGACACATCGTCGTCCCGCTTCTACGTTCGAGAACCGTAGTCGATTTTTCGCCGCGCGGAGAACGGCTCTTGCGGCGTGCTCGTAGCAGCAGCAAGCCGGTAGAGTGAAGAGAGAGACGGGCAGGGAGAGAAAGAGACGCATGACGTTGCGACGCGGTGCAATAGTGGCTTATAAGTACACTCATGAATAATGCAGCAGCGTGAACAAAAGTGTGCGGTGCGCACCGCGCGCGAGCTACCGCGTCTCTCTCGTTTTCTCTCTCTCTCTCTCTCTCTCTCTCTCTCTCGCTCGCTCTCTTTCTCTCTTGTCATATAATACTTGTGTATTTTGCAAACACCGCTCGACGCTGGCCGCGTTTTCGTGGTCGACGCCGGGTACGTGGGTACGCGATTTAAATAACGCTTATCATTTTTCATTTTGCGACCGACGAGAAGCCTCGTGCATAAATTAGCATAGGCGATCTTTCTCCGGGTCTTTGCACCCTGCCAGACCCGACGGCGGTTCGCGTATTGACGTTTATTTCCGGTCGAAGGTGCGAGGACCATTTCCCGCGTTACGGTGCGCTATGTATGTGGGTTAAATGTAAATAGCGCGGTAACAATATAGCGAGGACTCGTGAAAAAGTGCACGATGGATGCAAGTCGACGTGTCCGCCTGTCAAAATCTCAGCTTGCTTTCAGCTGAGTATAGAAACGCTGTAGAAAATGTACAACGGTGGACGTGGATTGTACAGTTTTAATAATTGGATCTTCTTTTCCCGTTATCTCTCTCTTCTCTCTCTTTTTTTGTTTCTCATCCGACAATTATCAACGAACACTACCGGCACTTTTTATAAAATTATCAATAAATGTGATTCGCACTTTCTCCTTCGCTTTTTTTTCTCTTCACTTCTTTATAGGAGATTTAACGTTATCACTTAGCATCCACTATATTTCTGCGCTGAAGGGTAAATGCAACCGATTAATGGCTGGAAATTATGTACTACGATTAATTACGATACCGTTTGTAATTTTAAAACAGAGCTTGATAAACGCTTCCGCGATAATTAAACAGTTAAATTACATAATATCCAATTTTGTAAATTTTCACAAAATAAATAATTAAAACTGCCACTTGATGTGCATATTCCGTATGGAATAGTTAAATAAACGCGCCGATTAATAGCTCGACAATTTTGACGCAATCGTTATTTGACCTGGTTCATTGTCGCAGAATAGTGTTTACACTTTTCTCCTTTTTCCGCGCTATTTTTCTACTTTTCTTCTTGTCGGCGAGTTTAGCTTCCAAGTGCTCGCAATGTTTCGTGCTCCTAAAAGCTTAAGAAACTTCTTAACGTCTGTAAAAGCACCGTTTCGCAGCGTCGTTTATACTTATAAGAAGAAGCAGAATTATGACCCGCCGTGCTTGCACCGGGAAAACGGAAGCGCGATATTAAGTATCGCGGTTGTTTTTCTTTCGAAACGATACACATATGACGCGGTAAATTGCCACAAATTCCATTCTGATATAGTCCTCAATAATCCAGCGGGTTTTAGGAAGAAACTTTTTCAATTCGGAAACGTCGATTTACTTAAAACCATTTTTCTGAATAATAATATTACGCGCAGCGAGACCGGAACAAAATTTATTTAAGCAGAGTCAAAAATACGCGAAGGGCGTAGTTTGTAATGCTTAGAGATTTCTCTGTTGCGCATTTTCATATTTTCGTACGCTTGCCGCGTGAGCGCCGAGGGATCGAGAAATATCCGCGCTTATGATACCAATTGCGGTGCTTAACGTCAACGGTAATAGCCGGAGCTTTTTGCTTCCGCGATGTTACGTGCGCCACGCCGATCCGAATACGTCGGCGCAAATCGGCTTTCACCTCTCGCGTAATTCTCTTTGAATTGCGCGCATTACGAACGCGCGCGTGAATAATCGTGTAACGCGATTCCACCGCCGCTTTCCAGCGCGATTAACGGGCGATCGTTTAGATCTGACGGATCGTTTAATCCAAAGTCAAACATCTGTCGACGCGCGACTGTGTCGCTTTACGTTTCAGCTGAGCGACGGTGGCCAATCACGGGTGACACGAGGTGCTCGCGGCTCCACGGCGTCGTCCGCGCACCGACGTCCTGAGACGCCAGCTGATGCTTCTAGTATCCGATTTGAATTGACACAGCAGAAATTACGTCGCCGAGTGATCTGTTAGTCAGAGACAACGGATTGCATTATCTCGTTCTATTCAACGTTACAATAGCCAACATGTGACATCGTTTTGTATCGTATCGTTCGAAACGACGAAATTTAGGACATTTCTCACGGATACGAACGCCCTATTTAATTTCTCTTACAATTTATTAGAGTGACAGTCTTTAAAATTAAAAAATAAGAAAACAATCTATTGTTCAGTAATTGATCGACAATTAATTTCAAAGTCACTTCTGAGCTCATGGTTTTAGACTATGATTTACAGCAAAATATGATACTTTTAATATATCGGTATTGAAAATTGCGAAACAAAAAATCTTTTTCTCTTTGCAGGATGCTCCGCAATATTAGGTAATTACGCGTCTACTGTGTTTCTTCTCCAACATGTACGCGTAGAGTAACGAGTTAGGCGTGCAAAAGGCGAGGGTGCACATCAAAAGAATAACCTGTCTTCCGTAAGTAAACCCAAGTTAATCAATACACCTGTTTATTCTTCTCGCTTCGCTCAAACGCTTCATTGAGGGAAGTGAAGCTTTATCCAATTATTTTGCGGCAAATGTAGATCGATCTTTCTCGCAAGAATTTTGTTGAAGCGTGGCCGTTACGGATACGCGATAAGAGGGTTTTTATATAAACCAGAACAATTTAACGCTTTCTGCAATTATACAGTATCTTCTTGCACTAAAATAATTTAATCTGCTTGCATTTAGAATTCTAATCACTCGATGAAGTATTAGAAAAGGAAAAGACTAGAGAAAGATTAGAAAAATATTGAGAGCTGAAAGATATTTCTATAATGCATAAGAATTTTACAATATCTCTACACAATTCATAAATGAAAACAAAGAATATTGATTGGCATTTGCACATTAATTAATTTTCAATTTATATTAAAATACTTACGTTCGCAACTTCAAGTATTATACTGTGCCTACTCAGCGTACGTTAGCAATGTATATCTTTTTTCTTTTTAATTTTAAAGTGATAAAAAATACTAACATTTACGAACGGGATAAGTTTCCAACAAAAAATAATGACAGAGTGTGTGCGCGCGCGCGCGCGCTTACAATGGACGGGAAGAAGCTGATGGGCACGGTATTACTCGCAGGCCAGCTACTGGCGCTGTCTCTTTTCTTGTCCACGTTAATTATCATATCCTGATGCATTCATCAACCGCACGGCTGCACCCTTACATTTGCATATATTCACCGACAGTATATCAAAGCCTTTGTACTCGGGGCCACCTGGAGTGCGGCGCCCTGCTTTATTGATATAATAAAAATAGAGCGAGAGCGGCCGGAGCGGGCGCAAATAAGTGGGACGCGAGGTATAGCTGACGGCTGACCTGTTAATCACAGGTTATCGATCGGTCTAATTAATGCATCTCGTTATATCAATCGGTGGAGGAGGCCCCGTTCTTGTTTGCGGCCGCCGAGAGTACGTCGCACGAAGGACTTCTTTTGCGCCCATAAACGTACCGATCCCGTCGCGCGGCACCAAGCGACCCGGAAATCATGGAGTATCGATTGTGCCCTGCTCACTGGGGCAATTAATGCGCCTTGTGTTTGCGGTTTCACAGAAAAGAGGGAATCTTATAACAAAGAAGTTCAGGGATGTTATTTTTAATTTAAAGATATTATTTTTTAAGTAATTGCTGTGTCGCCCGAACTCTCATTCGTATAGTGTCGATAAAAGTATTAAATCCGTCAGATCTAGTGAAAATACAAATTTGAGTGCCAATACCGAAGTGATTTCGAGTAATTTATGCTCAACGTAAAGACTGCGACAATTTTCTAAAACATAAAATTAAAGAAACAATTACAATTACATTACAATTAGAATAAACTCGTGTCAGGAAATTGCTCATTAATGACAATTTTAATTGCCTCGAGAAATATGTTTTTGCAATAATGTTACGATAAACAATTATTGTGACGTAAAAGGGTTCATAGAGGCGAAAATAAAAGAAAATTTTCGGGTATCCATTGAACGATGGGGTTGCTCCGAATTTTTATCAACACGCGTGCCATCAATTTCTCCAGGAATGCACGCGTTAACGTCTCCAATTTCCTCTGCTTAGCTTCAACGAGCATCAATTTATCGCATCCACCTTCGAGTCTTCCTCCCGGCTTCACTGTTCGCCTGATAAAAACGCTGCTAGAGAGACGATAACCTCCTTAATACAAGCTGTTCTCGTATCACGCGCGATAAAGGGGCGCGTTTTCTTGCCTAGGAGAGAAAGAAGACTCTTCCTCTCTTTCTCCTCTCTCTCTCTCTCTCTCTTGGCGCGGACCGGGGCCGCGCGCCTCTGTAAATCTGCTCCGCTCATAAAGAGCGCCCGAGCGTCTTGCCGAGCGAGCGAGTATCTTCCAGACTCCGCTATTGCGACTTGTCGATAAGAAGAAATATTCTCTTGCACACGAGAGCCGCGTCGGCGCGGCTCTCGTGCACGAACGAGTGAGAAGAATGGGCTCCGGCTCTCGGCGTGGGGCGGCTGGCTGCAAATACGAGAGCCGCAGCCGCCGCCACCGCCGTGCCGCGTAGTAACGCCGCTGCTTGTGTATGAGAAAGATGATACGTGGAAGCTACCCACGTACGTACGCGGCGTATCCTGGCCGGATCTCCTCTACCTCCGGCCGCCGTTATATATTCCAATTCGATAGACACGTTTTTCCAATGTCTGATAGGGAAAATGGCTTGGCTCTATCGGTTCCCAGTCGTGGATTACTTGCTCGCGGGATAACGACGGCCGAGGGTGGGGAAGACCGAGGGACGCGACGGAGTGGATAGAGTCGGAAACTCGATTTTTCCGTCGAAACTTTGGAAACTCTCTTGGTATCCATTCCGCAATGCTTCTCGATCGACGTTAATTTCGCCCACGCGTTTGCATGCAAAACGAAACGAACGAATTATAATCTTGTATTGCTAAATTACGCAAATTAATACTATTGCACTTATTGTTTTGCACTACCGCGGTTTGTTTACATCACACACACTCTCTCGTACACACATCTACACAAACACATCAGCGCTAATTGCGCCCTCTCTCTCTTGATTTTCAATTCATAACTATCCGAAGTTTACGTTGTATCTGTCGATGTCTTCTCAGCAAGAGAGCAGTCGTTATTTCACATTATTCTCGCAGACAATTGCGGATAAGCTATTGCACCATTTTGCACGATAATATAATCAATAAACTTAAAGAGACAAAAAAATTGATTCAAGAAAAAATTCAAAGTTAATTTTGCAGTCTGAGAATATTTTTCTGGACAAAATTATTTCTTATAACAACAGCGAAATATTCACAAAATTATCTCTCTGTTTCCCGCATAAACGTCAAATTTGATTAAATATACCGTTTTGTATATAATTTTATTGCAATAAGTGGAACGTCAAAGAATGTAACATTTAATTTTTATTTTTTAATTATACGGTAGGTTATCAGAAAAAGTATCTTCAACAGCGCACACTTTTCTCTCTCTTTCTCTTCCTCTTTATACACGCATATTTGTACGGCGTGGTTTCTACGTTGTCAAGATCCCGATGCACGAGTGCTCTTCGTTAGAATTAATTAGCGTTAAAGCAAGCCTGACATGCTTGCGAGGTTGGATAACTGTGATGCGTGCTACTTTCAAGGGGTTAGCTCTTTAATGGTTTACCATAATATATCTAATCTCGTGGCACACATAGATGCATACACATACGACGTTAGCACGGTAGCAAGGAAAAAACCCAGCATATTAAACGTTACACTTTACGTGCATGGTACATTAAGGAATTAAATGGCCGCCCGTGTAATTTGCATAAAACGCACGATCATAGCGGTACGCGCGATTATTGCAATAAGTTAGCATGTCAGAAACTGAATGAAGCAAAAACAGATTTCATTCTTCTGTGATAAATGTCATATAAATAAGTGGCAAATAAATATTGCATAATTAAATAATTAAACCAGATTTTAATTGTACGCTCTATAGCTCGTAATTGGATTTGTAATTGAACGATATATAATGATAAAGTTATCATTATTTATTATTTAGCTATAAGTTTATAATTACAGTATCTATGCTCTTCACGATATTCTCAAATTAATTAAACTGCCATTGCAATGAATTTATAACTGAAAAACGTTATTACACATAATTTATTCATATTTTGTATAATAACCTACATACGCGATCGACATTAAAGCAACCTATAAACGATAATTTGGCAAATGATAGAATTATTATAAGAGATGTTTCAATTTTGTACAACACAATCTGTGTTCAAATTCAATACAATACAATGGCAAATATATTACAATGACAATTATATTAAATTTATTTTTAGATGTACAATTGCGATGAGTTATATTAAATTATTTTAAAATATTATTATGCAAAGCCAAAATAGTATGGAAAAGAATATTTTAACGTTATCTTGAGATTTTTTAATTTTTTTACCATCAAGTTTTGTTCTTTGTTTTCCCGGCTCTACAATTTTGTAACACAAAAAAAAGGACTACGGGATACTTTATCTTAGGTTGGTAGTCGGAGCGAACGGAGATATTTGCAGTACTTGAAATAGCGAATTTTAACTAAAGGTATTTCACGAGGTTAAATTTGCACTCGACATTCTTTATCGCAAGATTTTACAATGAATTACATAAAATCAATTTTACCGCTTACTTAACTAGGAAATGCTTCTCGTTCTTCATGCATTACGCCCCTTATAAAAGCTCTTTTAAAAGTCCTTACAAAAGCCCACAGCGCTTGTCTTCCAGTCACTGCTTCTATTCATCGACTACTGCACGAATGATGCTTGAAAAATTCTAGTAACACCAAATTCCATTTTCAAACTTTCGTCAAGCGCCAAATTGAATTAGTTTTGTCAAAAGCTTGATAAAATACGCGATTTACACTTTGAGAATTATTCAAGATACTTTTTTCTTCAAAATTTTTAATCTCTATGCTCAAGAATTAAATGACAAAGTTGAGTCATATAAATTAAAGTTTGACAATTGTTAGCGATATTAATTACTTCAATCCGATGCATAATTCGACAATAAAACTTGTCATGATTCTTCCTTGTGATAAAACAATTTAAATGTAAGAAGACTCGCTTGGATTAAATTCACTCTGCGCGAGTGCTTAAGGATTAGGACTCAACACGTTATTTCACATTAATACTGTTAATATAGTGTTTTAATTATAACATTACGGAAAAAGCGGAATTAAATTTCGCCATGCCGGCCAATATTCAACTATCCGTCGCGCTGTTCTCTCGCGTATCCCGTTTTCGCGCTTATATTTCCGTGCGTGCTTTATACAAAATATACCCGCGCCCGCTGTAGTTACACACAGTCGCTTCGTCGTTCTCCCCGATGAATTTCAATGAAAACCCACGGGGCGAACCGTCGGCTCTACGCGTCGCTTCAAACGCCGCAGTCGCGCCGACCGCACCAGCCGACCGGCATCCAGCCATCGGCATGTCGTTTGCGGTCGCTGTTAATTCGCCACTCGTTTCTGACGACCGCAAACAAGTTCTCCCGCGCGATTTTCCTCGCCGTCATTGACTCGTACCCCCCCCTCCCCCTTCCCCCGCAATTAGGAGGGTTCAGCAGTCGTCCGCGCTAACGACGAAGGCGGCCACGACTATTCGACTTCCGCTCGTATGGATTCGGATCTTGAAGGACCTCACGAGGCCGCAGCTCTCAATTAGACGGCATTCATGAAGGAGACTGGCAAAGGGAATAGCAATAGAGTGATCGAGCGATGGACGAGCATTCTGCTGTTCGTAATGCTTTATGTGAATTTGTGATGCAAAGAGCAGCATTTGCAACTTTTCGATAAAAAAAGTAAAGCGTATTCATTAAAATGTTAAAGTTTAATTTGTCGTTAATATTAAACATACAATTTGCGGGGAAGGAAAACTACAAGAAAAGACTATAGAGAAAAAGAGAGAAAACGAGCGAAAGAGAGAATACAAAATCTAATATAAAATAGACTTGGGTTTAAAATATTTAAAACAATTCTGTTGGTAATTTTCTATGCAAGACTTTAATATATAGATTTACTCTGTTATAATTATTTATTTATTTTAAAACTAATTTTACGTTTCATGAATCTTGCATCGGCAGTTGTAATTTTTTAAATAAAAGACAACAATTTTTGATACGTTTTAAAATTATTCGATAAGTATAATTCTTATTTTCACGCGAAAATTGGTGAAGTAGGTTTAGGTTTACCACTGTCGGATTAGAGAATAATAAATCCAAGTATCATAGAAATGAAGAAATAAAGATTGGCATTTTGCTGTTAATTCGCATTTCGACAGACATGTAGCGGAATATTCGTGACAACTGAAACGTGCTGTACGCATTGTCCACCTGCAGCCAGGCACGTTTGTTTTCCATATTTCATAGTTACGAGAATATCAGTATTCGGCTATATAGCTCGCTTGTTTCGCGAATCTGTTGCCGGATACACGATCCGGTATTCACCGTAAACACATGACTTTTATTCGTCGCTTAACGCTGGGTGACGAAATGGCAAAGTGAATCTAATTACTGTATGTGTTTTTTAAAGACTTTTTTATGGAATGTACGAAAATTCTAACTTTGCTATTTTCTGCAAAGATGAATCTCTCGATTAATTTGTATTTGTCGTTGCATATGATATAAAAATTGCCTGCGTTACGTTAGACATCAATAATGCTTTCTTTCTAGTTTAATATTTTTTCGAGCTTCGAGCTTTGAATTTATCAATTAACTTTTTGATCAGCTAATAAGTTATTTTGGATATCTATGGATTTTCTAAGTAACAGTTATGCGCGAATGTCCACACATGATGTCTTTAAAGATTGAAAATAAAAAGTACTAACGGTGCTTTATATATAATACATCACAAATACAATATATACTCATTTCGCAAATATTTAATTTTTACGAGATAATGATTTTATTAAGACGACTCACGGTTTTGACGCGAAGACAAATTTTGCAATATATTCCATTTATGGTGACATCCTTCTTTCCGAAAGAATCGATTAAGCTCTATGAGCAGAGTGCTTCGACAAATGGCCGTTATTTATCTCAATCCCGCGAGGAAATTTCTATTCGCCGGAGGTATCATAATACGAAAATCCTCTAGTAGATCATAGTGACGCGTTGTCCCTCCGGTGACGCATTAAAAATATGGCCATTATTTTAAATTCAATGGGTACAAAGGATCAGACGACCGGGATATTCATATTCTTTCATGCATACTTGGGGTGTACGTAAATATTTTACGTGTGTATACAAGCGCGACATGTTTTGAGTGCGGCCGACAGTGACATACAGCCTTTCTATTCGTATATATACGGGATGTCGTCCACCTATTTCACAAGCTCTTATTTAAGCCATAAATTAAAAATTTACGAAAGCAACGTGTGCGTGAAATTGGGCGCACGCAGAGTGACGTTTTATTTTACTTTTTATTCGAGCTTTCCTCAAAGCTTCAATTGAGTAACATAAAAAAACAAACTTCTTTTACATTAAAATTAAAAAAAATCTTTAGAAAATGTGTGGTGACGATAAATCTTATTCACAATATAATCTAAAAGCTTCAATCTCTTTAAAAAAAAAACTATTATAATTTATCTACTAATGTATTAGATTCTATATAGATAAGACTCGATATTGTGTTTTTATGTAAAAATTTCAAAAATATTTTGATCGTTAGATTTCAATTGTTATAATATAGAATATTGTCTGGAAATTGAAACAAACAGCGTTCTATTAGCTCATCTCTCGGTTATTTGCAGTTGAGAGAAAACGCGGTACGCTCAGGATTCTTCGAATACGTACAGTTTTCTTTCGAACGAATGCTCTTTTGTCATAAACAATTTGCTTGAATGGACTGTATAACGTGAAAAGAGAAGAGTGTGCTTCGTATGCGTTATTTTACACGGGACGGATACGAATGGCGCACGGGCGTAACGGGATAAATTGTTGATGCGAGCCTTGTTTACATACGTCTTACCTATATGTGTTTTCACGTGGAAATTCAACCGCCGAAATACCGGACGTGTTCCGGTTTCGGTACCGGCAGAATGAGAAACCGCGTGTGCACGCGGCCCCTGCGTAAACCGAAGCGCAAATAATGGGCCGCGGAACGAGAGAGGTACGACGGGGCCCGAGTGAATTATTCCGTGAGAGTAATTACAGCGGCAAATAAATCATTTATCACGCTTTTGTTGTGCGTTTGAATTCGCGGGGGCGACTTGTCGAGAAACGAAATTAATCTAACCATTAGCGTTCGATCGTGTAGGAATTGATTTGCCAGCAACTTGTCGAGAT
Organism: Linepithema humile; assembly: GCF_040581485.1. NCBI lineage: Eukaryota > Metazoa > Arthropoda > Insecta > Hymenoptera > Formicidae > Linepithema > Linepithema humile. The sequence goes on along the minus strand of NC_090129.1, from coordinate 32,350,313 downwards.
AATATTTGTGCCCTTTGATAACCGCACTTGTTACGTATAATCTCTTAACGACAGATTTTTCGATCAATTTGAAGAAAAAGACTTTTGCGCAGCAAACATGTCGAGACCCCGACAGTTTCCGAGTTGGAAGAGATTGAAAAAGTTTGAGGGAATAAAAGCAAATAAATTTTTAATTTAATTTTAAATAGATTTGTTTCAAAAATAATTTTAAACTAAAAAAAAAAGTTAAAAAGATATGTAATTTAAAAATTATAAAGATGCCATAAATGATCTTTATCGACTTTTTCGCTGACAGTTGATTAGAAAATCTATCACCAAAAAGACATTCTATTTTTAGGGCGTTCTGAATAATAATGTTTAATTTTAGAAAATATATATTTGACTAAGTCACAGAGTTGAGCAGAAAGAAGAATGGCATATGAAGCTTCGCTAAAAATTTCTCGAAGCGCTGATTCCTACATACTGTCCGATAGTTCATTTGACGCGCGCTCGAAATAACTCGATCGGCGCGCCGTTCATTAATCGGCGCCGGTTTAATTGTCGCGCGATGAAATCCGAAAGAACATCTAACGCATCGGGTCAACTGCAGCCAAGTTGGCGAAACAAGATCCGGCGGCGACGCTCGCCTGTGTAACGTGCTCGTGACAGCAGAGACGGGAAAGCCGACTTTCCGTTCTGATCCCGACGCGGCTTTGCCGCGGTTACAGAGCAAAGTTAAGCTCGTTAGTTTCAGCTTTGCGTTTCTTTCACGCCATTCCGATAGCATCGGGCCCTTCGTATGCTTTGTCGCGTGCACGGCGCGGTCGCGCGCGTACCTTACGTATGTGTGTTTAAGCGCATAAAGAAAAGCATGCGAAACGGCAAAAGCCGTATGTACGTCCTGCGGAGGAGCGGCGAGCGAGGGCGAGCCCGTTTGTGATTGATAAACTGATGGGACACAGAGGTATAGCTCCGGGGCGAACGTTTTCAAACGTTACACGATGATTTAAAACTTTTGACCTCGCTGGGCCAGTAGGTGGATTGTAACGCTTTTTTTTGCTCGATGTTACACGAAAAGTAACTGTAACTGAACTGTAACTTTCATCAGTTCGGCGTCAAATCCCATTCGGTTTAAAAAATAAACGGACTTGTGGCCCAATTTGTCTAAAATTCCGTTTTTTTTTTCGCAAAATTAAACAGTCCCTGCTTCACAAAGAATTATGTTTCGATAAAATAAAAATGGCCGAAAAGAAAAAATAAGTCGTTAATCTCTGACGTCATTGAAGATCGTCGATATTTGTAATGCCGTAGATCAGTGTTGGCGGATAAACTTAACGGATAATTTTTCATCATTTAGATCAACGTGTGAAAGATCAAACGGACGTTATACGTGATTGCTAAAAGTGAACTGCATGTGTTTTCGTCTAACATTTTCGTTCTGTGGATCGGTGCAGGATATGTGTCGGACAAGCTGGGATCAAACGGCAATGTCGGATACAGTTTACCAATTTTTCATTCAACAATTTATTCGATTTGCTGGCTACCAAATAAAAAGAAAGCGTATCGAATCGACTGTTGCGAACTGTTGCAATATTTTATTTTCACGAGCGTCTCTATAAAGCACATAGCTTCAAAATTGGATACACACGGCGAATTGTACATACAATTGCAAAATTAGTATGCCTATGCCTAGCTACGTGGAAAGTATGAAATTTTCTGTATGCAGATATAATATTTTTCTTTCTCTATTTATCTTTGTGTTTTTTTAAAATCGAACAAACAATTTTATTGAAATTTTTTACCTCTTTTGTGGAGAGATTTAGGGGAATAATTAATCGGAAAACGATTTATTTTTTCGCATTGTGATTTTTACGATTAATTTTTTTTTTATATTTAACCGCTGTTTTTCTTCCTTTTTTAATTTTGTATTTGTTTATTGAAAACCTAAAGCTATAAACCGGCTTTCTGAGCTAAGCATGTGAGAAGTTTTGATACAATAAGATATCCACGTGTACAACACGTAGAATACAAATACATACAAATTGTTTGGCAAGTATGCCCGAACGCGTAAGCCCGTCGATTCCGGCCGCGATGCGAATAAAAGTATCTTCAGCGCGGTTCAATGCTTAGGGAATCGGATTCGGATCGCAGATGTGCGCGAAATTTTTCCAGTTTCCGTTTGCGCGTGCGACGGGTAAACCGCGGAAATAGATTAAATCCGTATACACAGTTTCTCTCTACCTGGCGAAGTAATTCGAGAGGCGTATCCGAAAGTTCAAGCATCTAAAAGTTCCCGAGCGACCTATAAGTATGCTTAAACTTTTCACCGCATAATATTTCTTTTTAAACTGGAAGAAAACCGTGTATCAAGAAAATGAGAGTAGTATCGAGGAAGTATTAAAAATACCGTTTTTTGCCCCGGAAAGCTGTAAACATTCGCAATATTTTATCCGAAGGAGAAACCGCCGATTAAAATTGTATGCAACAATGATTATTAATTTTTGGCCGTCGACGCGTAGAATTCTTTTAGCAATGCTTTTATTGATTTCAGGCGTATCCGAGTAATCAATCGGCTATTTTTTCATTAGAAATTCGATGCGCGATTGTTAAGAAGGACGCGTTCTTTTATCAAAATAAATCATCTTTCACACGTTGATACGTATTGGAGAACTCATTTCCGACGAGAAACTGAGCGGCGCGGTGCCGATGTCGTTTCAGCGAACACTTGGACGTTAAACACTATCGCCTCTCTAGGAATCGATGCACCAATACTACGGCCGCAGGCGCGCGCGGCGCGTCATCGTCAGGCGATTTGTGACAAACCTTTTTTTTACGGTCAACGCTGTCGAAGTGATTAGCTGATAACGCTTACAAGTGCCGGGAGAGAGAACGGCGGGGAGGAAAAAATACGCTCCTCGATTTTCCAAACGCGACGCGTTTTCACGCTCGCAAAAGCTTTCGCGACGGGTCATCCCTCGATGTTATTCGAAACGCGTTCGACGAAGGGGGACGGCGGGGAATTTGTGTCGCGCGTTCGTGGAGTATTTTAAAGTGGATCCGGTAGAATGTTTCGCGTCCGCGTGGCAAACGGCAGGTTTTACAACTGTTTTCAGCATCGAGAGCGCGCGTCGACTACACGGGGAAAAGGAACGGGATAGAGCAGGGAGGAAACGTCGAGAACTGTGTTTCCCGTCGCTGTCGCGCGGTTTTACGAGCGCTATGACCGGCGGGCGCGCCTAGGAATCGCTCGCGAATGAACATTTTTACGAATCCGCTTCGATCTACGGACCGATAAAACTTGTGCGCGCACGCAAAAGCTCCGAACGGCGCCGTTGTTGAAAAAAAAAATTGCGGATGCAAGCTCGCGATACGCTTTGAATGGAAAAAAATGAAAAATTCACGCGATTGAAATCTATTAGCGAAATGCTGCTTCGATTATCGTGTTTGTCTCGCCATTAATATTCGGTAAACTGACAGTCGACACGGTCCGAATATTCCAGCGACGTTCTGTACCTGTTAAATTTGTCACGATATGCGACGAGCGCGGGCCAATCGATTACACCGCCGTTTGGTAAGTCATCCCAGCGCAAACAAGGAGCTTCACGTCAACTCTGTGAACTCAAAGACATCGAGAGATCGATCAATGGCCGCGTGACGACGACGGGAGTAATATCGAGTTGTTTGTTGCCGGTCAACATCAATTAAGCTGTCGACCGTTGCCGTAAGCTCGGCGGCTCACGAATCGTCGTAAGTAATAATCGTGACTCTTTCACATGCGATTTGACAGGTGAGCAGTGTGTTCTTACGAAATAATCGCGGGATCGCCGTACGCTCTTTCGCCAACGCGGATTTCCGCGGCATTAAAAACTCAGTTGTTTCCCGAGTCTCTCGTCACGAACTTACGTCGCGATCGTTAACGTTCTTTCCTTTTCGAGAAGGAGAGAGAGAGAGAAAGAGAGAGAGAAAAGCCATATTTCATATTCCTTAATAATATTTCATTCACCATATGATATTTCGACCGATCCGACCGCACGGATTACGAGCTTAAAGGGTATAGCGAGCACCCTCCGGCTTCACCATCTGACGCAATTGCCAATCGAGTTGAGCCGCAGCTTAAGTCGAATATTACCGTCATGTGCCACATGCGGGTCTGGTTACCTGCGAACATGCGCTCTAATGCCCTCTCGTCGTCGACATTATGCTACTCATAAGCGATCGCGACCTGGAAGTAACTACAATATTATGAACGCAACACGTCGCGTTCCTCGCACGACTCGGAAGTTACGATTATGGGCGCAGCATCGCGTTTTATTTTATTAATTTTCGTGCTTCCACAGTTTCATTCGGAAGCTCGGTGTTGTCGACGAAAATATAATTTTAAATTTTAAAAGGAGTCGTAACTTTTCAACTTATAACGTTAGATAGCTAACTATTCAATATATCAAAGTACCAGCTATATTTTCAAAGTATTTTGATAAGTAATTTAAATTAAAAAATTGTTTAAAATATCTTTGATATACAATTATAAGAAAGAGATATAAGAGCCTATTAATTATTAGTGATGGATAAGAATTGAACCGCAGTCAAAGGGGCGCAATGTTATGAGATGTACAATCTAGTGATAGAGATTTTTGATATTTAAATAGATTATCAAATGTTCCGGTCTCTCTTTGAATTCTTTTCGACGAAAAATCTTTATGGACGCGTTAAAACATAATATAATTACAGTACACATTGCATGTTTATATGTTTCTTTAATGTAAAGAACAAAGATATAAAACGCGTTGAAACGAATACAATAACATACAAAATAATGAGCACAAAGTAAATATATTTTTTATAGATTTTTATTACTGCGGAGTTAGTACACATAGGATCGCGTATATTAAAACAGCGAACACAATAGTGAACAAAGCGGTAAGGTGGACAGAAAACTCGGCAAAATACTTCACAATAGCCGTGTAATTTTTTCGTAATTGTTCGCAGCTCCCGCACGCGCTTATCCCGAGTTTTCATATTAATTCTTCGTAGCACTGTTCCGGAAACAAATGGCGAAACTTGGACAGCCGCGTCTCCGTTCTTTTCGCGATAACTCCGCGCGTGGGGAACGCGAGCGTGTCGACGAGGAGACAGTAAGCTAAGAAAGCCCGGCGTTCTTCCCGCCGCGCGAGCGCTATGCAAATTTCGTCTCAACGTCGCGGATTAAAGGCGAAGACTTAAAGGGGCTCGCTCCGTTCGCTTTAATCGCGACCGTGTCCTTAATTGGCGAGCGTGCGCAACGCGCGTGCGCCCGCGCGAGTTAGTAAAAACTGTTGTTTGCGAAACCCTGGAGCCGCGAGATGCACGTTAAGCGCCGTATAATTCGCTCCTTAATACCCGATTATCATGCATTATCTTGGCGCACGTGCGGACGCACGGCGCGGTCGCGCGCGCGCAAAGCAGAATGAAATTATTATCGGTGCCTCTTCCAGTCTTACAGCCTGTTGTAGTTTGGATGACTCGCCTGTGTTATCGGGTATTCTCGGCAAATAACGCGCCGCTATCATGTCGGTCCGTTTGCGTCGAAAAGATTCGATTAAGCTGCGCTATCAGCGTCGGAAGTCGATTAAGATGAGCGATCGATATGTGGCGAGAAATATGAAAAAGTTGTCTCCGCGTTTCAACGCAAAGATTCGAAATTTCATTCAATTAACTTCTAATGAAATATTACGCTATGCGCGCCAGACGGATTGTTTCGTGCAACTCGTTACACGATGAAGAGTTGGAAACTCGCAATTCGACATTATCGTACCTTCGCGGAACACGTCTCACCGCGAACTCGTTAACCATCACGAGACCGCGAAATTCGATTAACGTATTCGTTCGTAATGTATCCGTTTCGGTGCAAGTTCAAAGCTCATTTACAACGACTGACAACTTCGACGTAGCAATGATACGAGGAGCTAGCTCGTTGCACATGACGTAGTTCGTGAATTTAACAACATGCACACAAGCTTTGACAAGACTCACAAATGTCTTTTTAATAATGAATTTTCTCGCATATTTGGAATCGATTTTTTCTTCGCAAAAATGTCGAAAAGAGACATGGTTTATCGCATTTTTCGAATTTTCAACATTATATATATTTTTAATTAACAAAGCTTAAAAATTAAAGTTTGCTTAATTATTTAAATATATATAAAATATTAAATAATTATATAAAATAAATTATACGCTAACCTAATAATTATGTAAAACATACAAAATAAAGTTTGTTTAAATATTTATACAAAATAAAGTTTACTTAAAATTAAAAGTTAAATTAGCTAAAATTAGCTAAAAATATAAATTTGTTATTGTAAATTATAAAAAATATTGATTTTAATTAATTAGAAAATCCATCATTAAAAAGACATCCGCGCTTTTTAGTTATCCTCTATATTTCTACGACAATCAAACATATTAATTGTAGCGTGATTATAACAATTCAAAATAGGAAAGAATGGTATTTTTAGCATTCTTCTATCTTTCAGCGCAAAAAACGATACGAAAGATAGGTACATATCTAAATCTCATTGACATTATCAAAATAAAAAATTTTTCAATAAAGCTGCAGTCTTAAAAATTTGATAGACTGAAAGAATAGCATACACAATTACAGAGCCCAAGCTGGATTTTGGTGCTTAATTTATTAATATATTATAACAAAAGTTTAGGTCAATCTAGACGTTTCTTAGAACATTCCTGTTGAAAAGGCAATAGAAAGCATAAAAAACAGATGGGAATGGATTAAAAGGTACAATTCCATACCAATAGAAGAATTTTTAATTGGTATCAATTTAGTTTTAAATTCAACGTATTTTAGTTTTAATAAAGTAATTTACAAACAAATTTTTGGCACTCCAATGGGTTCTCCTCTCTCTCCAATAATAGCAGAATTTGTGTTACAAGATTTGGAAAATTCAGCAATCGAACGTCTACCTTACAAATTACCGTTTTATTTTAGGTATGTTGACGACATACTATTTACGGCTCCAGAAAATCATTTAGACGAAGTTTTGGAGACATTCAACTCAATGCATAGCAGATTACAATTCACATTGGAAAAAGGAATAAATAATTATATCAATTTCCTAAACGTTAAACTAATATCGGAAAACAATTTTATTAAATTTGATTTGTTCCACAAACCTACTTTTTCGGGCAGATATTTAAGTTTTTATTCGCATCATCCCATGGCACACAAAAAAGGTGTTATCTTTGGCTTATTTGACAGAGTTGTAAAGTTAACACACCCACAATATTGGCACAAGAACATCGAGGAAATGATTTCCCTACTTTTAATTAACGGCTATCCATTGGAATTAATTTTTAATAGTATTAACGAAAGACTTAAAAAATTTAGCAATAATTGTAGTAATAAAAACAAAAATAGCAATGATAAAACGGGTTATTTTACGATACCATATATAAAAGAAACTTTTGATAAATTCACACGGAACATGAAAAAATACAATCATCATTTAGCCTTTTCGTGTAACAATAAACTTAATAGGTTTATAAAAACAGGGAAAGACATTATTGAATCCATGAGCCAATGTGATGTAGTATATAAGGTAACGTGTCATGATTGCGAGGCTAGTTATGTGGGACAAACAAAGACTTGTATTTAATAACAAGTAATATAAAGATAAAAGTAGACATTGGTTCATGCTGGTTTTAGAATAATTGCAATCAACCACAATTCAAATCTTAAAAAGGACATCGTGTATGTTTAATGTAAAACATGATTTCCTTCCTGATGATCTTAAGATTGGTGTTATTAGAAGAGGCATGACTTTCAAGATGTGTTGTCCTTCTAAACAATTTTTAAATGTAACGAATATAAGAAGATTGTAATATCCGAATTAGTTTTATAAGTAACGATTGTTTATTAATATGTTCCGAATTTTATAATAACTAACTACTGAAGATGACCACAACCAGATGGTCGAAACGTCTCGATTGACCTAAACTTTTGTTATAATATATTAATAAATTAAGCACGAAAATCCAGCTTGGGCTCTGTAGCTTGTTGTTAATAATTTATTTGAATAATTTGAGCCAATATTATATTTTTAATTTATTATACACAATTACCTTCGATAATTCAACCTTTAAGAGACAAATTGAAAATACTTTCAGGCCATTGACCGCAGCTATTTAAATACAAACGAAGCAAAAAAGCTCTTTTGCCGCAAAATTCCAATAAAGAAAGAATTAAATCGAAAAAAGAATCGTTTGACGCGCCACGCGTTTTGAGGTTCGCTTGAACAACCGCGATCACAAACGACAGTTATTGTGAAGGGTCTCGCAAACGTTCGTGGAATGCTCTTTTTTCTCCCCGTCGGCTGCTTTTTATTTTTCCCGCGACTTGAGAGGAAAGGCTGCAATAATGGAAGCAGCTCGCCGATCGAACGGCTGCATAGATACGCCGCAAAAGTGGCGCGACGTTGCACACCGGCGACGGCATTGTACATGTGTTCGCCGTTAACGATAATGTAATACGAGGTCCGGTGGTGGTTAAAAAAATCGCGGGTATTTATGGGCGAAAGTTTCGCGAGTGCTTTCCTACCGAGTTTAACTTGATGCATTAGCTGCAGTTAACGCCAGACTCTCGCCCCATTCACCACACAACTAACCTCTCGCACTTTAATTTCTAATTAGTTTACTTTTGCGATGATGTCGCTGTGCATCTACGAGATGCGTGTGACAAGTAATTTTTGTCTCTATTTACATATTTTTCCACGTACATTCAAAGTCTAAATGTGTAATTTTCTTAATTTTAATTTTGTTTATTACTTTTGTTTGATAAGAATCTTAATTTCTTTCTCATTGATCGGACAAAAAATTTGATTGTTTTGTTATTTTTTAAACGGCATTAGAACATAACATTGCGCGCGCGTGGCGCAGTAAGGAAGATGTGAATTCTAAAATGCTAGGTTCACTAGTTTTTATAACATGCTTTTTTTAAAAGAGGATTATATAAAGTGTGTTAAGAAAAGATCCTCGAAATTAGCGCTTTCGTTTTCGGGATGTTCTCTGTCTCATTCTTTCGAGCTTTTGATCCCGCCAAGATTTATGAAGAATTTTATGTGATCCCGAAATCCGTTTTTGCGGCTACGCGTCTGCAACATCGTTTTTCGGAAGAACGTCGAGTCATGGAACCGTTAAAGCTGATGCAAATAGTTTTGCTTTTATTACGCGTTTAAAGGGGGGGGGGGGGGAGGAAACGTAATAGGATTGGAATGATCCTTTTTTTATTCATGCAGTCACGGTGACAGCCTTTATTTCCGCAATGATCGATTTTCCATCAGGCGGTGTGTTAAGATGCGACTGTGATGCTAGGAATGCCGTTATGGGTATTTGGAGGCGCGCGCGCGTAATATTCGTAATAAGACAGAAATAACACCGAGGATTACTGACATATCTATCGGACTTCTTCGCAGCCGCAGACTTTTTCAGGAACTCGGAATTGCATTCTTCTGCATAAAATTTAAGACAACTTTATTCGTGGAATTGTTTGACATTAAGAACTGTGAAGAATTTACGTCAATTAAGCTGCTGCTTAAAATTATTGGTATTTTATGATGCTCCAAACATAAATTTTAGATGCCGACGTATCTTTTTAATTCCCTTTTCAATATCTTTAAGAAACTTGTGCGATCAATTGTTATAACGTGGTGCAATTTTTCCGAATTTTTTAATTCCAGATGAATTTTGCGCGATTCAGAGTAGTTAATCGCCGTGGCGTAATATTTCGACAAAGAAATGGCGACTATTTATCCGAGATTTGTGTAATCAGCGGTTGGAAAAATAACGTACTTTTTTCTCCCGCGAATTTAGTTGTTTTAATAACAAGGAAATCGGTATATTGTGTTATCTATAATATAGCTTGCACACAAATGCATTCCCAATGAAATCTGTTGTACAATAGTATAGCATATTCATATGATAAAAGTAAATACAGCATGTGTTTGATAATAAAATAATTAAAATTGCAAAAGAGAAATGGAATATTATTCTTTAAACAGAAATATATTTTTTTAACGAAATTATCGATAAATTAAAAATTATATAATAATTTTTTACAGCGACTTATATAATTCATAATGCTTTATTCTTTTTACGGTATTAGCATATTGATGGTGTAAATTGAAGAGTTGCGTGTTAAAATATTGACGAAACACCGTAGAGAGAGCTTATATTTTTATTTTATTTATTTATTTACATAGATATTTTTATGCATTTTTAAACACAATCGGCCCAATTTGTTCTATATAAGCTGCTTATATCGTACACTAACACAATCTCTGTTTTATGCATCGTTATCAAACTGGCGCGATGAGTATCGCAAGCAACGTATCAGAATTTTTCATTCCGGTGCCCCTGCGAATACTCTTTCGCTCGATCCTCTCGAAAATTCTGCCACGTAAGCGAAAGCTTCGCCACGAACGGAGATACCGGTATTTCCTCCGATGCCGCGAGGGTCGAACTCTTATCAGCTATTTAACCAGGGCGTATTAAAAAAGAAGAAAGATTACCAAGAAAGATCTCCATACACGCGAACGTCTATCCGGCTCTGGAGTACCAGTATTGTAAAACAGGAGAGTTTCCCAATTTAAATTTGTAGCAGGAAATTATCGATCAATCGCAAACTAGATAACAAACCTCAATCTTGAATCTTTTTCAGTTATCTGACACATTAACACGTTTACACATTTTTCGCGCATGAAAGTGTGCATATTATTTATCCGTGGCGAGAGGAATAATGCAATAATTTATGAATAATAATAATTTATGAATTTTTAAATTAAAATTGTTCTACATACGCTTCGCATGCGCAGCGACGAGCGTGTTGAGTTTATTTCAATTATTATAAATATTATGTATTTCTCTCTCTCTCTCTCTCTCTCTCTCTACGGTGTGAATATTATGTATTTATACGGTAATTTGATGCACGAGAAATTATTTTATTTTAGTATATTTGTTGCAGTATAATAACATATTATAATGATAATTAGACCAGAGCTGTAACTGAACACTCTAGTGTCTGTAACGCGCCATTCTTCTGTTTTCCCATTTCGCCTGCGTCAAGCGCTCTTCTACTTGACTCTTTTGTTATTACACGGTAAATGTTGTTATTCGCTTTAAGAGAGAAACGGGAACTCTGACAGAAAAAGAAAAATACGTACGAAACATTTTACAACTCTCAACCCAAATTTTCATAACACTATAATTGTCTGCATAATAAACTTATACACCCGTTGTCCCAATTATTTTAGGTTTAATCTTCGTATGACTTCCGGTACTTAATAAATTGAGTAAATTTGGCGGGCATTTTTACTCTTGGCAATCAACGGGTATTAAACGTTCTTCTCGTTCGCGATTTCGAAAAAGGACTGCGTGATTTTGTGGTTTCTTTGTAAGAGAAATTGCATTCCTCTCCGACTCTTGCTTTTGCATCTTCTGGACTTTCAGATTCGACTTGTCGACCGTATCACGATTGTGTTTGAAGTAATTATTTTAAATTTATGATTAATTGCCTGTATCACATTTTGCAAATATGCACACTTGCGACGCTTTATAAGCACTTAGGGGCTAATTGTGAATTGTTCGACCATCGCGCACAAGTCAAAGGCCTCACTATTTATGTGGAAACTTTCTGTCTTTATATTTGCGCCGTTCTTCTATCTCGAGAGATTCGTTAAAGAGCCGAGCGCGTTAGGAAATTATTTCTCGACCCCGCCGACCCTGCGGCACCGCCGCGTGTCTCGCAAAGCGCGCCGGGGTCAGTAACTGCCTATTCGTGTCTCTTTTATGTCACTGCGTTAAATCTCTCTAATAAAATCAGACAGCGACTCGGAAACTGCTGTTTGTGCCAGAGGAGCTGCGCTGTTTCGCAATAGGTTTATGCGCTGATTAGATTAGCTTTAATCAAACTTTTCCCGAGGGCTTTTTTATTTCATATGTAAATGGTAAAAAAGAAAAATAGAGGGACATATATCCATGCATAAATACACATACGTATAGCTATTTCATGTAATGTAGCTGTATCATTAATTAATAAATAAGAATTGATGACATATAAAACTGAGACAATACTAAGCAACAAATACCAAGCTCAAAGAAAAAAGAAAAAAAAAAACAAAACGGACGTATCGAACCACTCAATCTTCTAACACTCACAAAAGTAATAAGTGCCGTGGATGACATCTCAGAAATCTTAGCTAAATCTTAGAACGATCTTAAAAGAATCGTAGAAAATCTTATAAGTATCGATATTAACTTTGCGATCTCTCAATCGCAATCGCAGAAGCACGCCTAATGTAACAATTTAGTGATAATTGTCTTGTAATGTTGAATTCATGTATGCGACACAAGTTAAGTTGTCCGTGTAATCATTTAATTTTCTCTGCTATTATTTAAATAATTTAAGAGATATTTGCTTGTACATTCAATTTATAACATTCTATTTTCTCTTTCGATAACAAACGTTTAATCAAATGACTGGCTGTCGCATGAATTTAAAGCCGCATACCAGTTAAACTTATAATTGTCATTGTTCGAATGAATAATGATACGTATCGGTGAAATATACAATGTTCGGCGCAGTATTTTGCGCGTATGCAAATTTCGATTTATGTCACGTATTTGTTGTAACTAATACAGAGAGTAATAATAAAGGCTGCACCTGTATTTGCGCGCGTAATGGGCTATCGTAATTGTCAAAGGAAATATTATCGATTGCAATATCAATTTGTATGTGAAAAATTAAATGTTAGACGATCAGATTTAATATATTAGTTTCATTACTTTTGAAAGCAGGCAGTGGTTTTGTTATTCACTCTGTCTTTCTCTCTCTCTCTTTCTCTCTCTCTCTCTCTCTCTCTCTCTCTCTCTCTCTTTATTTGTGTAAGAGGTTGTTTGATATACCTCTGTTTGTTTTTCTCAAAGCTGATAAATTGGTATTTTGTTGTTTAGTATTTTCTCAGTATATATTTGTACCGTTTGAATGTATATCGAATGAAACTTTTTGACCCAATATATCGATGAGAAGCGATGGGTTTAATTGTACGCCGATATCAAGCATTTCAATATTAGATTGTAACGAGACATCAATTTGAGAGATCACATGAATTGTTTCTGACAGATTAGTTGATTCATCAACGGTAATGTGTAACATTTAGGCTATTTGTATTGAACACTAGTAAAGGCCTTTAGCTCCGCGCGTTTCTAATTTGCGAACTATATTTGCCGTAGATAATGACATATGGAACATAGCACCGGAGCAATTGTACACTTGAAAACTGGCCAATTTAGTGCTCAATTTATACGTTTAATTAGGTTCATTGCTACAACATTAACGAACGGTAATGTTCGTATAATTGAAAGTGGAGTCTATCACGTTTGTCGCATTCAGCATTCTCGCCTCGTTGCAATATTTTCTTCTTTCAACTAGATTTATTAATATATTCGTATTAATTTATTGAAATTGCATTTATTTGAATGTAATATTTGTAAGATAAACAAAACGCGCGGATAGAGAGAAGCAAAAGCGTATCAAGTTACACCGATAATTCAAATAATTATAACATAATTTTTTTTCTATTTAAATATTCATCAAAATGTCGCAAATATTTATTACGTATTTTTCTCTTGTCATTAATTTTGCATCACACGCTTTATCAATAACATACAAATATTTTTAAAAAATCTGTATGATAAAAATAACGTTTAAGAAATACCTATGTTGCCGCGTATTTGACAAGCATATTGCTTGAAAAGTTACGCGCCCGCACGATCATTTTATTTATCGCCCACTCGCGATTATCATTTATCGCGCCCGTCGCTTGTCGAGTGCGAAAATGAAATCGGAGGAAATGGACGACAATAAGATCGTTTTGGTTGGGCGAATTACTTAAGAGTGAAATGGCACGGATGTCAATCGAGGAGAGATGCATCGAAGTCACACGAAAGGCAGTTGCGAAACAGCAAGGTGGAAGGAAAAACCTGAGCAATCGGGTCAGCGGGAGAGACGTCCTCGACGGAGGAAGGCCGAAAGGGGACTGCGAGGAGAAAAGGGCGTGAGAGGAAAGGCGAAAGAACGATTGAGTTTAAATCGATCGGAAAGATTAGAGATGACGAGACACGGCAGAAAGGACCCGGGCCGAAGAAAGGATGGCGCATTGGGCGGGGAGAGGGTGAAGCAGAAATCAATTTCGAATTAAACTACCCACGATGGATTTGCTTCTTCGCCTCCGTTCATCTTCCTCATTTTACGTCGGTTACGTGGGATGTCGTCGCAGGTATCGAACCGTATACCGTGCAGGACGCTAAAGGCCAAACGGAGAAAGGAATGCCGTAGGTTTCAATGGCGAGACATTGATGACCCCCGAGTAATAAGCCGGGATGAAGGAAGGATTTCTCTCGCGCCTTAAGCTTCAAGCGAGATGCAAATGGAGAGTGGAATCTCACTTCTCTAATTTTAAGCGAATTTCGCTTCAGCGGAGTTTTAATTTTGTGGCTCAAGTTTGAAAGTATTTAAGAATTAAAATGAAAGAGCCACGGAGAAAAGAAATAATTCCGTGCTAAGTTGTTTAAGAAGACTGGCTAGGGATTGACAAAAATAGATTTGTGCTGAATATTGTGCATTGTTTTGCAACTCCGTTTTCCAATATTTTCGCAGACAGTCCTCGTGACATTTTTTGTTAACGAGCTAATTCGAAGCAAGACTTTTTAATTAGAAAATATTTTGCCGCATCTTTTATCAAATTCCACCGTGGTGAAGCTTGAAGCATTCTGGGCACACTCTCAATCTGCATCGCGAGGAACTATAGCATTCTAGCCGTATGCAGTGTCGTATGGAAAGCAAAGTAGATACATGGCACGTTCAACCAATGGCAAACCCTGGAGATTTTAGTGCCAGAAGTGCATACGTTGCGCATATAGCAACGGAGAAAAAAAAGAATCTTTTTATACGATGCACACTGTACTACACGTGACTGGAGTGCTCGGAGTATATATTTGAAAAGAGTCCGGGACTCTGCCAAACGCGATAACGCGCGCGGCGAGAAGAGGAAAACTCGGTTTATTTTAGTGTTTATTTCAGCGCCGCGTTATTTTTCGCGAATAAATCGCCGATGGTAACTCGCGAGTTCCGGCGCGCGCTACGCGTCATGCAAAAAGTAAAGAGAATTACGCGTAGCAAGAATTCCAAGAGCTCTTATATCGCAGTTTATATCATAAAAACACGATGCATTATTTCGCGAAAAACTCAGTTAACAATTAATTACCGATCGGTCAGAATCGTCTGTAATCAGGTGGAAATAATTCACGAGAAAGCTACATGTTTTTTAAATGAAAACTCGATCGCGAGAGAGCGATACGATAAGAATAATGATTGATTTTAATTTTATTGGCACGGAAAACGGCGGAATCCGCGAAATGATTGAGGAACGGAGAACAGAGAATATTTTTAATAGTTCTCGTATCGGCGAGCAAAGAAATTTGCGCTTTATATATACGGGACTGTTATTAATACATAAAAAAGTCTTAACGATTCTGCGATAACAGTCAGTGGATGAAGTGGACTAAAAAAATTCACCGTGGGATATCGCCAGCTACGAATACCATAGCTAACCAAGCCATCAAAACGTATAACAGAACGAATTCGTAATTTTATCTCAACCGCAATAATTTAGAACGTTTTTTACATACTTAACCGCACTTAAAATCTACAAACATTGAGACCGACGCAGTTTTATTTTGCACAAGTATAAACGAATATTGCCTCGCGAGCTGGATATCGGGTCTTTTTCGGCATGAAAACTAAACTGCTTGCGTTAAAAGTTTGCTTTATCTGATTTTCTGCGTTTCGCAATATCGGTTGATGTTCGTTTGAAACCGCACGCGCAACGATGAAAGGCTGGAAAGTGCACTCGATATGCAGTCCACGTTGAAACTGTTCGAATTAAATGGCTCTTTAAGTTTCACTTTATTGCTCTCGGTTTTTTTTTCCGCGACGGAAAAGTGCTCGTATTGCAGACGATATATATATCTGATATTCAGGTATTCCATTATAATAATATACTTCGCCGCCTTTCAATTCACGTTCCGCTTTTAAAAGGGTTCCGCGACGGCTGCCAGTGGTCGCGGAAACGCGGTTTGTCACGAAGTAGATTAATGTTTTTCTCTTTCATTCAGGTCAGTGCTGTTAGCTTACTTTTAATGTAACATTATGATGTACAATTTTTATACACCAGCTAACATCCGTGAAAAAAGTTACACATGGCCTTACGTGCTATATTATGTTGCTATATTTCTAATGCAACGAATCTTAATGGACTGTCCAGAATAATATTCTGCACACCGGAATGCTTCAGATTATGTAAATACTTTTTTTCAGTTGTAGCTCGAGGCCATAACAATAAGTTGTATATAACCCAATTATAAAAATCATATATAATCTAATGATATAAACAAAGGAATAAACTTTGTAATTTTTGTTACGGTGACCAAATATGAAAAATGACATTTGCGTAGCTACGTTAAAATTTTTTCAGGTTTCCGTGTTATGCAAATAGGAAACAAAATATAAAAATTCTTTTTAAGATTTTTCATTATTCTGAATATTCAGTAAGAGAGAATTGATGGCTGTATTTTGTTGCAGTTATTATTCCGCTAATATTGCACATCAAAATAAACATGTAAATTATCTTATTTAATTATATTTAACGGTGTGTGTCTGAGTAAATTTAATTTTACTTATTTTGTATATAGCATTTAAATAACGATATGTAACGTTTCCACGAATTCACATATATACGATAAGTATTGGATATTAAAATATTCAATTTATATGCATATTGCATAAGAGATTAAGCAGAAAATATTATTTTAAGATTCTTATTTTAACTACTTTATTAATAAAAATTTTGAATTCTGTTAAATATGAAAAAATAAGAGTTTTGAGATTAAAAAATTTTTTTTAATTCTTGATGCATTGTTATTTTAAAATCATACTCTAACGCAAACTTAGCTACAGTTGATAATTTAACAACGCTCGTTTCTTCCTATATTGTGATAAGAATTGATATTAGAAAAAATAAGAAATTAAAAAAAAATGTTACAATATTTTTTTATAATTACGAATATTTTAACGATTAGGCAAAAATAATTCGTTGTAATTTAACGTAAACTCGATTGAAGCACGCTTTGCTTTTTTAAGCAGCGAAACAAATGTTTGCAGTAATGCTGCTATTGTTCTATATAATATTCATCCTATCTGCATTTTCTTGAAAGCTGGACGCCGTGCATCATTGCGTCGAGAGTTCACTCGACGTTCATTCCAATGCATTACATTACGAACTCGTTGTTATCGGCCCACCCCCTTTTGCGAGAGTCGAGCTGCGCGAACTAGGTGATTACCATCTCAAACTTGGAGTGGGATTCCGAAATCCGGAAAACAAGAGTGGTCACCGGATTTCACATCATGCTGACAGTTTCTACACACAGCTCGTCGTACAACGCTCGCGGCGCATTCGCCGCTACCAGCATTGTTTTCCCGAACAATACGGACAATGCGTACAACTGCCTGAGGTTCGTACGACAGGCGTTCTCTTGCAGCGCGCAGCTCAAATTCTCCTTAATGTTAAAGCATAACATGCTGTTAATTACGCAACGGGTTAAACGTTATTAACAACGGCACGATGAAAGAAGATTTGTCCTCATTTCCGGAAACAGTCCATCGCGCTTTTATGTAACTGAGTTAGACTCAGTTAAACTGAGTTACATAAAAGCGCGATGAACTGTTTCCAGAAATGAGGACAAATCTTTTATTGACCCGGCGCGTAATTAGCGGAATGTTATGAAGAATTTGAGTTAGCGGGGAAACGCTTACATAACTCGGAACATAATTTACAAAAATTTAATTACACTGTTAATTTCGATCAATATATGCATATATAATTGGTGCAAAACTAATGAATATTTTAACGCGATAGATGGTAAATTGAAAGGGTTACGTTATTATTAAGTTATTATATGTTTCTCGCTACGTTTTTTATTATTCCCCATTTTATTTCGCATATTTTCCGTTATACGAAATGATAATATACGCAATACAAATGTGTAATTATGAAAATTTTTTTCTGTGCGTCAACAACAATTTCAATATTTGTAGTTATGTTTGCGGTGACAATTTCTGCAAAGTTAAAAATATTAAAAATCGCACTAAATAAACTTATTACATTTATTGCCGCTTTAAACCGCCTGAAACATGGCCAGTGTTTCATTTTTATGGTGATATTCATATTTTAATATCGTGTACAACATTTGGTACAACACGCGTGCATGTTTAAAAGAAATGTTTGCATTATGCAGCATACGATGCAGCTATTAAAACGGGAAATATAAAATAGAACGTCGCGCTTCTCGGAATACGCGAAGAGATAGGCTCTTATCTCGATGTAATCGCTCTGATAATCAGCCCTGCACTTTTCTACTTCCGTCGTCAATGTCGGCGAATCGCGACTTCGCTCTTTCACCGGTAAACCGGGAAATGGTCCAATGAAAATATTTATGATTCGAGCAGAAGACTGCCTAGCTATTCCATCAGAAGTCTCGCAATATGGCACATAATTAAGTTACGTCGCCGATGTGCTCCGACTGCGTAAAGAGCGGCGTCTTGCCAGCTCGTTACGAAGTCATGATGTTTTCCTTCAAGAAAAAGATGAAACTTGCCGGGAAATGGCACGAGAGTACGCAAACTCACAGGAAATGGAAAATGCACCGCTCTCCATGCACGTGTTGACAAGAGAGTAGAGAAGGATGATACGAAACCCCATTCTGTTTTTAATATCTTATGAGCTGCTTAATATGTATCAGCGAATATTACGACACATTAATTTTTAGGAATTTAATAGTTTATTTCTCTTAATGCCATGAAGATGGCGAAAAGCATTTTTATGAAAATTGTATTATTATTTCATTTTAATTTTTTTCAGAAAAAAATTACGGGAATGCATTAAAAATAATTAGATGGCAATAATGAAGTCTACGATATAAAACGACGGTGAATATTTTAAAAAGTAAACGGAGAATATTTAATTATGTAATGTGTAATTTAATTATGTCATTTACTTATTGGTTTATTGATTTATTTATATATAAAAAAATATAAAACAATTTCAATTATTACGTAGAGAAAATACAGAGGCTTCGACATTTTTTAATTTAGGGAAATTAAAAAATACATTTTGTTTCTTTTTAATCTTTGACTATTTAAAATAAATCTTTGTCTATTCGATACACAAAAACGAAAACTAAACGATCACACTGTATTTTGATCAAAGGACTGATTAAATTTCACATAATTAATGTTTCGGTAATCAGGACTAGCGCGATGAATTCAAACGAATCATTCGATTATTCCAGCTGAAAGCAATTGAATAGCGTTGCGTGTGGCAAGGATATCTTGTTGGATTTCCGCTTTTATTTATAATACAGACTGCACTGGATATAAATTTCCCCGTGAAATGTCTTTCAATTCGTCCATGCTGGAATTAGGGAATGTAGGGTAATAACTTCACGCCGGCGCGGCGCTGCGCAATGTTTGTCCCGGCGTTGCACGTATCAATACACTCATGCACTCGTTATCGATTTATCGATTGATAAGCCCGCGCTATTAGATCAGGAGCAAAGGGAGAAAAGCGTTCGTAAGTCGGCCAGCACGCGGTAGCTGATAGAAACTGACGGCGGCGCGATTGGAAATCTCCATCGCTCCCTCGTCTCGTCGCGTCATCCCCCTTGCCGTCGCCTACGCCGTGCGGCGTAAACGAACGTTCGATTAAACATTTTTAATTGCTTTCCTTCAATTAGCGGATCGTACGCGCGTCACGTGCAAGGTATCCGGAACTCGTTCCGGATTGCTGGTTCAAGACTATCACCTCCATGTACTCTCGTCATCTCTTTTTCCGCCGCTTCGCCCGTCTGTCGTATTTTTCCCCGTCCACTCTTCCTCTTTCGCATACACATTCACACATACGCGCGCGCAATGTTCTCTCTCTCTCTCTCTCTCTGAATTTTCCTCCTCTCGCCTATTCCACGGATTATTCGGGTTAATCCACCATTTCCACCGACCTTCCCTTCCGCGCCGTCTCTTGCCGAGTTGGCCCTCAACACCCGATTTCTGATTGACTTTTCGCCCTCTCGCGTTGACCGGGCTCTCGCTCTCACCGACCCCATTTTCAGTCCCGATGCTTCGGCAGTAACGCTTCGACGTCGTAAAACGGGACGACTATTATCGATAATGAAATACTGAACTGCTGTGTCCACTTCAATTGTAATTATCGCTAATTACAACGTTCGGCCGAGGAGATATTGCGACTCATCGGGTTCATACGCGGAACTTAAACTCGTGTTAGCGGAGTCATGTTAGTTTAAATTAATTTTCCGATTCGCGCCGTCTCTTCCGTCGCGCGCTGTCTCTTCATTTCGCAACTTTTTGGAAAACGGCCGCTCGTTACCGATTTGTTTAGCAATCTGCGGCAACATTGCACTTTGATAATTGAGTTCCGCACGACATCATTGCCTGATTGCGCAGACTGCGAATATTTGTTTAAAATTTGTTTTGCGTTTCAAATGTTATTCCGAGATCGTAGCAGAATGAAACAAGATTGCAAGAACAACTTTTCCTCGCGCTAATTTATAGTTTGCAAAAATTTGTTTCAATTTCCGCGGAATTCTTGCAGTTTAGTCCTTAAATAATAAATCTCTAAATTTTTTTACTCTAATGTAAAAGTCTGCTGTCAATGTTTTATTTCAATAATCTTTATATTTTTAAGCATCATGCGAAATTTTTCATTATTCTCTTATAACGTTCAATTACAGAACTGGCTTCAAAAGTTTCGGCAAAATGCAGTCACCAGTCAAACAATTCAGCAATTCTTTTTGCATCTATCGGCGCATCGGCTTTACGCTAACGTAAAATCGTACAATCAAAACATGTTATTTTTCAAGCACCGTGCATAAAAAATTTTTTGACTTGCCAAACATTGAGCGAAAATAAAGCTCTGTTGTTCAGAAAATAATCTGTTAATTATTGTCTGTGGGCGAGTTATATCGCTGTTATTTCTCATACGATTACTCCGTTTACAAACAAAACGAGTTTGCGTAAACGCGCTTCGGCAGATGAACGGGCGCTGCGTCATTGCTGATACGTTTCGAGCGCTACTTGTTTCCAATTAACCATTGTCTACCGAGTATAGCCGCCGTAAACGTAAGAGGTGTTCTCTCATCGCGCCGTGCAAATCGACGCGGCCGCATTATCGTCGCAATTGTCGTCTGTGCGAACGACTCGAATTTCAGAACACGAGCTGAATGGCACGAGTGGCCATTCTTCGTCGCCGGCTGCGTGTTTGCGAACACGAGATCGTTAATAAAACGCTAATTAAACACAACGTCCAAACGCGCGCTCTCGCAGACACCATAGATCCGAGATCACGGCACGACTCGAGCGCGCGTTGCGGGATTGAAACAAAAGCACTCTAAATCGTGTAAACGCGCGCGCGCCGCTTCGTTACCGTATCGCGCGGTGTTTGCTGATGCTAAGCGTACGCGCTTGCAAGCCGCACAGCGCCATTCGATCCCATGAGATCATTTCTCATCTGTCTGCTCGCGGTACGTGTGCGTGTTCGTTCGCATATGACTGCGCATAGACAAAACCGATTGCTCTCAGGTTTGAACGCGGTCCAATATGCATCAGATTTCGCCAATAGCATACAATTTGCTCCAAATAATCGACATTTCGCGCGAAGTTACGGCGGAAAATTGAATCCGCAACGGCGATGCTGCTGATAGACTTAACATGTGGAAGTTTTTAATTCCAATTTGTACGATTTAGTTCGAGCTTCACGCGTACTTTGGCTTGATTTTTACCGGAGTGCACTTTGGCACACAGCTATTTTTAGCGTCTTAAATGTTAATTGCTCCGCGCTACGTTCGAAACTGGCGCAATTAAAGTCTAACAACGTAAATTTGTTCGTTTGCTTTTCACGAGTTGCCGCAACCTCGCTATAATGAAGCAACTGTCAAGCGGCTGAGCAAGTAGCCCGATTAAATATAGTTCTCGCGGTTTTCTCACCACCGCGATTTTAATTCTCATTAAATGTTGTGCAGTCACAGTTGCATAAACTCCGCGATCTTATGCGACGGTTGCGGAGAGTTTAATAAAATTCCGACACAAGAATGCGCGCTTGACGAGTCGCCTTAGCGCCGCAGGAGTCACCGGCATCGTATTTTTTTTCATACAATATTAAGTAGACGCATTTGGCCTAGAGATCCATATTTATGGAGGGAGGGAAAGAAATAAGTTGAGCGACTTTTATAACTCCGTTCGCCGTACTTTTACTGTATTGCAAAAACTGCGAAAAGTTTCGCTTTACGAGGCGACATTGTCAAATATGTCGCACGAAACTCATCCCTTTAGCTCATCCTTTCGGTATAAAGTAGCGTTTATGCGCACGCAGAAACGCGTTTGCAACTGAAAAGTAACGTATCTCTGTTGAAACTTCGCTCACGCTCGAAAATTTAAGCTACGCGCAGTTCGAGGGAGGAAACGGTTTCCTAAGGATAAAATATAGTGGCCGAAAATAGCTAAGTTTAGGTTTCCCTGATAAGAACGCCAAAAACAGAGATATCCGAGCGAGAAGAGAAATTTGAACTAATACAAGCTTAAACGCAAACACACGTATGACACGACTCAGCGCGGGGTGTTCCAAAATTCATGGATTTGAAATTGATCTTTTAAACGCAAATATTGAAGGAAGCAACTGTCATACCTCTCTTATTTTATATATATTATTTATTATTCATTGAGCTTTAACTTGAAATTTCATTAAAGTGAAATTTATTTGAAGTTAACTGAAAAATATTAAAAGGACATTGCAAGTTTTGAGACACCCTATGTGCTACGTACTGCTTCGACTTTCGAGAGTTGCCTGACGAATTTATGCGAGACGTAAATCAGTATCAGCGAAGTTTGTGTTCGAATTTCGTAAGATCTGGCAGAAAGGGCTCTTGAGCGGTTCCGTCCTGTCCGTCGTGCAAGACTTCGGAGTGAATTTGATTGATCGACGGATCGCGAGCGCATTCCTAATAAACAAGGCACCGCATCGCGGTAAAATGCCCGTCAAACCGGGGGCTTCGCTGGCTCGTCGAGAGCTCTACTGCAGGGCGACCTGGCCGCGCGCAAGTTGGCGGCGGGGATTCTCCGCCGTGGCGCAGCTTACGCGGATGCTAAGATCACTTTACGGGTCACTGCGGATCCGAGCTGCTCGCTATGCAGGCAAGGTCTCGCGCAGCGCGCGGCCTGTCTCGAAAGTGGAGAATCGGAAACGTTCATCTAGGCTCCTGTTTCATCGACCTATCCCAGCAGGATAAGGTTCGCCGCTCCGGCCTGAGCCGTTATTGCAGCCCCGGGAAAGGTCAAAGGATTAATTCTCGACGGGTGCGCTCTCCTTCTTCAAGAGAGCGGATCGCCGTGTACACCGGCTAACGTGGGTGCAGTAAACGGGGGTGTACGGGTCCTCGGCCATGAATTATTACATAACTGTCGTAATCACCGGTCTATAAGCAGACCGTATTACTACAACAGCAAAGTGGCAAGCGTGGCTTCGAATTATTGCGATACTGGGAAGCCACAATAAGCAGCTACCGCGATTACAGTCAGATTCGCGCCGCAGGTTTCAGCGACAACAATAATTTCAGGACAGAGCGCGCGTTTCTCTGCGAGCGCTGGTCGGCGAAAAGGTCAAATCGAACGTGTTGGAGTTTCGCGTGGGGCGAACAAAGCGGGGGCGGAGGAAAAAAAAGCGACGAACGCGTCTCGCTCTAAGGTGACTTCGGCCACGAGGAACGACCCGAGCAACACCCACGCCCGTTCAGTGCATCGCGACGCTGTGCGCGTTTAGCAGCTCGGGCCATTCACAACCGGCGTGCACACACCCTTAACCGCCCGCCCGGGCTTTTCATTACGCAACCAGTGATTGATGACAAGCCCGCATCGTCCTACGATATTATTTTGAGTAGATTCGCCCGGCCTAGACTAGGCGCGGCTGCAGCAAGCACCATTATCTGTCGGTCCTTTCGAGCTCTCTCCGCCCTTCTCTCTCTCTCTCTCTCTCTCTCTATCTGCGTCGTCCTGGTTTCACAGCAGGCTCTGCCATCGCCCGCCTCCTTTCGTATCCCCGAACCCTTTTGTTCGCCACCGGCACCGGCGGCGCCGCTAATGGAAAGCACTTTTAACCGATGCTAATGGAAACGCGCGCGCGCTATCCGAGTTATCTCAGCGCTGCCGGCGCGGGAAAATCACCGCGAAAAATTATCCCTCCGGGCGCGCCTCGTTACGACTTTTGATCGAGCTCGTCCGTCTGACCGATTGGATTAATTCCGACGCCGCGTGTCTGAGGTTGACGCTCGAGAGGGTTGGAATGATAGGCGATGCATCCGGAGACAATGATAAGGGCGCGGGAATGCCGTTCTCGCGGAACTTTACGCTCGCGCGCGCGCGCGCACGCGTCTTTCGACGCAATCGCGCGTGGAATCTTACGAACTTGGAAAATCTTCTCGGGAATATGTGCGGGCGAATACGACGGGCAAACGCGGGAGGAGGGTAGGCGGAAGGTAAGACGCGCGCGAAATTTTTGCGTGGTTTCTACGAATGCAAAAATGTCTATATGCTCTTTTGGTTTGTCGAGAAAATGTTGACTGACGTGCCGGAAAACTCGTTCGTTTATTTAAATGCATTTGCAGATGATAAAAAAAGAAACAT
This sequence comes from Linepithema humile, assembly GCF_040581485.1. Classification (NCBI taxonomy): domain Eukaryota; kingdom Metazoa; phylum Arthropoda; class Insecta; order Hymenoptera; family Formicidae; genus Linepithema; species Linepithema humile. The sequence continues at coordinate 32,325,484 of NC_090129.1, read as the reverse complement.
TTGAATGTGCAGGATATCAACATTTTGTCATGAAAAAATAATGACAAAGAGAAAAAGAAAAGAATTTAAAGAATAATTTATTCTGATGTTTTAAATTTAAATTTATCGATTTTTCGTCAAACACATAAATTTGAATAAATTAAGAGTATAATGGATGATAATGCAAATAATTGTACGAGGATCATTCAGTATATAAAATGAGTATTAAAGAAAACAAGTACAATAAATATAAAATTATTTTTTAACGTAATTGTTTTTACACTTGCACATCTATGACATTTAGTAATTAATTTTTTTAAGCTTTCGTAAAAGTGTAATTTAATTACTAGTGTTTAAATATGATCTATTATAGCAATATACTAAAAATATATTAAACGTTTGTAATATATTGTTTATTCAAACCGCAGATGGCAATATTTTAAAGTAAATAAATATTGGAACATTTAGATCAATTACTTTTATATATTCGCATTATTAGAGATTTTCTCATATCGTCTTCATTTAAATATATTTCAGAATTCTCGAGTCTCTTTCGTATATTTTCAATTATTTGTTACATAATATATTTCATATATTTCTTTCGCGAATTGCAGAATACCAGTGTCGTGTCTTCGTCGAAAAGTTGAAACCATCGCGTGCTCCGATCGATGCGTTATTAAATGCCGGTCTTCGAAGCCGTTATTACGAAATATATTTTCCCAAGCAGATAAAGTCGAAACGTTCGACGAGGAGATGAAGAGGGTGGAGTCCTAACGAGAGCGTCATTGCTCGCCGGCGTTCATGCAACATCGATCTTTGCCGTGACGAATTTTCGTGTCGTTTCACCTCGTCTTTCCATCCTTCTCCCTTTTTTCTCTCTCTCTCTCTCTCTCTCTTCTTGCTACCGCGGAGAATTTGTCTTGGTCTTATCGCGGCGTCGTGCCGTAACCATCTGCTGCGAGAGGGCTTGGGCGTCGGGCGTACTCCTCGCCATAAATTCCCATCATGCTCAAAAACAAACAGAGTAGAATTGATCCATTTTCTTTCCTTCTGGAAAAGGATGAGCTTCTACCGTGCTCCTGCGTGCATATACATATATACGCGAAGCATACACTTTCCATAACAGTTATTTGCTATTGATAGCGATTGCTTCGCACGACGCGTTACCGCGAAATGCACTTGTCGGGGAAATGCTCTCAAAATGGAGAATCTGGACTCTGCAGATAGTATTTTATCCAATTCAATTTTCACCGATGAAAAAAAGATAGGCGGCCAAGTTATCCGTAAGTCTGTTATTTAAAGTATATCGTTCGACGGAAACGCGAGCACCGAGTTAACTTTTAAACCGCGAAGAGATTAACCTCTGCGATTTTCGTCTCCCGCCATAATCGTGTAATCTTAGCGAGCGAGACGATCGTACAATTTATTTAACGCGAACATTGGCCGTGATTGCCATGTGACAAATTAATGACACGCTTCATGCATGAAAAGTCTCCTCAACGGCGCGAAAAAAAGACGCGTATCGTCGGAGGAGGCCCCGCCGCGTTCCGGAATGAAAATCACGTTTGCCGTCCGTCAGCCCGGCTGCCGGACAACGTGCCCGGCATTTTCCCGGGATTTTTCGTCCACGCCAGTAATTATGCCTAAAGATTCGTTTTCCGCGGGGCGGGGCTCGAGTGTCTCTTTTAGCGCGCGCCCGGAATAGCAAACGCAGAGGAGCGGTTTCTCTGCGAAAGGCGCGCACTCTGCGAGAGGCCCAGTTTCCACGGTGACGAGTGCGAAGCTGAACGGCTTCGATGCGACGCGCTTGCGGACGGGAGGAATCCTTATCAAAGTGGATTCGCCGCGGCGCGGGTAATCGAGCGTATGATTTATAACGGACCGAAAGGGGGTTGTCGCCTTCATTTCCGGGACGGTCTAAAGCCTCGGCAATCCGCCTGCAACTCGATTGGATACTGCCGCACGAGTTAGTCGGCTCGTGTGTCCGATTGTGGTCACCCATTTGCGTAATTCGCCGCGTAAACTTTCCCCGGGGAAAGAGTTGGTCGCGCCGCGGAAATCGGATGAGCTTCGCGAACACGCCATTGGACGAGCTCCCCGATATTGCTCCCCGAAATATGAACGGTCAGGCCGGGCGGTTTATCTCGAACACGAGGCAGTTTTAAATAACATATTTTTTTCCTTTTTTTTCAGGTCAGTTTTCGGTGAAGAAATACCATTTTTCGGACAAAAGCTGTGCTGTTCACGGGGTATGTACATTTTTCATTCATGTTATAGTTTATGTATATGAAAAATGGCAGGTTTTCGCTCTCTCGAAACCCGACCCGAGCGTTTTGTTATACAAAACGACCACGTGTTCGAAACTTCTTGTCTCTCCGCTATCTGTTTCGTGTACAAAATGACGTCGGATGTGGTTGAATCAAGATCCGATTTAGTCAGCTTGTCCACGAAATTTTGTTTTATGCTGTGCCAGATTAAATTTTTACATAAAACAAGTTTTTTGCTACATATTTTTAATTTTAGAACTTTAGTTGCTTTTAATTTAATTACTTATAATAAACATACGAAGTAAATCAGTAATGTATACGTAATATTCAACACACTTAGATAAAATTTTAGTTTTGTTGACAGTTGAGACATATTTTTTAAAATAAAAGGTTATTGTATCGTGATATTATCATCATTTTTTTAAAATCTTTTTATTAACATAACGTATGGAAAATTTCGCTCGCTTTGAGATACGTAAACTTTTGCAATAAATAGCGCAACTGCTTTATTCTCAGTTAATTGCGTGACAAAGTTAAATTGTAGGAAGCACTGTACTGATTTCGTGCTTCTCCGAGACAAAGTCAAAAAGCATCACCGTTCCGATTGCTGTTTTAAAGGAAACCGTAAGTCAACCACGGACGCGCCGCTAATGCCTCGCCTGTGGGTACGCATTAACCGATCTTACGGAGCTCAGCGGGTTTTCGATGGCTCCGGTTCCCACGATTTTCGAGCCGCCGCGCCGGTTTCCTCGCGTGATTGAACGTTTTCCAATTACCCACGGCCCGAGTGGAATCGGAAGGAACTCCGCGGAGCGGAGTCACCTCGAATGCGACTGTATATTTACGGGGCGAACAAGTGCGCGGCACGGGCGCTAGGCGAGAGTTACGGTTGTGTTTGTGTAAAAATTGTAGCGCCAGCGCAGCGTATACCTTGAATTTGTCCCGGTGAGTTACCTCCGCGCTGGAAATCGACGACCGCTCTATGAAAAGTTTCCCTTCGGCGACGTCTCCCCGCGCAGAACTTGGTCCCGCACCGGTGATTTATTCATGCCTTTTGTACCCGCTTTATACGACGGCGTTTGTTTCTCCCGCTTAGCGTAGCGTGCCATGTCGGATTTGCGATGCGAAGTTTATGCGAGGCGCCCGTAATCCCCCGAGATGATATACGACTCGAGTGCGAAAGCAACAATTAATTTTGGAAACTCTCGGAACAGTCGCAAGTGTATTAATTACGGGGGGAATCTTTTCTTCAATTATGCAGAATCAATTCGACGCGATGGAAAATATTTTAATCCGCAGACATCTTTCTTCCGTCATTATCCCGTCCCGCGAGACTTCATTCCGTCACACTGTAATTGTCTCTTAAATTTTCTCCATCCTCCAATCCTCCTTCCGGGTTTTTAGTCATCTTTCAGAATTTCACTTTTCCACTTCATTTTCGCTCTTCATTTTTTTATCAATTTACGAAATCGAGTGCTCTTAAATCTATTCGCGATCGTTTCGACCATCCACGAAAATGAGTAATAACCCATTTCTCAAATTTACTGTTCCCCAAAAGTTTTATTGCGAAGGAAGGGAGGGTCGGATTCTGTCTAGAATGAAAATGACGTTGTAAGAATAATAATGCAGGTTGCCGGATTGAAAGTTGTTGACGGAAGTTATCAAGTACACAATTCATTCGAGAAATTCTCTCTCTCTCTCTCTCTCCCCTCTCAAATTTTCCTCGCCGATCGTTGCGAAACGATCTCTTAAGCCGTTTATCTGTAACCATTCTTTCTCAACATACACACACGATTGTGATGTGTCCGTTGGAGTTGTGGATAACGACAGGGGGGGGGGGGGGGGTCAAACTAGCCGCCAGATTCGGCGATAAGCCCGCGCCGACGATTTTTCAAGCCGATGACGCGAGCAGAAGTCAGGGCCCTTAACGTGTTCATATGGAGCTCGTAATATCCAGCGACTTTCAGCGACTCTTGAAAAGTGTCGAAGTGCTTATTGGAAAGTACGACGCTCTTAACCGCGCTAAACTCGACTTTTTCGCGCAGGACCAAAGAAGGGCGTGTCATCTCGTCGAATTCGCGCGACCTTTCGCAGCGCCGCTCTTCAATCCATTTCATCCTTTACCTCCCGTTCTTCTCTATCTTTATCTCGTTCTTTTGCACTCCTACTTTGACTAATGCCATGTTGAAGCGTGAAGAAACCGCATTGGTGATTCTTCATCGATAAGTAGAAATTGAATGGAATAGTACGGGAGCGCCATTCGTCGCAGAGATACAGACACGTGACGAAGAGGGAAAGGGCGGTATGACGTGGTATATCGGATGCGCGTTTCAATCCAGTGGTTAGCTCGACCCGGATTACGACCTACGAGTGCTTCATTTCTGTGATATCTTGCCGCATTAGACGCAAACGAGGCCGTAATGCTACATCGGACATAAACTGTCGCTACATCTCTATGTGATTCCGCTGTGACCAAGAAATGACATTTCCTTTGATGATTGCTCGTTGCACATACATAAATGAAAACTGGTGCTTTAGATTATCAGCTAATTATTAATGAGTTTTAGCAGAAATAATATATACAAAAATATATAATAATTTTTATGTTGCATAACTGCAACTTTTAAAATAAAATCAAGTTTATTTTTTTTGTCTTTTATTTGAATGCGCTCTACTATGCGTTTACACACACACACATTAAATTTTTTAATATTTTAAACTATATTTATAAAGAATTATAATAAATTATAAAGAACTATATTTATAAATTTTAATAAACCATCAATTTTTCAGTTCTGAATTTGACGAGAAATGTGTTCTTTTCACAAATATTAAGAGTCTGTTTATTTAATTGAATATTATAATTTATGAATTGATTTATCGGTAAAGTGATTAAAAATTATCACATTATTTAGAAAATAAATTATTAAATAACTTAGAAATGCCGTCAAAAAATTAATTAAATTTTTAATTTTACCTTAATAGATAAAATATTTTTTCTCTTTATGATTAAGTTAAAAATATTTTTAAAATGTCACTGCCTCGATTATATATCGCATAATTATAACTTTTTTATTATTTTGTGTATCCAAGTTTTTTCCGTATTGTGTATTAAGTTATTTCCGTATTTTCTTCTAAATTGACCTGTTATTTTAAAGTAAAGAAATAAATCTCGCTCTAATGACAAGAGTTATGAGAACCCAATGAGAAAATATAGAGAATAGTCGGGGAGAGTCCGTTCACGAAGTATATGAGATCGATCCTGTCCAAGTACATCCCGTAAGAAACGAACGAAGAAGCCGAGGGACAAGGGTGAGAAAAGTGCAGTTAGTTCCAACAGGTAGCTGCGGATGCGACTGTGGTTTAAAAGCAATTTTCTTGTCACACCCCGTCACATTCTTCTTCAATAGTTTGGAACGATCGACTTCCTCTTGATTGCATACATATTGGGAGCTTAACCGGTCGATATTAACGGCTATGGTTCGCCCCGTGCTGGAAAATTATGGCTTGGCACATCGCGAGTTATTTATGGGGTTTCTCCGCTAAATATCTTCGATACCATTTTACCACGTATTGCGTTCAAATATATTATTTTTAAAGGGTTTTAATAAAACGTTTCTTTACAATTTTCCAAGATAATTTGTTAGAGAAGTCGGATTTATCGCATCGATGGAACGCGATATTAGTAAGCGTACATTCATGCCGCTATCTTACTTTCGGAGAGATTTTATCGCGAACGAAATAATTTTAATAAATTTTAGTAATAAAGTAATCTTTTATTTCTTATAAAAAAATTATTGAGTTATTGGAGTTACTGTAAAATACCACTTGTATTATTTGTAATTTAAAAATAATTTATTAATATATAATTAACAATTAATACCACGGCTTAGGGAATTTTCTTTGATATTTCTTGCTTAAGCAATAATAATATTCTTCCGAGCATCGCAAAATTAGGATATATAAGCTTTTGGCTAACGATTTATTTCATTTTCTAGAACCTGCGGTTTTTCTATAAGTGCAGTATCTGTAAGCAGGATAATGAAATGCGAAGCGTGAAATGCGAATGGCGAGTGTATAAATGAATAAAGTTAGAGCTCGCGCTGGGTACCGAATTTTCGGTACGACGAAATGAGGCTGGATGAGCGGCCACGTACGAAGTTAATGGTTGCATAATTTATGCAGATCGTCGCGTTCCGCGAAAGCTTGTACTTCCCAAAAACGGTTACCGGAAACGCGCAACGATTTTGAATGTCGTTGAATACGGTCGCGATGGACCGTACATTAGCAAAGCGTCAGTCGTCAACGTGGCCCGGATTGGCTCTCGTGACAATAGGCGCATGAATAATTTATTATGCAATTGTCTTCGTTTCCAACTTCGTTCCCCCGAGTGTGAGTTCCCGGTATTTATTGCATCCTAGTCCGCGCCGAGCAGTTTTATCGGCGCCACGTCCGTCGATGACGTGAATAAAAGAGCCGACCTGCAAAACATGCACTGGTTACATTCGGGATTTTTACTTATATCCGTGTGTCACAAAACTTTCGGTTACCTTTCCGTTATCTCTCAAGCATTTGGCGAAGGAAGGTATTATTCTTTTAACTTGCAAACTCGACGAACACCATTGTGAAGCTCGCAAAGTTTCGTCTTCGGAATACAGACAGCCGTGATATCTCGTTTAATAATTAACAACAAAGTTCCGGCAAACAATGGTTTGTTTCTCTTTAAGTAGCTTAAAGTTTTCCTTATTATGTCGTAAATTATTTCCTCCAGATGAAAAATATTATTATGCTTTTCCCCCATTTTCTCCAAATCATTTTAGAACAGTACGTTTTCCAGACTTGGCGCAGAAGCGTCGCGCTCCTTTTATACAAGAGAGCTCGCACACAACTTACGGAAAACCGATTTTTCTTTTCTACACTAGCTTCCCGCGTTACTTTTCGCAAGCGCTTCTGTCGCCGCGCTCTCCTCGGCGCGATTGATTCCGACTTTCGACACGTTCCTCACCGCGCGTCCACGGACGCAAGCTCGTCGCTCGCAGCCCCCGGCGATTCTTGGCATTGCACTGGCGGGCGCTCCCGAAAATGCTTAAAAGCTGCAGTTGCCAAGTTTTAAGATATAACGCGGCTGGAGAAGAGGATACGTTGTCCTGTTACACGAGCTACGCCGTCGCGCAACCACCATCGCCATTTATCCGTTGGTAAGTTTCCAAGCTTGAAAGTTTCGCGAATCGCGCATGTACTTTACTTGGCGCGCGCCTGTGTGGCCGTAGCGGAGTTCGTATGCCGCCCGTTTCGCGTTCCGCCTTTGCTCGCTGACGCGTCTTGTGTTCGCCAACTCGCGCGATCGCGTACCTCCGTTAAGGAAGAACAGCCACGTCCTCGCGAAAAAGAGCAAGTCGAGTTTCTAATCCGCTAAAACCCATCTTCCGCCTCCGACATCTCGCAACTTCATCGTCGAAAAGTATGACGGAGAAGCACCGGAGGATGGGGATAAATTTTCTCTTTCGTCCTCGGATAAAGGCAAATAATCCGTTCTTTGAGTAATCAAACGTAATTTGAATAAAGGAGACATAAGGAAAGACTATAAATTGGAACAAAGCGTGCAATCTTTATTCTCTTATCTCTGCTCTTCCTATTTGTGACTTCCTTTGCTGTGTTGCGAGAAGATGATACAGCTTATAAAGTTATTTTTTTCGAAGTTTTTAGAAAGCTAATCGAGTGAAAATAAACAGAGTTAATCATTTCTTAGCAAAATATTGTTTGAGTCACAAATATAAATGTCACTAATATTTTATAAAACTAAATATCACGGATCTAAAATTATTTCGTCAGAATGCGTCAATTTTTTAAAATAAATAGTATAATTACACTCACAAAAAAGTTTATATTATTATATTATATAGTTTACCAAGCAAGAAACAATTTCTTTATACTTAATTTTTGTTGTAAAAAGAATTTTATTTTGCTCGCGCTAAAGTCAGATTTGATACAATTAAAAATCCACAAAGTGTATTGTTCATAAAATAAGTACACTGATATTTCTATTGGAAGATTATTTCACTTTTATTCTGTATATTGAAGAAAAAAGTAGAATAACAAATGCGTTTAAACGTACGCTGCTGAGTGCACCTGCTCAGCCATAAAGAATTGACGAGCGACTAAGTTGTAATGCAAGGCTGTGATTTCGCGAAACCGTCTCGCAGTATCCACGGTCGGCATTTATATCTTGTTTGCGAAGTTTTCACACTCGTTCCCGTCCATAAAAAATGTCGCGGTATTTGCCTCGGAAGTAGACCGCGAGGCAATAACATCCGCGATCGCGCGGCGCGACAAAAATTTGCATCGCCTGTTATGCGAAGCGAAGTGGGTCGAGCGACATTGGAGATATATATATATGTATATACTATATATATATATATATATATATATATATGTGTAATAAAACGTTGCTTTTTACCACTATGACGTTAGCTTTCGAGATCATTGAACCGGCGTCAACAGTGCATCCTTCCTCGACCGAATAGAAATGGTTCCGCTACAGTTGTTTAAAACGTTTTTGCCCGGTGAACTCGGTTTCTATGCGAATTATATTTATGTACTTCTTTTTTTATTTCTCAAACAAAACGCTTAAGCAAAAAAACAGTAGTGAAAACACTTGAACAAAATATTACAATTTTTTGAAATAAAATAAATTGGATCCTAGAAATTCCTTTGACGTTACGGAAGAATGAAATCAGTTTTCAGTCAGTATCAAATCTTGCAAAGCTTAAAACGCGGGGATCGATCGAAGCGAAACACGCGAGATTGATCGAGGCGAAACACTCGCCGGCAGGATATGACAATTAAAATCGCAATCAGACTTCGGCGTAACGGATTTGCATGAGTTGTAGCTTCGGAGTGTCAAAGCAGCGCCGTGCTGTATCGCGCGCGCGCGACAGAAAGGCTGCGCAAATTAGATTCACGGGCGCCGACCTGTAAACGCGGCTGCGAGATTTATTTCGTTTCCATTAGTTATTATCAGTTTGGCCAAACTAAACGCTACAAATCGGATTCAACGCTCATTACGGGGGTTCAAGGTGCACGTCGGATAAGATCGCCCGGATTCGATCCGCGGGCGTAGGACTATCTCGCAGAGGGAACTCGCCGAGATTTCTGAGTTAAGTTCCCGCCGGAGAACTTCCGTTACACGGAGATAGCCGGGTTCGATTTAATCCCGATATTCAATTCGGGCAATCTGCATGAATCGGGTTTACGAAGTCTAGCTTTGAGCCGGCACCCGCGACTTGTCGATCGGAAGCGCTTCTCGTGCAACGGAAATCGCGCGCAAGCGCCTATCTAAGAACATAAGCATCGCCATCGTGTCGCTGGATTTCGAAAACGCGTAGAATAAGCTCCGAGAACGTAGGGTTACACGGGGAATGTTTCATTGATCGTCGCGCGAACCACTTTGTATGTAAATATTGTAAATCTACGTGCAGTGTTTCTTCTGTAAGACGCCGTGCAGAAAGAGAGAATGAGATAATAAATGGAAATAGCGAGTGAATAACCGCGGAAGAGATAAATTCAGTGCTACATCGCGACGACTGAAATAAAGTATTGAGAAAACACGTGAACATATTTGCGACAATCGTTAGAAATTTTAAAACTAACCTGTTAGAGATGGATTTTTAGCATTTCGAAAAATGTGAAAGTATTTATTTTCTTAAATTATTTCGACGGCGCTTCATAATTTCTAACGGAATACGTAAGAGGTTCTCGAGAATTCGAGTATATCTGTAAATAATTTTTTTTTCGCCACCTGCAGCACAAATAAATATGTAACAGACATGTTACAGCGACTCATGGGTCGGGACCGGGATCATTTATGCTTTAAGCCCCCGTTCTTATGTAAATCCTCGCGCCATTGTTACGAGGCGCCGTCTGTAAGCATTCGTGTCGCATTTGCGCGACGACTTTTCACGTTGCGCCGTCGCGAGAATTCTGCTCCCCCGACGAGCTTCCCGATGTGGCATTGAAAATATTGCCGGGAATTTATTCGACCGTTGGTAACTCTCGCGAGTCGCGCCAGATGTTCTCTCGCCCCCATGTACACAACACTGGGATCTTTCTCTACGCGATGCTCTCGATCTTCCGATACGGCGCCGCTTCTCCGGCTTGATGCGGTAACGTACGCCCGACATGCCAGCTTCTTCTTTCGACGATTCGCGGCTGATTGCGAGCGGGAGAAAGACTCTCCTCTCCAGGACTCGACGAAATTTCTCGCGAGAGAAATGCTTAGATTTTATTTCCGCGTTTTGTTGCGCTCCTTTTATGCTTCGACGAAGCACTTTGCACGAGCGGATTTTCTTTCTTGGATCTGCCGTATTTGTAATTCAGGTTGTATTTACTTTATTTTTTTTTTTCTTCTCTTTTCTATCTAGATCGGGCATTATACTTTTATGACTCGTAATATAACGTTAAGATTGTGGAAAATAATTTATGCGGAGAGAAAGAGAGTTGTAAATATGATTACGACCAACTCATTATAAAGTTGCAAACGCGCTACTTTTATATTAAAAAAGTATGTTGCATAAATAGTTTAAACTCCTCGTCACGCTTATGTTCTAGCGACAGACTTGTGATTCTTTTTTCGTCAGAAGTGAGTGACATAATTTAGCGTAATTCTGTAGTTCAACTGCAAAGTTCAAGAGTGAAAGTATTTTTGCTTCGATAGACGGTAATGTCGCGACGTATCAATCGATTCTTACGATTGCAATTGTTTCAACTGTATTACTTATGGGCAGACTTTCTTATTTTTTTTTCCCCACTCTATTGTTTCCTTTTCGCTCTATCTGCACTACTTATTTCGAAAGATATTCTTCGTAACACGCTATCTGAATATACCCAGATGCACTGTAAACGCAGGACCGCTGGGTCAGTGCTTTGTGTAACCGGGGACTTTGTGTAACTCGCGCGAAATATTGGTTTGCTTATCCCGCCTTGTTCAATTCAGTTCCACGATTCCGCCTTTCCAAGTGCTGCGTCATAAAAGTCAAATAGCTGCGTAAAAGGGAAAGTGTGTGTGGGTCGCGTGTACTGGAGAATCGCCAGAGATATAGACAATACCGCGAAATTTAATTGCTCTAGAAAGAGAGAGAAAGGGAGAGAGAGAGAGAGTGAGGGAGGGAGGGATTTCGGATTACGGCGCTCTCAAAGTGTAATCCGATTACGACTCGGCCTTGCAATTTCCCTTCATCCCTCACCCCCCCAATTACCGCACCCTGGCCGCTGTAATTGGACCGACGTGTACTGACCGGTGTAATTTCCGTCAACGAGGTGGAATGCATCGTTACTCGAATGATCTCCTCCTTGTGAACGACAAGTGGACCCCGGCTGCGGCCGCACACGACTACGGCTCGCGGTTTAGAGCGGATTTTATTTTCGTGGAGAACAACGTCGCCGCGGCGCTCCCCGTAAATTCACTCGAGACTCCCCCGGAAACCGGAAGCTTCCAGGCGTAACACTAACGTTGATATCGGCCGATTACGGAGCCGGCTGTAGAGAGATCGATAGCAGTATTAACTGTCACGACATTGAGCATCTCTCTAGAGAAAGCGATAAGCGTGCACGAACATGACAGCGCAATTGACTCAATAATTAGTTTAATGTTACATGAATAACTTAAGAGTTCCGCTCTGACATGTAAGTTTAATTAAGCGAGTATCTTAAAATACACTTTTAAAATGGCTTTTATCCCAATTGCAGATTGGTTGTGTGAAATATTTGTAATTCTTTTTTTTTTTTGCGATTTTAATTTTTATTTCCTTGCGTAATACAAATGGAAACTTAATTCTTCGTTGATTTTATTTAGTTACAAAAAATTATTGCTCTCGTCATGACACAATAAGATTAATCGTCTGTCTACCTTAATCTTTCATCTTTCACTCGCTTCTATTTAGCACTTATCTCCATTATAAATATTATGTATTGATCCGCCGCGTTGCGGCTGCTACATATTTGCAATTCCCTACCTAAGTAATATTGAGTTCCGCTTTGACATGCACGCTTTGACATGTACGCTTAATACAAAAAGAAATGAAAAATTCTAAAATAACTGTTATTCTGATATAAATCGTACGATTGTTACAAAGTTGATTTTTTTTTAATATAAAGAGTCGGCTGAAAATTTCGCGGTAATTTTTTATTCGCAAAAGAAATTATCACGAAGGATGCTCGTCATAGTGCACACTTACTTAGATTAACCGCATATCTACTCTAACGTTTTATCGATGAACCTCGATATTTTCCTCCATTTAACATTTATCTTCATTATAGATATTATGTATTGATCCATCACACTGCGGCTGCTACATGTTTGTAATTGCCTAGCTAAGTTGACATTTACCTTGGGGAATGGCAAAGCCATCGGGTAGGCCGGATCAATATATATATATCTTACATATATATATATATACACGTTGCGTTTGCGTAAGTTTGCGAGGATACGAGTAACGACCGATCGAGAAGCGAAACGATCACCGAGGGTGCTCCAAACTCGGAAGTGGCTCGTCTTTCCGTGATGCGTCGCTTTCTCCGACTTCTCTCGCGGCCGCGGGCTATTGTTCTTCCGGTAGTGGACGAGCTCCTTCGAGATGAACCGAAGATCCAACAATAATGGCACCGAGGAAAATGCTATCGATGTACGTGTCGCGAAATGGCACACTTGAGACTCACGTATAGATAACGTTTACGTTGCAGAACGCACCGTTATATAAAGCGACACGCATTCCGGGTACATTCTTATTTCTCTCGCCATATCCGGTATTTCCTGTATTTCCAATATCTCTAGATTCCACAAATGTACATTACAGTATTTTCTGTTAAACTACTGCTTGCGAATCGATACGACAGATAATCAAACTAATATTTTATCCTTAGGAGGTATCTTGGGATTTGGAGAAAATGGGACGTAAAATGTTTTGCTATAATTAATATTTAATAAATAAAAGTTTATAAAATAAAGCATTCTATATAAAGAGACTTAACAAAAATTACAATCTTTATATTTGAATAAACATTTCTGAATAAATTCATACAAAAATCCCATAATATCTGCATGAAAATTGAAATAACATCCTAAAAAATATTCAGTTTCTATAATTAACTCATAGTTTTTTAAAAACAGAAAACAAAATCCTATATACAAAGTACAGCATCCGAGAAAGATACGCGTATTAGCAACCTATCCGTAATAACGCACTTTAGATTAAATTAATTATTAGTTTTTGAATTAAAGAAAGTTGAGTGCAAATTATTCGAACGAATAAAACAGTTCGGTTAGCTTTTTAGTACGAGCATTTTTTTGGACAATCTATACGTCACTCACGCGGTCCATATTACGCGGTCTGTCCGAGCACGAGTCCGCTTCTGCAGCTATAAACTGCACGTTTAGCGGACGTATCAATATTGGCGCAAAAATCGTTGACACAGCGCGAGGGCGGCCTTCCATTAGAGACCGATCGTGCGAACCCCGCCGTATCCCGTCGGGCATGCCGCTTTTCGCGATCTACTGCAGCACGGCGAGAGAGAGAGCACGGTGGCCGGTCCGGCGGCGATTCGTCGCACCGTTGTTTCGGCCGGCCGGAATTGCGTGTTGGCAGCACAAATGCGTTACGCTCTATCAACTTTCATCCGAATGCCCGGCCGCCCGCCGCCCGTGCCGCCACGTAGCCGGTGGGGACCATCGCGTCGCTTCGAACCGGAGGTGTTTCGTGCCCGTGCTCGGATTTGCATGATATGGTAATTTTTCTCGATACGCGACAGCAGTGTCACACGAGCGTCCACATGATCTCCTCCCAACGTCACACATATGCCGGACTGTATCGGCTGAACCAGAGGTGCATCTAGACGCGACGAATTTTAGATCGAAAGATAGATCCTCTGTATTTGAACTGCGAATAATCCCGATATCACACGTGGCGAAATTCAAATGAGAGAACGCTGCGATTTGTATCGTTGATATTTTCGCGTCGCAATCTGCGGCGTCCTGCAGTTTTCTGGAGAGTAATTGTTAACGCTTTATTGTCTTCAAGAAACAATTGAGTTTGTGAAAAATTGCAAGGATTGTGTAAATCAATGAAGCAGTTACGTTTCTATCACTATTTCTATTTACTTATTATTGGTTTTTTTTTTTGCGCGATTTTATTGCATTTGTAAAATACAAATAGTTATGTCCGATATTGTTGAGATACGACATACGCGATTGTCTGTGATTTATCAAAGGTTATAATTATATTTGAAAATATTTTAAACAATTGTTTCTGCTTTTTCAAAGTCTCGAATTAATTTAAATGATTAACAAGATACACGGAATATTTATACATATTCTATATTTATCATTTTTAGATGACAAATAGTAACATATTCGTAACATCGCGAATGGCGTTAAATAAATTTTTAAGTTTTATTGATTTAGAATGCGGACATTGAACCGCTATAATACTGGTCAGTAGTGCGACATGCTCTCTATTAAGGTAAAGTGAGAACAGATGTCACAGTTAGGGGAGATAGCACACTGTTGTGTTCCAAAGTAGAAAGTTTAGCGCGCGCGGGACCGCATAATAAGCAGAGAAATTTCGGAAATTTCCGCATTAAACGCGTGCTATGTAACATAAAAATACTTTAAATTATTTCGTTACTTATTCGATATTCTATTCTCGTTAGCGTTTCACACGTCGTTATATTTCGCATCTATGCTATTGGGAAAAAAATGAATGTATCAAATTCATTGTTTTATTACACGGAGTATCCGCAATGTCGCAAGCAATTAAAACTCACCCCGCGATGAGAAGCACTTAAGTAATCGTGACTTCTGTAGCTTACAGACTGAACTGACACTCGTGTCATTCACCGGCTGCCAAGCGACTCGCTGTTTTCTTCTCTCGCCGTCGAGAAAGCTCAATCTCACGCTCACAACGGTGAACACATCTCGTTACACCGCCATCGGCTTCGTGTGCAGCGAACAAACAGACCACCCTTGCGCGCAAGACCTCGTTAATCTTACGGCGATAACAAAGCCGCGTCGGCATCCCGATGTCGCGTGAAAGGAATGAAAGACTTTTCGTCTTTCACGGAGAGAAGTGAGAAATGCGCGGCGCGCGACATAGGCGTAATAAGGTAAAGCAGCCACTTCACGCAAACTGTATATAGACTTTGTGTTCCAAATGGCGCGAAATGTCCACGTAAACTGTCAACTTTGCCGCTTCGCCGCGCGTTTATGTCGCAGACGCTGGAATCCTCCGGATTTCACCGAGCTCGATCGTTATTTACTTTCAGTTATGAGTTTCGCGAAAATATTTTTATCGTTCTATGTCAACCGCGTTATAAACTGCCGCGTTTAACGCGTATGCGAGCAAACATACTGATTGCTTTGGCGCTTACGAGCGTTGTGCAGTTTCTTTTTTTCCTATTTTAATGTTAAATCAAATACATTTTGTGAGATTCCAAATGAATACATTTTTAATCACTAATTATTTTCTAATATACAATTTTTAATTATATTTTATATAATTATATCCCGCATCAATTTATATTTTCGTTTTAGAATACTATAGACTCTAATCGCATTCATTTAATAGTTTACCGACAGTTAGAGGATTTTGATGGATCTGTATTTTAATTTTTACGCTCTCACAAAATTGATCAAATTGATTAACAAAAAACCGTGTGATTGATCTCGTTGTCGCTTCTGCGTAATTTAATTTATCAAATGAATGACTTGGTATAGATCAATCATTGATCACACACACAAACACAGACACACACACAGGTGCGAGAATTAAATCGAATTGGAGAACATCCCTTCCACCGTAATTTCAAGGTTCGCGAGCCTGTCAGGCGTCTATATTTGCGGATCAAGTCTACTCGAAGGGAAACAGTTCGACGCTGGGGTCCAAATCGTATTTAAATCCCACAACGTATGGTAAATCTTCCTAGCACAACGAAAAAGATTTATCGATAGGAGATGAAGCATACAAAGATATACATTCATGTTAAACAAATATAACGTTTATACATTTGCCACGATTGAAATGTACAGTACCAATTAATCCTCTAGCGATCGCTGTTCGTTGATATATCCAGCTGAGATTTAGAAGGATTTAGAGCCGCAGAAAAAGAATTCTAAGTAAATAATTACAAAAAAGTTCTTGTTAATTTGATATCGTTATTTTATATTTATTGACAAAAAAGTAGTGAATTTAAACACTATGCTATATAATCGTGATGCATTTCTACTATTATTTATTTGAATATTTGAGGAAGCAATTCTGAAAATGTTATTAAAAATTGATATAAATAAATTATCACATTATTCTACATCAATATACGAGCTATATTTTCCAAGGAAGAAAGAAATCACATTTTAAAAGTTTAAAACTGCTATCGTGTATTATTTAAAATCTTATAAAAAAGAGAAAATTGAATAAGATGAGAAATGAAAGACAGATCTTTTTGCGAATAAATCATACTTTTTTCAAGTTTTATCAGCGACATTTACTATTTATCTGCCATTATGGGCAAACACTCGCTGTTCGACTCTACATCGCGTTCGCGAAATCATCGAGGGGAGGTACGAAAGAATAAATTGAAAGTGATAATACGGCGCGAGCTGCCTTAATGCGCTGAAACGCCCTCCATATAACTCTGATAAAGGGACTTTTCTCGTACGATTTTGCCTTTGCATTGTGATCGCGGCGATTCTGCTGCCAAGGCTCGTTACGAACCTCAAATGGTGCCAGCACTCTCTGAGGAACACGGAAACTTTTCGTACGTTTAAACGGGATTTCCATTATAGAGACATAACACTTATTTAAATTTCCGAATATGATATTTTATCCGATTTCCCGGTAATAGGAAGTCTTTCTTCGGGCCGCGAGCTAGCCAAGAAGCAATAATCAAAGAATACCTTGAATATTGCTGACACCGCCTCGCACCGCCTTGATTTCTTCTACTGCTAAATTATTAACGTTTACAGTGCTACGCAAATTTTCTAATTTCAAACTAAATCGACCATTTTTCTGATTTAAGATTTTCGAGTTGAAATTTCTTTAATTTGTGTTATATATTAAATCAGATGACTTTTTGTTAGAATTACTTTTCGCGAACGATAATTTTGTATTGTGCATAATGTAACGCTTTATTTCTTACTAATTTAATTGTCATTAATTTATGCTTTTTATTAATTTTTTGCTATTTTAATATTTTTTATCATTACAAAATTGAGATTCGAAATGTATATAAGATTAAAAATAGAAATAATTCAGTTTTTTCTATACCAAAAACTCTTCTTTGTACAATGTCGGATAAAAGGATCACGTGGCATTCGTTTCGTGTCTGTCGTAACGCTGTTCAGATCCACTATTTGATGTCAGCTTATAGATCTACGTGACTGACGATGTAACAACGTTCTCTTTTTGAAGCTTGCGGGAAAAGCAATACCTACTTTCTATCTAACGTCACGGTTCGCTGAAGTAACTCGCTGTACGGCGATGTACGTGATACAAAATGTGTATGCTCATACAATGTAGTAATCATAAAAGATTTGCAAAAGTTGTGGTTCGTTGAAAATAAAGAAATCTAGTTTCTGTGGTAAACTTTCGCAGAATAATTAAGTAAAAGAAATCATTGCTTTTAATTATTTAATTTAAATAAGAAGCAGGTTTTAATAACTTGAATTCTAGTTTGATCTTTAAATACGCAAGAATATGTAATATAAAAAATCGGAAAACCTGAATGTATAATAATAATAATCACTTTTTTAACATTTTCGATAAAAGAATTATCTTTAGTCTCTAAATTGAGCAAAACTACTAGACACGTGACAAGATATCTGAATGTTCTGACACTACATCTAGACATATGACAACGTTCACTTTCTGCTTTATCTTAAGTACACATTTCATGGATTCTTATTGTCATTCTCGACACCGGCGGAGTCTAACATTCACTTAAACAGTTCCTTAATCTGTGTCATCCTTGTTTACGCTGCTTCGTCATTATCGTTAATCATAGTCTTATGGATTGTCATATGTACGATATATACGATATATACAGGATATAAACCGACAGCCATCGATTGTATGTACGAAAAACTTTGCCTGCGTCATCATCTCGTTGCAAAAAAAAGCGATGCAAAGTTTCGTTCGTGCAAAAAGGAATACACCAATGTGATAACGTGAGCGCTCGTTTTAGCTTCTGATATAGGAACCCGATGAGAAACTTCGATAGGATTTTATCGCGAGATAATAAATGCTGGACATAATCCACTATACATACATCATCATAGTATACGGACAAAATGTTTGTAACTTGAGTTCTTAAGAGGAAAAAAGGTGTCAGAGAAGTATTCATGATTAATCGCACTCAGTGAAATTAATTCCGCGAAATCGAAATAACAATATATTTGTTTTAGTCACCATTACAGATAATAGAGATTGTAGATAATGTATAATAAACGATGCGCAGAAATAAAATATTCCGATCAATTTTGTTATGAAGACAATAATAAGTAATTACACTAGGAAAATAATTTTTTAACATTCCAGTTGACATTTGAAACCCGAAATTCATAGCACGTAGACTTAACGGTGATTCTGGATTCGCTTCCAAATAAACAATTTTGATGGATGAAGTTTAATATGTCTCAAGAGTATCTTAATACATTATTTGACGAAGTTTCAATTTAAGTTTTCTTCATGGGATTCCGATTTCGCCGAACGGCGCTTTCGGTGCGCACGAATTACGCTGGTGTACGGTTCCGGGCGAGAGAGAAAATACGCTCGGCGAAGTTCAACGGACGATATTACGGCAAGATTAATAATCCTCCCTTCCTTTCGATTTCTTAGGACCGCCAGAAGAAACATATAGCCGGTTGATTGCGATAAGGAAATTTCGGCTTGTAAATCTACGGAAATCCCCGATGCGACCTCCAGCAGCTTGGGAGAAGTCGGCGGGTGGCTGGTGGAATGGTATGGCGGGGAGGAGGGGGGGGGGAGGTGGTAGATCGGCTTCCCCCGGGTATGTTTATCTACCGGGTGTGCCGTCTGAATCTAACCGCGAGAGCGGGAGGTGAGGGCTTATCTTTTATCGGAGATTCCCGGAGTTCGGAGACTAGGATTGGCCAACGGCCAAAATGGTAATGCAACCCCGCCGTCAGCAGCCGCCGTTGCCGCCGCCACGCTCCGGCTTCATCGAATCACATATCCCGATATTCACTTTTCGCTTTTCCGTACGACTTTTTCCTTCTGCGGCGAGTGGTTGAGGCGATGACAGGGGCGCGGTAGATAGGGAAGAGCGAAATCCGGCGCAGCATCCGCACGGATGAGCTCCCTGCTGCGCGTGATCGGTTTGACGATGCGTTAATTGTGAACTAAAAATATTGCATTCAACCGTCAAAAGAATTATTAATTTTTATACGTATGATGCATCGTGCATTCAAATAAATAACGCAACAGGAATTTTACATAAAATTAAATTTTTTATGTTACGTCGAATTCTTTCGAATTGTCGAAATTTTATCTCAGTAACTTTATACTTTAAATTTTTTCAGTAAATTATTAACTAAATAGCCAACTGTTTATTTGTATATAGCAAATAAGATATTTATTAAATATCTTGTTTAATTATTTTAAATCGTTGATATTAGTATTTTCATGATAATTTTGATATTATCAGGAGAAAGAATTTTTGAAAACTGATGTTCGAAATTAAAGTAAAGAATGCAAAATAATTGTTATATTTGTTTTCTGACATTGATTAATTCTGACATTGAAGTGATATAGTTTAAAAGGCACACCAAAATATACAATTATCTAATGATACAAATATGTAACGAAAAATTAATTTAAATTATTATCATTTACAGTCTTATATAAGCTTTATACATTATAATATTATTTTCTATATTAAATAATTACTTTTGTCTATTTGGCAGCTTGTCTATCTGGCAACTTAAAAATTGAAATTTTTTTAAGAAAAATTAGTACCAGAAATCACTAACAAAAAACAGTGTATTATATCACTAAATTTTTATTTATAAATTAAATTATATTACTGAATTTATTTTTATGTAGAAGCGTGTTTTTTTTGTATATACAGTGACGACTCTTTATTAATTCTAAATTAATAAGATAATTGCTTTTTAACATTTTGAAATACTTAATTCTTTATAACACGCATGAAAGAAGAAAGAAAAGAGTTTGATATTATTAAATATGGCAGGCTCTAAAATTTGTTTTTCTTCTATAATTCATTCTTCGTAATCGTCTTCCAGTCTTCTTTAATTAAATCTGCTCCCTTTTCGGCTATCATCATTATGGGTGCGTTTGTGTTTGCGCTAGTGATCGTTGGCATGATGGATCCATCAATAACTCTCAATCCTTGTATTCCGTGAACCTTCAATCGAGAATCCACGACGGTCGTAGGATCGCTTCGAGGACCCATTTTGGCCGTTCCAACGGGATGGAAAAGCGTAGTCGACATATGTCGCAGGTTACACTCCCAATATTCCTTGGAGTCAAGTTCGATATCGCGACAATGTTCAATGTCGAGAAGTTGCAGCGAGAATCCTTCTCGCTTAAATATCTCAGTATTCACCAGCTTCTTCACGAAGTCCACGGACTTCAGCATTGTTTCTCGATCCTCCTGCTCGGTGAAGTAATTCGCGCGGATCCTAACGGGTTCCGTTGGATCCTTGCTACGCAGTCGTACCTCGCCCCGGCTCTTCGGATTTAGCAGAACCGACATAATATGAATTATATTCATTTGCATCACGAGTGTCGAGACCTTCTGTATTATTTCTTTGTCGAAGTTTATACCCGACAGAAAGCCGTGTGTTATATCTGTGCGCCATTGCGACAGATAAAGATGAAGGAACTGAATATCGGGATACTTGGCGGTCGGGTCGTTAACGTTGACGAAGCCTTGAAAATCGTGGCCCGAGGCACTCGCGAAGGAGCCCTGATTGTACATTAAGTACTCGTAAGCGTCGTCGAGAGCGCGCGTGAGCGGCGGCGGTGTCGCGCTTTTATTCTTGAAACCCAACAGCAGCCCGGCCCAAAAGACGTGATCTTGCAGATTGTTGCCAACGGGCAAATCAACGACGCTGGGTATCCCCATTTCGCGTAAATGCTGCTCGGGCCCGATGCCGGACAACATGAGGAGTTGCGGAGTGTTGATGCTGCCGGCCGACGCGATTACTTCCTTCGAGGCCTTCACGTCGATCGACTTGCCGTTTTTCAGGGCCACGCGCACTCCGACCGCCCGACCGTCCTCCAGGATAACGGTGTCGGCTCGGGTGGACTTCATCACGTAGAGATTGCTCCTGTCCCTGATCGGCGACAGGAAAGCTTTCGCGGCGTTGTTCCTGCGACCTTTTTCCGCGGTTACCTGAGCTACGCCGTATCCGACGTATCGGTCGCCGTTGACGGCGTCCAGAACAGGCACGTTCAGTTCACGTGCAGCGTCTAAGAACAGTTGATTCAAATCGGAGTAGGAAACGTTGAAGTACCTAATGTTCATCGGTCCGCGACCGCAGTATTTGCTTCTCCACTCGTTATTCTCGCTGTGACCGCAGGTGATGGATTTCCTGAAGTACGGCAGGACTTCGTCGTAGCTCCAACCCTTGTTACCATTTTCGGACCACGTGTTGTAATCTCTTTCGTTGCCGAAAATGTGAAGCATGGCATTTAGTATGGAGCTGCCGCCAAGTGCCTTGCCTCGTGGCCATTTGCACCTCCGATTGTTCGAACCGAGGCAAGCGAATTTTTCACACTCAATATCGTAAGAATAATCTTGCGGCGTTTTTAGTTGCGCTAGAAATACTGCGGGAATCTCGCTTAAGTACGAAGGATTCTCGCCAGCTTCGATTAACAGTACTTTCCAGTCTTCTACTTCGGTCAAACGATTGGCCAGCACGGAACCGGCGGTTCCGCTGCCCACAATTATAAAGTCGAACTCTCTGTCAGAATTCGCAATCTCTTCTGAACGATCAGGTGGATAAATATCGCCGTTGCCCAAGCTGCATTGCGCTGCTAGAAGCGTCTGCACTAGATATGGGAATAAGTTCGCAGGAGTAGCGGTTGTTGCAGTCGCACAACTCGCAGCCAAACATGCCTCCATGACTCAATTGCACACGCGATGACTTAATTCTGTAAAAAAAAATTTTTTTTTTCACGTGTACAGCTGAATACTACATCAAAGGTCAATTCAATCAAATAGAAATAAATTAAAGATACGTAAACAGATGTATTTTGAGATACAATGTAAGATTCGCGACTTAACATAAATTTCGAATAATAATTTCTGAGAATGCGGCGAACGTAATATGTTTATAGTGTCAGATATCGAGATTGCGACAAAAAAGAAATTTTTTTTTTAAACAAATAAAGTTCAAGATCTCTGATTAAAATAAAATATTTTAAATTGCATTCTAATCCATTTTTCGATAATATCAATTCGTGTTTCTTTCATCAAACTCTCTAATGGAAACTAAAAGTTTCTCCGATTGTTTATTTTTGAGAACAAAATAATTATTAATTTTCTGCCAAATATTTTATTCTGAAATACCTATATAAAAATAAATTTCGGTATAATTGACGGGAAGAAATATTTTTTTGCGAAAAGAAGTAAATATATAAGTAAACGTTGAATACATTTTTCTATTTTTATCTTTTGTTTTTATTTATTATTATTAATATCTTTAATATATGTCCAGCATTGATTATCAGTCATCATTCATAAATATTTGTGACATGAACCCAGTTTGACTTCGGATCTTTTTACATAATACCGCATCATCATTGTTCAAAATAGCGTATCAGATAATGTATTACCGTCATCTTTTCCCCCTCAAAATCTCTTTCTCTCTCTCTCTCTCTCTCTCTCTCTCTCTCTCTCTCTCTCTCGTCGAGTTTATGTTACTCATTGTTAGTGCAGAAACTTTTTAATTACTTTAAATTTCATATTGAGATATAATAATTATATATTTATGTCTCAATATATATCTGTGACGTATGAATTATTGATGATCCATGCTTTTATTCAGGCCGTTTAATATTTCTTACCTTTTTTAGTAACGGAAAAAGGTCAACAAGGCCCAACGCATGAATGTCGGAGCGTAAAAAAAATTTATATTTTTACAATACAGAATAATAATACAAAAATGTTTAAGCTCAATTTTTGTATTATACTTTTTTTCGTCTGGCAGGGTTACAATCAGCATAAATTACCGCACAGTGTTTACGCATGCATTTTATTAATCTGTTTCGTCTTGATTTATTGCTTTTAAACGTTTTCTGTATGAATATTATCCATTATGCATTAACTCATTACTAATTCCCACAGTTCATCTGATATTTGTAATGTAAAGTTTGAACTTGATTTGTGTATTTTTGCAAGCCTGATTATTACTATCTATAACATTTTGTATTTACGTAACTTCTAGCAATAGGCATTGCTGTTTATTTTAATAATTTATAACAATTAAAACACAAGTCTTCTTTTAAGAATATACTTCTAAGTCTTATGTAAGATAGAAATTTTATTACTTTTTCCATTTCTACTTCATCATTTCTAATTTAAATTATAAATTTATAAAAAATTTATCTTTTTTCTTTCTTATGTTTTTTTGTCCGTGGATGGATATTTTATTTTTCCATATTTTTATGTATTTATTATTTATTACTTTATATCAGTGGTGCCCAATCTTCTTGTACATGATATTAAACATATCAATAGAGACAAACTAAGTAAAAATAAAAATATGAAGAAAATCTATCAAAAAACACGTTGCGATCAACTGGTTGAGTACCTCTGCTTTATATCATATGTTAATCGTACTATATGCCTACGTTTTACATTTTTATTTATATCTTTAAACGCTTTCTGTTTTGTATAGATTGTAAACAATACTATGCAAGTTTCAGTTTTTTTCCTTGAAGTATATTATTAATCATTAAAATTTTAAATGTACTTGTATATATTTAAATGTATATATATGTTTGTATTGTATGTTTTTATGTATAATAGTGCATTATTAATATATGTTAACATATTAAACAATGATTATATCTTCTATATATATATTTCATATTTTAAAATTGCACACGAGATGAAATAATAAATGATTTGTTAATCATTTTCACATTTTAGCAAATTTAATGAAGAATTTTAGATATATTACATACGAACTTACTTGAAAACATATTTTTGACGGTCGTTATTATTATTAAATACTTTTACAATTGTGTAGTGTTGAAATAATTTTGAATGCATGATTAACAACACAATAGCGATATGCACGCACTATCTACATGAAATAACACGTAAAATATTTTTTTTGAAAACATTCGACGTTGAGTTGAATGGTGTTTCACTTCTGTATCAGTAAGCATTGTGTCTAAACAATGTGTATTGCCTTATTTGAAATTCAGATAAGAATTTTTGAAGAATTCAGATAAGAACATTATGCCGATGTGACACTTACGTAATGTGCATCTTCTATGATGTAGATCACGATGTAGACCATCATTGTTAGCCAATATTCTCGGCTTTTGTATTTTTTATTTTTGTAAAACGTAGGATATAGTCGGCAGTTTATTTCACAAAATGCTATAATATTTTTATCAGTGTTCGAAGTGATGTCATGCGCGACAATATGGTACACCATCACTGGATTTTTCGATCAAAAAGCATACCACCACTAAAAAATGACGTACCACCACTAGATTTTTAGTACAAAAAACGTACCACTGAAAAACGCCATTCCGGTACGCATTCGATATATTTTATTACAGAGATGCACAAATGATTAAATTCGAGCAATCTTCCACTGAGATGCCATTTGATTGACTACTTATTGGTTTCTTGTTTTATTTATTTATCCGATTTGTTGTTGTATAAATGGATGCATATTGCTATTGAGATTTCTTTTTGGTTGTAAAAAATTTCTGATTATCATAATCGCGGAAGAGAGAAATATTATCTTTAAAGAAATATTACCTCTTCAAGGAAAATACTTTTATGACAAGAATACATCAAAGTAAAATATTTAAACAATTTACTGCGTTTTTTTTTAGTTTGAGCACTGATTTTATAATGGAATTTATATAATTTTATGGAAATAAGTAGAAAAAGTCCTTTTGTCATTATCGTTAAATTTTACAATTATTGAGCAAATTTTAATAAATAAAAACATTTATCAATGTTGCATTTTATTAGAAGCTAATTGAAATAATTATATTTATAATCTAATTCAATATTTTAAATAAAAAACTTACCGATGAAGTTTAAGTTACTAACTAAAACATAATAATTTCCTACAACAGCTTGATTCAGACTGCAGTGTCATATTTCGAAGTCTGAGTTTTAATATATCTCTCCCTCTTCTACCAGAAGACGAAATGTGGGAGGGAATAGAGAATCATTCTTATTCATTGTACTTTATTTTAGTATTAGTTTTCTTTTTTTTTATTTAACTTATTGACATAAAAAGATTATATTAGTGATTTCATAATTTGTTTTGGTAATGGTATGTATTTTATTTTTCTATATTTTTATACATTTATTATTTATCACTCTGTACCAGTAATGCCCAATTTTTGTGATGTTAAACATGATATTAAACATATCAATAGAGACAAAATAAACTAAGTAAAAATAAAAATATGAAAAAAAATCTATCAAAAAATACGTCGACCGATATATGTAATAGTATAATATTCTATATTAGATAATAGTATAAAGCAGGGATGCCCAACCAGTCAATCGCAAAGTGCTTTTTGATAGATCTTCTTCACATTTTGATTTTTATAAAATGTTTTATAAAATGACTTTGTTTAATTTTATTATAAAATTTAGGTTTCTAATTTTAATATTTATTTTGTTTCTATTAATTTCTTTATATTTTGATACCTAGTTTGTCTCTATTGATGTGTTTAATAAATGTTGAAATTATATTTTAATTATATATTTAATATTATTTTTCTTTTCCGTATATGAGTGGATCGCGAAGTCGTTCTATTAAAAAAAAGTAGCTTGCATATACAAAAGATTGGGTAGCATTGATATAAAGAATGACTGATAATCATGATTCATAATTCATATTTTATATTTATAATTTATAATTTTTTGAAAAATTAATATTTATTTCACAGTGTATAATCTATCGTCCAATATCTTCTAAAAAGAATCTTTCTTTTAATTCGTTTGTGAGAACTTTTTTATCAAGTTCTTGATGTATATTTTTATTAAAAATTAGTACTTTCACTTATATCCAACAATATTAACATTAATTGATTAATATAAAAAAAGATTATTAAAATTTATTTAAAGATTACAATATATACAAGTGCATCTTATTTGTTTTCCTTAAAATTATTATATTAATATTTGATATTTTTCTAAATTTTTTTTTTATTAAATTATTTAAATTTTATGAAAATTTTATGTTATGCGGAACAATAATGTTTCACGTTAGTGCTGAAGGACGGAATATATTTGTGCTATGTCACTTATTCTATGTTTTTTAATGCTGTGATAAAAAAGTGATGCAAAAATGTTAAACTACGATTAAATCTACGATAACGTTAGCGAAATATGTAAATACCTAATTCAAATTTACACCATTTTGCAATTTATGTGTGTGTTTTCAAATGATAATAAACAATACACACATCCAGATTTGATAATCAAATCCAGTGTTACCGCTAAATATAGTGAGTAACAAAGTTCGATTTATTATATATATAGGGATTTATTATATATATAAAGATCGACTCTACATATATAGATATATATATATATATATACAGGGTGAGGCAAAAGTATGGAAACCCCCGAATAAGTTTTGAGGAAGGCATTTTACGAAAAAATGTTAAATACAAAAGTTTTAGGAAATTTCTCTGGCTTTTTAATGGTGATCTTGGATTTGACCTTGACCGTGACCTTGAAGGTCATTTGAAGGTCAGAGTAATTTTTTTAAAATGGAAACCCCTATTTTTTATTCCAAAATCTAATAGCTGGTGTCAAGAGCTTTTCAAAACACTATAATGAAGTTATTTTTCATTAAGTACTTTTCGAGTTATGAGG
The DNA here is from genome assembly GCF_040581485.1 of Linepithema humile. Classification (NCBI taxonomy): domain Eukaryota; kingdom Metazoa; phylum Arthropoda; class Insecta; order Hymenoptera; family Formicidae; genus Linepithema; species Linepithema humile. The sequence goes on along the minus strand of NC_090129.1, from coordinate 32,298,113 downwards.
CTTGTAAATTACAGTATTTTGACATAAAATACAAAATATCTTGTAAAACATTCAATTTTTGGGAATCTTACCTTAATACTTTTATGCATAAAATAATGAGACGAATCAATTGGTATAAAGAAAACACATTGGTTTTAAAAAAAAGTATGCAGTTGTGTGCATGTTGCAAACTACATATTTTTTCTTGAAAGCAACTATGTGTTTTCTTTATACCAATTGATTCGTCTCATTATTTTATGCATAAAAGTATTAAGGTAAGATTCCCAAAAATTGAATGTTTTACAAGATATTTTGTATTTTATGTCAAAATACTGTAATTTACAAGCCTCATAACTCGAAAAGTACTTAATGAAAAATAACTTCATTATAGTGTTTTGAAAAGCTCTTGACACCAGCTATTAGATTTTGGAATAAAAAATAGGGGTTTCTATTTTAAAAAATTACTCTGACCTTCAAGGTCACGGTCAAGGTCAAATCCAAGGTCACCATTGAAAAGCCAGAAAAATTTCCTAAAACTTTTGTATTTAACATTTTTTCGTAAAATGCCTTCCTCAAAACTTATTCGGGGGTTTCCATACTTTTGCCTCACCCTGTATATATATATATAGAGAATCGTATATATGTATATAGAGAATCGTGAAATCGTAAAAAAATATACTTTTTTTAGACATATTAAATAAATATTAAATATTGTATACTAGATTCTTTTTTTACATATTCTAATTAGCATTTTTATCTCTGATTAATTTATCACTGGTGTTCAAAATGCGCACGACTTGTTTAATAGAATCTATAATAGAATCTATTGAATAGAGTCCGCGTTTCTGCTTTATGTTTGTTTCAAATATTTCTTGGGTTTGTTAATTAGGTTTATTTGGATTAATTATGTTTATTAATTATTTAGGTTAATTATGTTATTAATTAAAATGCACAAAAAAGCGTCTTACTCATAGCTGAAAATAATTTTAAATTCTATACAAATGCTAAGTTTACTGACCATTAATTTGAAGTAAAAAAAATGAAGTTCAAGTTCTTTCATATAGCCTTAAAGTAGTAAGAACAAACAAAAAATAAATCTGCATATTGATGTTAATGAACATTTAGCAATTTATAGCTGTTATAAATTATTGGTGCATCGGTTACAATAATATTTAACTCAAGGTAAATTTATTAATTCTTTTTGTAAAAATATTTTGTAACGACGATTTATTCAAAATAGGGAGTCAAAAAATATTTGAGCAGTTTAAAAAAACTTTTGTCCGAAAAATTATTGTTACTATAACATTCCTGCAAATATATTAGAATTATTAAATATGAATAAAGAATGGTTAAGAAATAAATTGGAATTGATTATAATTAATTGATCGATGAATATTGAGAAAAAATGTCACCGCAAGAAATGGATCGTAAGTGAGGGCTGATACATACAAGTTTCTTACATGCAAAAGAGGGATAAATTTAAAGGCGGATGAAATCTGCATTTACATATGTAAGTGTATTATGTATCCTTGTAGCGTGAATGACGGTTTCAATTTAATAGAAGCGGCGTGCGCCGGCATAAACAGAGATGAAATTTTATAGAAGCACGACTTTGCCCACCTTTATACAATAACGAAATTCCATTTTTCTCTCCGCTTTCTCTTTCCTATGCCGCAAACGGCGGCTGCTTGGCATTCTGATCCTGTACCTTTTCCTCCGAATCGAAATAAAAATGCCTTGCGGCGCGTTTTGATTGCAACGTCACGACGTTTTCGATCCAAATACCGATAAATAAACTTTTTATTAAAACCGCTGGATTCTGACTCTAAACACTGCTATTGTCAACGGTCAGTTGAACGATACGACGAGCAAGCGCGCGCGCGCGCGCGCGCGATAACTTTCTTCCTCCCCTAAAAACAGAACTTGTTTATACATTTTGCAGTCTTTTCACGACTAGCAGCTGGTGATGTTCTAGCTTCGGAAACAATTGAACGGTAATATCGGGAAACAATTTCGCAAGATGTAGATTTACCATCGTGAGACTCGTGACAAATGTGGATCCGCGAAATCACGAGTTGCCCAATGGCCGTTCCTTCGCGTTCGCGGAAATAAGCGAGTGCGCGCAATAACGGGAAACTGCGGAATAGCTGCCGGAGGCAAAATGGTGGTAAGAAGAATCTCGTGTTCGTGACTTTAACGTACTTGCGTTGACGTCGAAACATATGTGGAGCAGTTAAGTTGAAATACGATAAAAACGTACTATAAATCCACGTGCCCTCGCCTTCGGTACAAGAAAATCCGCCTGATATACGGGTTTCAGTATCGACTGCACCGACCATATCGGAATTGAATGAATCGTTCTTAAATAATTTCCAAATGCACTCAATACGGTGCAAGACATTTTTTTTCTGCGCGTAGATTCAATGTTTCAGAAATACAAGTGCAGCAGGTGTACAACACAACGCAAGCGACGCGTGACATGTTTGCCGACGTAAAATTGAATTCCGAAGATAAAACTCTCATCGTAAATAAAATCTTGATAATTGAATCAATATTTCTCAAACAAATTCCAGAAACATATTTTATAAATTGCTCGCTCCACAAAAAGCTAAAATCCTTACCAAAATTTGATACGATATTTTTGCAAAAATCTAGAAAACTGAAAAGTCTTTTTTTCCTGAATTTTAAATAAACTCACATATTTTATTGCAGTAATAATTGCAATAAGAGGCTTATTATGAAAATCTAAACTTTATTCGCAAATATTACGCGCAGTGGAGGAAGCACACTATAAACCGCGTATTGTGATCTCATCGCGTAATTGCCTCTTGTGTTGAATGAAGGAATGGAGGTATGAGAGAGAGAGAGAGAGGGAGGGAGACAAAGAGGGAGACAAAGACAGAGGAAAAGTGGACGGAAATTAAACGGATGACTAAGACTTGGTGCAAGTATTTATGCTTGTTCTCCACACCGCGGTCAAGGAGCGACGCTAGATAAGCCGTCCTTTGAAGAGTCCGAGGAGACCGGCAACGGGGGGTTGGGGAGGGCCACAGGGCGCCAGCACGGAGAATTTAATTTCGACGATGTGTGCTGCGGAATGAGCGCGACGGTAGTCCCCGTGAATAACGCGTCGTCTTTCACGATACTACGTGGTCGTAAAGGGTTGGCGGGCGCGCGCGCGCGCTCGAAAACGGAGCCCGAATAGACTGACAATCGATTCCCTACCGTGCAAAGCCGCGCGTAGCATACAAAGAAGACGAGGAGAAACGGATTGCGAAAGAGAAGAGCGTCTTCCGTGAGCGAGTTTGGCCGAGGCGAGGCAAAAGTAGGAGGACGGTGAAGAAATCGCAGATGTGATTCGCAGATATGTATACGACGTGTCCTTGAATAAATGTAAGAGACAGCAGGAAATTGATCCTCATGCAATTTGTAAGCAACTCTTTTCTTTTTTTTTCAATAAATTTGTATCGCCTTGAAACTTGTCGTCTTATAAAAACTTTTCGTGATATTTAAGCTAAAAATTATTAGATTTTTGGCAATTGTTGTTTCAGTTATTAATTATTAAAAATTAATTATCTTATAAATTATTCATTGTTATCTTAATGTTAAATCATAAATATATGTCTCTTGGGAAAGATAAATTCATCCATATTCTTCAAGAATAATTTATCAAAGTTTCTAGTTTAAATATTGAATAGCTATACGATTTGTTTACATCGTTGATTAAACGCGGAAAAACATCAATTGAGGCTTATTATGGATTACGTACTCTCACATTTTCTCAGCGCTCCTACACGCGCGCTGGTAGATGTATGCGCGCTTGGCAGAAAACCAAGACTCTAATGTTATCCGGCAACAAAGAGAACCGATCGTGGACGCAGGGGTGGCAAAGCATCGCGAAAATTATCGTTAGAAATTTAGTTCAGAAATTTAGTCATTGCTTTACGAAGACGCCAAACACTTCGGCGATGTCACGCGAAAAAGAAGATCTTCCTTGCATCTCTGTTCGCATTTCTTTACCGTTGTCCGCCTTTTCTACAGCAGCCCGTTCTCCAACATCATTGTGCACTCCATCTTGCCTTTATTCGCGACTGGCGAACGCTTCTTTCACTGACTGGCTTCCGCAAATATATCTAACAGAGTCGGGTTTTCAATGCATCTCATAGCTAAGATTTGCTTCTTCGTTCCAGCGATGTCGGTAGCCTGTTAAGTCAAAGAGTCATTTGTAACGGAACGAAAAAGTCAGTCTTGCCCAAGTCAGCACAACCGATTCACGTCAACTACGAAAAGCAACACAATGCCTTTGATATACTACTACCGCGTTCCAATTTACCAGGCCCGCCTTCGTAAGGAAGCCACGAACCGCCGCCAGCTACCCGACGAAGATTTCGCGAAATTCTCGACCGCCGTACTCACCCTCGCGCCAGAGCGCGTCAAACCCCGGGAAGCGAGCTAGCCTACCTCGGCCATATAATAACACGGGACGGCATCCACACCGACCCCGCTAAAATAAGCGCGGTCGCTCAATGGCCCGCTCCTACTACCATCCGGAAGGTCCGCCAATTTCTCGGCATGGCGTCATGGTACCGCCGTTTTGTGGAAAACTTTTCCACCCTCTCCGCGCCGCTCACGCGGCTAACCCGTAAAAACGCGCGCTGGCAATGGGGGTCGGAGGAGGAAAACGCCTTCAACGCCCTCAAGAGGGCACTAATAACAGCGCCCGTACTCGCCTGTCCCGACTTCCGGTTACCGTTTAGCTTACAAACCGACGCAAGCAACTACGGCCTCGGCGCCGTTTTGACACAAAACTTCGCCGAGGGCGAACGCGTAATCGCGTACGCAAGCCGCACACTAAACGCCGCCGAGAAAAACTATAGTGCCGTAAGCATTTTAATCTTTAATTATTCTTAATCTTGATAAATTTCACTTTTAATAACACGATGTATCAAGACGCTAAATAATGAGAAAGCAAGGCATGATGAGTCTTTTTCACAAGGCTTTTAAGGATAAAAACAAAAGCATCTCTAGTATAAAAAGGTTAAAGCGAAAGGCATGTGAGTTTTTCACGATTAAAAACCACCTGTGCGTTATTATATTACTTATTTAACGATATTGCAGGCATAAATAAGTTCTTCACGAGATAAAAATGAATCATTATGGGCGGCGGGGAGCTCGTCAAACGCGACGTTGCTTTGTATTTGCGCTAGAAACAAATATCACTTTTGTTCAAAGGCACGGTTGTTTTTCTTAACATTTCCGCAATAATCCGTCCGCGGTCCTTTGTCCATCACTCCGCTGGCTCTTTTATTTCGAATCTCCGAAAGTTTCACCACGGCCGACCGCACGCGTCGTCGAGAGGATCGGCCATTCTTCTCTTCGGTCGGAGAGAAAAGGGTTCATAAGTAACGTCGGCCCCTGAGCGATCCACCGTTTCCGGATAAACGAACCATGGTCGCGTCGTGGAGAAGGAAGCAGGTTCTTTGTCGCACGAAAGAAGGGAGTCGCAAAAACAAATTCATCAGAACTCCGCGTTGTCGGCCATGCGCGATGTCGAATTCCCCCCCTCCGGAATGGTTACTTCGGGATATTTCCATGGCGCATTTCCGCCGCTCTCCGAGTACGATGCTTTACGCGCCGGAGAACTATGCGCGAATTTATGGAAATCTTGGATACATATTGGATAAAAGTGTTTTATGAGGATGAGAGCGCGGGGGCGACGTACGCTCGCGACGGGTTGCGCTGCCAAACATCCGACCGGATTTAATCCGTTCTTTTCGCGTTGGGAGTTGCGAGCGGAAATGTACGCTGTTACTCGCGAGCGAGCTCTGCAATGAGACGGCGCTGTGGGATTTATGAAGCCCCGCCCGTACTCTAGCGATTCTGCTTTTTGTTCTCTTGACGCCGCCGGGTACGCGAATGCGGTAATTGAAACGTCATTCGATACCGGGAGTCGTTTCGGTTGGATGAAAGAGCGACGGGGTACGCACGCGAGAATGTAATCACAGCATAAACAGAATCTTCGATTGGATTTAAAAGAATACACAATCTACATTCCGGCATTCGTATACTTTCTTCGAGCCGGAAATAGAGTGGGAAAATTAATCCTTTACTGGTAACAAGCAGTCTGTGAACTTTGTTATTTAGCTTTCTACTTCGTACATTGTTTAACAAAAAAATTGACACATCCCGATAAAATAATTTTAAGTTCGTAACATTTTATTTTACGAAATACTAGTTTGTTAAATTTTAGATTTCCTTGAATGATTTTCACATTGTGATATTAATATCATTTCTTTATCTTCTCATCTACATAGCATATGTAAAGTTTTAGTTGGTGAAAATGGTTGCTTCGAGCTACATCGACTTTTTTGATAAACATTATAGTTTCATTGCATGCTTTTGATATTTTTTTTTTTCTTGAAATTAAATTTTTTAATAAAAATTTTTTAATAACATTTTTATCTAAAAAGTATCTCATTGCTACTTTGTGTACGTGACAATACATTCAATTTTTTTATCTGATGGTTAATTTAATAAAAATAATTATATTTGGTGGCTGCATTTGATATATATTCGGTTACTCGCATATAGAAATTAATAATTGAATTTTGATAATTATAAAACTCGAATAATTATGTTTGTATAAAAATTTTTACGTTTTTCAAAGAGACAATAACAAAACGTATTAATTAAATAAAATTTTCTTGAATTTCTTTCCGAATACATTTATAATGCGACTAGAGTTTGTGAATCGTCAAAATCACCGAAAGAGGAGGCAACCGTGTTGCGGAAGTTAAATGGAAACGAGTTAGGCTGGTAATAGGCGATAAGCCAAAGTCTCGATTGGCCTTTGAAGCATGTCGATAATGGTACGCCATTGCGATCGAGCCTCTCAAAGGACTAGTCTCATAAAACGCTCTTTCGAGAGAACTTTGTTCACTTGTTCAGAACAAACGTGAAAGACTAAGTGTTTCTATACACATAGAGTTCACTGCATCCTTTTTTGTATATAAATTGCTTGATTGCGTTGTATTCGCATTCGTTTTTTCTTCAACGAAATCGAATGCGCTATTGTTTGTTACGCTCTTTCTTATTCAATTTTATACAAACTGTCTGACCAACCGTATATATCTTTACACAACAAATCCTTTTAAAAAATTCTCATTTTATATTAAATGAGAAAAGATATTTTTATATATGTATTTAGTTCAGTTTTTAGCTTAATTAATGAAAAGTTTTTCAATTTCAGCGAAATATAAATCATACATTTCCTGTGTTTCAAAATTTTTGCGCTTGAATTTTTAATTAAATAATTAAATGTATGGTTTCATCTAGTGAGTCTAGATTTATATCCAGGATCTATCGAAAAATATCAATCTTATCCATTAGAATAGGATTGCATTGAAATGCGATTGCGCGAAATATGATTTGACAGAAAATATATGTACAGGGAAACTCTTTGCGGCTGCGAGTTTTCGCTGACACAACACCCTACTTTTCGTTACACAAATCCTGTAATAAAAGAGAGTTCTGGCCTTGCTAACCGATCGTTATACCAACCGGAAACTTTACAATGAAGTATGTAGTTCGGAACTTTTGTTCTGATCAGGCTGCATCCTAAGAAAACAAAGTGTATCCACGGCCCGAAGAAAATCGTTACCTTGCCAGCGCGCCGTCGTAAAGTAAAAAGACTTTTTACTCTATAAACATATTTGCACAGCGCGTTCGCTTCGGCTTCGGCGTACCGTCCGTAGAGCAAACTCCTTGGATTAGCGAATAGGAAATACGCGGCTCTCACGAACTTCCGACACGACGAAACTCGAAGCCTTTCTTTACTTGTAACGTGTTTCTATGCTGTCATTTGCTACAAGCATGTTACTAGCGCGTTTGACATTGTTAGCTTGTGTGATTTGTATTTGTTATTCCAACTGTTTCAAACTTGCTTATTAAATATCACGATCTGCCTGCGAGTGATTATATTACGCAACGTAATATCGAAAATTTATTATATCGAATATTAACAATGTGAAAAGATAAATATGAAATTTGCAGAACATAAAGAAGAAAAATTGAAACAAATTTAAATCAAAATATGATTGAAAGTTAATTACATAAAGTTTGCACAAATCACATAAATATATTTATTACATGTACACATTTGTTTATTAATAATAATAATTATTAATTTCCAATTTGCTGCATCATTAAATTATTACAAAATCTGAGCAGAGAAACATAAAGAATTTTTCGTAACACACTCGATAAGCGTACAACCGAAATTACGCGAATAAATTTTACATAATAAATGCTGCAGATTACGTTATGTAGCATTAAATATTAACTTTACACTTAAAAAAATAATCTTGCAATAATAGCTAAAATTTTCTAGGTGTAAAAAATTAACTAAAACAGATAAATGATTAGCAACTGTTGTGATATTGCATATATAATTACTTAATCAGTTTAGATGACAGAAACAGAATATATATCTGTATTGTTTGTGAACTTTAAAAAGAAAGTTTCTCTAAAGCGGCTATCTATATAAGATCAATTACGTGTTAGATCATGCAATGAATAACATTTAGCAATGGTACCTAAATTTTTCAGAAGCTATTGCTAGAACATTACTGCTATAAATTCTGTATGTGACAAACAATGTTTTCACAGATACGAAAAATAGCGATACATTTTTGTTGCGATATCTAGAAATCTAACTACATCAGCGAAATATTTGTTTGAGTGTACTATTGCGAAATTGGTGGAAAATCATGCCCGACTTGTCACTCGTAAACAATAATATATATGTTGTAAATTGAAGAATAGCTTCCATCGCGAGCTGACCTGTTAATTCTTGAAGATTGTTCTGTCGAGTCTTAGTTAATTCAGTGTACCTCCTCCCGTTACTTAGCGGTGCGGACGGAGGAGCCTGCCCACGGGATAATTAAACTCCCGGCTTGGCCCGAATGCCCGGCAAGTATTAATGGAATTTATAATGGTCTTTTTGTGAGAGCACTTTAAACCAGCGAACCGTGAAACTCTTCCCCCCGCTGTCGACCGGCCGTATACTTCTGAATGACGGTGATTTGAAGCACGATAACGGCTCTGCTTTGCGTCAATGATAAGACAGGCAGACAAATTGAAACTTGTTAATGAGGCTTTGTACGTGAATCAGTACGATTTTTCTACTTTTAGCGTACAAATTTTACTCACAAATAGGTGATGCGCGAGCGAAATACATTAAGAAACAGTCACTACAACATTTTACACAGATTACAGCACACACTTTCGTTTGATATCAGTAATTGTTTATTGCACGTACGAAAAAAGCTGTATTTGCAATATGATCAATTTTGTAATATATTTATTATATAAAAACGTAGAATTCGCGTAGTAAATTGTGTCTGTTGAATGGAGAAGAGTAGCAACGAGAAAAGTAGGGCCAGCGAGGGGCCGATAAAATTTTATAAAAAGCTTGTAACGACTTACGACAATTACAGTGAACATGTCGCACGATGAATACTCTTGTGTTGAAGCGCGTAGACGATCAGTCAGTGAGTCGTTGAAATACACTGTACTACACTGTGGTAGCAGAGAGTTCTTAAATATATGTGTACGAAAATAAATGTTTATTTTGCTTGACACAACATGAACTATGATTGGCTGAGATAGGATCACGCGTCTCGTCGTGATTGACGTTATCACGAGCTAATGTTGTTATTTTAACATGTCAATATAGAATAACGATATAGAAATCACGTTTGAAGTTTCACATTTTTATTTTTTGATGTATCAAAGTTTATCGATATTGCAACGGTTCTTTCATAATTTTTGAAAGCCATTTCTAAAATGTTCTACCATGTTACATCTTGACCAAATAGTTATATGCGATAAGAAATCGCATTAGATACATGATTTGAGCGCTGATTCAATGCGACATTTTATAACATAATGGCGACGAAATATTTCTTGTAAAAAAATCTATGAAATGATACTATACAGGGTGTTTTATAATGTCCGTGCCAACACTCGTGTGCGGGTAGAGTGCGGTAAACTGAATAGAAAAGTCCTTTATTGTTTTGCAATTTTTGCAATAATAATTGAGATATTAATTAAAAAGGATTGACGAATAATTGCGCGTTGCACGTGGCTAGATTATGGGCTGTACACTTTAGGCGTGACAGCAACGAGGATCGCACAGCAACGAAAAATAACAACGCATGGCAAGAGCAAGAGTAATACATGTTGTTATTTTTTACCGCATTCTACCCGCACACGAGCGCTGGCACGGACATTATGAAACACCCTGTATATTTATTAATTACGCTGACTTAACGCAACTTAAACAAATTTTGAAGACAAAAACCTATTTATGTTCTTTTATCGTGTGAAAGAAAGAGACAAAAGAAATGATCTAATTAGAGAAATTTAAATAGAAATTATTATTTTTGTTTATTTTTCTCGGGAAGTGCACAAGTAAAAAAACTTTATTCCTTACCGTTTAATTATTTCTTCACAAAAGAGCCTTTCATCGCCGGTTGTGCCATGATTTGTTGAGTAGCCTGCATTGGATTGTGTATAGCGTGGCGAATTTGTAGGATTCCTTTTGACGGCGATGATTTTCGATCGCCGGATTTCTTTTGGGAATAACTCGAATTCTACGTGCAACGGTTTGTTATGCCGTGCGGGCGTCCGCGCGACGATGACGTTTTCGGAATATTCTTGTCCAGCGTCTCGGGATGAATTGGATTTTTGCGGGCATGAAGTAGGCTAAGGAAATATAAGGGAAAAGGGTGGAGGGTGACTGTGCAGCCGCTGCGGAGGGAATGAGCCGCGCCGCCTGGAATCGAATAACAATGCCATCGTGGGAGCGCCTTACCCGTCGGAATAATAAGGACTCTATTTCCCCCGAGATCGAGAAAATCGATCGCACCCTATCACGTCCATCTCGCATTATTGCCGCCGGCTGTTTCCGACAATTTGCCCCCCTCACGTGACGACGTCTGAATGTGGTTACGCTTGACAGGCCACGATGCCACGGCTCACGGCTGAATTAAAGATTTTGTAAAATCACTCAAGAACACTGATTTGTGTTCCGATCCGTCTATTTTGAGGCAATGGATCTATGAGAGAAACTAAAAATTGAGCGATCAATTTTACGCGTCATCCGCCGCAGCTATGCTACGCCTAAACTACTTCTGCAAGCTTTCAGCGTTTTTTGCATATAAAAAATATTATGAAAATATTATAATAATGGATTAGTAGTTATTTGTGAAAGATAATTTTTTAACATTTATCGCAATTGTACAGTTTTAAAGATAACGATGTGACGGAGCGGCCTTACCGTCTGTTCTGTTTCAGTCGCTATATTCAACAAGATAGCAAGATAATAACAACATACAGATAAAAAAAAAAAAAAGTACAAACAAAAAACGGTAACGATAATATCTCAATCAATATCAAAATATTTATTTAACATGCTATAAAATATTTAATGTAGTATAAAAAAAAAATATATTTTTATTTTACATTTTAAATTTTAATCTCAATAAATAGACTATTATCATATCTTTTGCATCTTTATTTTGTGGGCGTTAATACTGTCTCGAATAATCATTATTTCTGTCCGATTGCAAGCATTTTCCGCACTTTCCATCAAAATATATCTTTAGAGTGTTTTACTATTGTAACGCGCGTTTAAAAGTTAATAAATAGACGAATTAAAATTACACATAAATATCCGCGAAATGAAATGACCACAAATGGTCGGAATATGGTCGCTTTGTTAACATTCTTCTCAAACAACGATTTTGATGAAATAAATCGTGTAAAACACACATTTTAATGAATTTCCGACATACAAATTTATACCGAATTTATGTGACACGCGATTGATAGCCATCAAGATAGTTTAAAATTCCTTTCTCTTTCTCTCGGTAAACCGTGAAATGTCTGCTTTAAAATAACTATCGTCTTAATGCTTGTTATTGTTACAAATTAATCATTAATCGCAAAGGCGTAACAAACACTCAACTTTAAACATTATGTGTGGAGGATAATTTTCTGATATCTGTTGTCGTCGCCAATTTGTCGCCAATTTGTCGCCGAAATCAAAAGCAATCTTATCTATTTTTGAAATCGCCAATTCGGATGTTCCTTTGTCCTGAGTGATTCCTGCTGACACTTTGGCCCCTTCTAAGCAAGAACCGGACAATGCTATTTAGTTCTGTAGATTAGTCGGCGTCCGCAGGACAGCGTCGAGGAATGACTGAGGGAATCGGAAGTGTAGAAAGAGCGCGACGGTGGTGACCGGAATAACACACGCCGATAAAATTACCCTCCTCACAGAGTTAGAGAAGAAGTAGTTTTGGAATTGTCTGTTTTTCCACGGCGGATGGAAGCGCGCGAAATTTCATTTATCACTTCCGCAAGTAAGGGCGAACCAAAAGCAGCCCTTTTGTAACCGCGCTCATGAGCGCGTGGTAGCGGATTGTAAAAAGAAAAAAAGAAAAGAAAAGGAAAACAAAACGGAAAAGGAGAAAGAACAAGAGGGCCTCGATGCAGGGAGAAGACCTGCTGCATTATCGTTCACATAAATGGAATCATTGAAACCACGTGCGCGCCGTACGTTTCGCTGTTCATATATCATCGCCCGCGGTTTTCTTCCTCTCGTATGATCAATCATCATTATTCGCGTAATATACAGGGGTCGAGTACGCCGCCGCGTTCGTGGTGATTTATCCCAGGACGGATTTTTGCGCTGAATTACGAGCAGAGTTGCTGGAATTGCTCGGCCGAAAGTATCGAATTGCGCGGTCTAGTATATTTATAGTGATTACATTCCCGGTATTCATTTCCATATCATTACATTTAACAACGGATGCCTATGCTGCTTATTCGGAATCCTTTTTTGCAATAGCGTTTAAATGAAATTTTAATATTGTGTAACTAAAAAACTAAAAAAATAAAAAATTATCCCAACTACGTTCTCAAAAGAACTCTTACGAACAGACGTCGACTCGTCTTAGACATTTCGCAGAGAGGCCTTCTATACATTTACGCGCTTGATGTGAAATACTTGCCTTTGAAAGCCGATGGCGCATGTACAAGGTTAATTTCTATTCGCATCGCTGATGCGCCTTGAAAAATTAATGCGCTCTCTGTAACGCCGAGCAGCTACGTTCCGTGATAGCTTTCTCGACATTTAAGCATAGCTCGCTTCAGCTGCGAGACGCGACGCTCTCTCTTTCTCGGCGCAATATTTCTTCTAGTTCAAAGAGCGCTGTCTTAATTTCACCCTTTTAATCGGAGCTTCAGCCGAACGAACTGCGATAATTACTTCTCGGGTATGCCTGTGTCATTATAATTAGCGCTATTTTATTTCGCTATTTAGACTTGTTATATTTTGTGACTGATCCTCTTCAAACTATTTTCTCCAACGCTGATCCGTTATTTGCAGATTTAAACACATATCAAAAATAATTGCGAGATATTTGCACGAAGAAAATTGTTGGCAGAGAGATTCGCAAATCATTAAAGATTTACGTGAAACATACGAATATAGATTAAAGCGCAAGGTAAACTGTTTTCATTCACAAAGTTTCCGTCTTTGAACGCTAATTTAATGTAAACAGTGGGACATTTTCTTCAGCATGAAACCGTGCCTCGGGTTAACAGCTTGTACAGAGCTTTAAAATTATTTCCAGTCTTTTAAATTATTCCTTTAGTGTGTACCTTTTAATGCAATAATGGAAAACACGCTATTCAATGCGGCGTCTGGCCACCGCAAGTGCAATTCAATCTCTGCTAGTCTATTCGCGCGATAGCGATCACAGTGGCTTCAATACGTGACCCAATATGTTCGCCGAAGCTTAGAACACCTCGTTCATTGAGCCAGACCTATATACACGCAATCTGTCCATTTATTTGTTCTGCCTGCACTTCCGAATTGCCGTTGCGATTCCGTAAGTAATAACGCTTTTGATTACACAGGCGAAGTCGCAATAACGTCCGCGACGGAAAATACTAATAGCCGCACCGTGAGTGCGCGCGTTTCTGCTATTTATAAAATGTATGTAGAAAAGTCTCGGTTATCGAAATCAGGAAAAGTTCACGCCGCGAATTCAAAAACAGCAAATATTTATTCAACAATCATAACGGAACAAGGATGCGACCTTATAAGCGCTTTAACGCCGCACATCACATTTGGGGTTTCCTGACGTCCTCAGTAATGCCCGTGTTCGTGACCGCCGTACGTACCGCCATGATGGTTATTGCCGCCGGAATTGTGGACATGTGCAAAAAATCCACCGTGTGGATCGGCGTGGTAAGTGACGGTCCTGGTGTTGCCGCCCGGTTCTTTCACGGTGTACTCGCCGACGACCTTTTTTCCTGCGAACGAAAAAAAAACGAGCGGCGGCGTTGCTAGAGTGAAGCGCGATCGTTACTCGCGGCGAGCGTTGCTCGCAAACGGCGCATTAATTGTTGAGAATTAGATACGCGGGTGTGTCATCGATATTACCGATAATGCAGGTGCCGCCCACATATTATGTTACGTCAATATGACTACCGTCGCGATGTTTAATTAAAATGGAGCGCGCGCGCGCGCGCTAAAGCGTACCTCCGTGTAATCTGACCCCATCATTTATAACCTTTAACTACGGCACCCGCGCCATCGGACATCGTTAAATGCAAAAACGCGGCGGGCGACGAAAAAGAGGAAAATGCGCAGACAGGTTTAAACGCGGCTTTCCCCGCCGCGCTTATTGCGATTCAGAGCCACGCTCCTCCGAATATCTCGCGCGGAGATCCGCCAGACAAACTTTCATCGAAATTTTCCAAAACTTTACCAACATTCAAACATGCCGCGTGCTCCGCGCAAACATCGTAAAAAAAAAATTCAACAACTCTTTACATGCTTACAAAAATTTTGAATAATGTACGAAGTTTAATTTTTCGTTCAGACACGTCTGAAATATAATCGTAACGCGTGCACTTCAAGCGCTTGCATCTCTTTTGACGCAGACAGAAAACGGAATAATATCGGTAAAATATAAACGCGATCATTTTAACGTAGCTTAAATAATTTTATTAGAAACCAAAATTACGTTTTATAAATCGTGTGTATCGAAATCGTCTTATCTGCGATTTTGTATAAAATGAGGAATTCGACTTACCATCTCTGTGTTCTTTCTGTCCGTGATAATCGCCAGTGTGATGGTCCTCGACGCCGTACGCGAAGTCGTATTTGGGATGCGCGACGTAGTCCACTACATGATGGCCATGCTTATCGTGGACGGTTACTTCGTGCTCGGGCCCTTCGACCGGGCCGTGGAAGTGCGCGAAACTGTGAGCGTGCCCCGCCAATCCACTTTGGATTGCCATGAGGGCCAATACAACCGATGGTAGGACAAACTGCCGACAAATTGTTGCCATTTACATAGACTCCCGTATACAGAGCGCGGAGCGAATTTTGGTATATCAAGGAGAAGAGATCCGTTTTCATACGACTGGCCAGAAGTAAGGGCTCTTTACTTTATGAATTATGCAGTCCGCTTGTGATAAGTCACCGTGATTTGATGAAAAACCTTTAGTTTAGCGCAATATGTGAAAATAGTTGCAATATAATTAAGTAGGTATGTTGCATGCAACTAAGTAAGTAAATTAGGATCGCAAAATTGAAATTACTTTGCCAAAAGCGGTTATATGAATTATTAAGGTACTCTTTACGTCGATGTTCCAAAGTGCACTAAATGAATATTATAACACAGAAAAAGACTCTTCCTGCCTCCTTTTTTTCAAGGTTTTACATTTTATTACTTACAAAATGTTGAATAATATTGAATTTTGAGCAACTTGAAATTTAATATTCTATAATATATTCTATAATATTTGCAAATTATTTATATTTAAGTTTATGTTTCATTTAAATGTATGTGAAATTGAAATTAAATTATAAATGGATCACGTTACGGTTAAGCCGCAATAATCGGCTGATTAATCAAGAATAGAGTTTTGAGATCGATACGAACCTTTGTGATCATGTTTCCAATGATTCCTAAATGCGAATGATACGCCTGTCGATATCGGCGGATGTTTATATAGCGCGCGGCGTTTATTTTTACCGAGAGAATTTCGCTCTCCTTTTCCCCTCCCCGCTGTTATTTAGTATAGACGTATAGAACGGTCCCTGTGAGTGACAAAAAACGGCGTGAACCAATCGCTTTCCTATGCATAAGATTGGGCACTACCGTCGTTATAGTGAACGCGACGCATGTGGATGCCCGTTTCGCTGAAGTAACAATCGATTTCGCTCTATCGATTGTGTCACGGAAGACTTTTTCACGAAACGGTTGGCTTTTATTGGCGATCGTAGCGGAGTACGAAGCGTGACGGTAATATTTGAATACGACGATGGGCCATTCGAGATGTGAAGAAAATTAACTTTTCCCTCGGATATCGTAATCTTCATTTATTACACAACTTTTCCACTGTTTATTTCTACAAATGTCAGAAAAATTTGAATAGCGCAATTTTATTAAACTGCGATCTATTCTCCGCGGACAAAATAAACCGTCAATTTAATCTCGCAGTTTGTTTGCATAAAAATTCGCTCCGTGCTGAAACGAATAATTATTAATAATTAAGTTACTGCAATGAAATGTTATCGGCTTGATTGGTTTAATGGTTATTATCATTCTTAGAGTGTCTGGCTTCATTATTGGAAAATTTTGCGGCGTTACACTCGCTTCACACGTTTATACTACAAATGCATCGCACGTGTAACGCGCACCGTGATGAAATCCAAACTCGTGATACGCTTGATATCAGAGATTTAACCTTCTCGTCCATAACTCTCCGCAGCCGTCAGAAAGACAAAGTAAACGCGTGCTGCGCCGGGCATATCCAGTGTGCCGAATAAAGTCAAGCTTTCGACACCTCATAGCGGTCCAATTGTTCGGATACGCAAAGGGACGCTTCGATTATGTGCGGCAATACGCGATCATTAGCTCGGCTCGCGTCACACCGCGTGCACCGCCCGTATTTGCAAATTAAAACCGACAAATGTAAAACTTCCTCAATTCGCCTGAGTGCACAGTCGCACTCGCAAGATAGCCGCAAGTGCCTCTCGCATACAAGATTCCACGGGATGCATCGACCAGATCAGCTTCGCAACAATCTGCCTCTGGTTGCAGCCCGCCTGCCCGAGAAAGAGGTTGTTTTACGCAGTCAACTCGTAATCCGTCCATTTGCTTTAGTAACGACCGTATCGATCCGCGCTGCAGCGCGCTGTAACGCGCATTCGTACGCGAAGCGTTGTATCGCGTTCGGGCGGCGTGCGCGAATGATGCGCCGCATTAGCGACATTTAGCCTGCGCACCCTCCATGTAACTTTACATAATTTAATCTGCTGGTATTTATGCAGGTTTTCATTTGTCATGCAGCAAAGGGGAGTCTTGCCGTCGCGACACTTTTCATGTCGCTATCACTGACATTTGATATTCAATCTATATCGAAATTATCAAATGAGAAAGTGACGCGACACATGATCGCGATTATCAATGTTATATTTACTTATGAAATAAGCGAAGACTTATTTTAAATTCAATTAATATGATAAAAGCCAGATCGCGCGGTTGGCGATGCATTTAAACGACGTGTTTAATCCAAACGTGGACGAAAAAATATTACGTAATTTTCGAAAGTTTTAAATTAATTTCTGAATGTATACAAAATGTAAAATTTATAAGCATCGCCATAATTTATAAGTATCAATTGCAGTTCAGCTCTTATTGCCGTGTTTCTCCATGCTATTTATTATATTCACGCAGTTTTCTTATTTTCTATGAGTTAAAGTTTTCGATCGTGCGATGCAGACTTATTAGATTAACAATGTCAGAAGCGTAAATTTATGTAAATTTTTCTTTTTGCACCGTATGTTAAAATTAATGTGCTCTTTTTTCTGACAGCTTATTCAATATGGCTGCAGTGAATCTTAATTTACTGTTCCAATTAGTCACGTATAGGTAACAAGGTCTTATAACGGATTAGTAATGGCTTCAACAGTAAGAGGCCACGAGCAATATGTTTAGCATTATGGCGGCTTTATACAAGACAGTGAGGTATCGGATACGGATATCCGTTCGCCATCACGGCGATGATACACTTCAATAACCTGAAATACACAAGCGAGAGATAATTTTAGTCGAACGCGACTTTTTCATATTTTTCACTCAAAAAAATATTTCGCTGATGTAGTTAGATTTCTAGATATCGCAACAAGAATGTATCGCTATTTTTCGTATCTGTGAAAACATTGTTTGTCACATATAGAATTTATAGCAGTAATGTTCTAGCAATAGCTTCTGAAAAATTTAAATACCATTGCTAAATGTTATTCATTGCATGATCTAACACGTGATTGATCTTATATAGATAGGCGCTTTAGAGAAACTTTCTTTTTAAAGTTCACAAACAATACAGATATATATTCTGTTTCTATCATCTAAACTGATTAAGTAATTACATATGCAATATCACAACAGTTGCTAATCATTTATCTATTTTAGTTAATTTTTTACACCTAGAAAATTTTAGCTATTATTGCAAGATCATTTTTTTGAGTGTTATTATTGCAATTTTGCGTAAAATACCACAATTTCTACAATCAGAAACGGCATCTTTCGCGAACGCGTGTTTTACATTGTTTTACATAACGCTAGTTGTAATCTACATTTGGAAGCAACATTATCTAGTTATCTAAGCTAACTAGATGAAATTATTCTCATATGCGGATCGGCGCTTCTATTGTAAAAGGCAAATTAGATCGTGTCTTGTTTAATTTTATCAATCTGTTGAAACTCGCTGTCATTTTCCTTTATTTGCATATTCTTTTAATTCCGCGCATTCTCATTTTTTTGTGGAATTTAATATCTTTTGTAGAACGCTGTCAAAATTTGGCAGCTTATTTACGGAGCATTTTGTGTAGAAGTAAATTATCTTTTGCACGTAATATCATTTACTGTTATTGAATTTTTCCTTTTTATGGAACGTCCTATTTTGTCGCTTGAAAATTGTTGAAAAATTTAAGATAAACGCAGCGAGAGGTAAGATAGCAGTAATGTATATATGAAGGCAGCGTGAACCAAATCATTAACGCGTTCCATTTTACATCAGCGAAACTTCAAAGAGGATATGGAGGCCTGGTATGGCACTCGTGGGTTCTTGTTCAAACTGCTGCGCCTGACGAGCAAGCGCGATATATTCAAGTTAAAATCGTACTCCTCGGCGGTGCAGCCAGCAGTATTGAAGGAACGTCATCTATGTTAACAAGCCTTCGCCTGATTGTTGCGATCAAGCGTCTGGCTCGGAAGACGTCGTGACGCATGATAAACGTTGATAAATTAGACGACGGGTCCCTTTGAGTTGTGTAATCCTATTAAAACGCATTCCTTTGTGGTCACTTATATAAATGACGCGTTAGAAGAGTTTGTTTTGTGCTTGATACGAAGTAGCGTTTATATAGAACGGCAAAAGTGAAAATAACTGCCATCTCATTATTTTTAAATGATAGAAAGTAGTCTTACGAAATATATTTATATTATTGAATCGTCAAAACAACTTCATAAATCTGGTTTAGCGAAGTTGGAAAACGATAGAATTATACAACAGACATACAAGAATACGTAAGAAAGATTTAACGGAGGATATCTAAATGTATAAAAATTTTGTAGATAAATATATTTATGAAGCTATTTATAGTTGTTAATGATATTTGTAGCTATTTATAATTGTTAATGATATTTAAAATGGTAATCATATGCGACGTGCGTCAAATATGTAAGAAAAACTTAGTCGCGAGCGTAGACGTACGAAAAGTTTGTAAACAAATTTAAAAAAAAAAAGCAATCGATTGTGTAACATTGTCTTCCTCATGATTAATGTTAGCAGAGAAAGAGAAAGAGGGATAAAAAGACACGACGCGATGAAATTCAAAAATATATCTCCATCTCTAAATTCTGATCGAATCTGCATTTCTCATTGTATTTTTGTTTTTTCTAAATCGTTTAAAAAAGTATAAAACTGTTTGAAGAAGAAATCAATTTTTCTCGTGCCCAGCTCAATATATTTCAAAAAAAGAAAAGCTTTTTGTTTGTGACGTTATTCTTCCGTTATTAAATCGATGACAGCCATGATAAGTTGTTAGTCGAAACCGAGGGCAAGGATTATAAGCCGGGAAATGTTGTTTCGCCAGTCAGCTCCGGCGAGTTCGCTCGAGGAAATTCAACGTTTCCATCTCACAATCAGCGGAGGCCCACCCACACACACACACCCACTCTTATACATACACACACACACACACACACACAAACCGTAGTCTCTGCTAAGAGAACTTAATAGAAATTGTCGAAGCGTTTGCGCAATGCGATTATCCGCGTTAGGAACGCGGGCGACGAGATTGGCAGCGAAATTGGCGACGGAATTGGCAACAAAATTGGCAGGGCCCCGGGTCAGTAACACAATGGCTAACCGATCTCCTTATAGAACGAGCAAATCCCGTTTGCTGCGATTGTTCAACGAGCGGACACGAAATTTCGGCTCGCAGCCCCTTTCTGCTCTCTCGTCCCGTGCAGCGAATTTTGCACTTCCTTCTGCTTTTCGGCAGTCCGGGATCCTCCGCAACGGTTCGTCGCGCTGCTGACTCGAGAGGTCGGAGTGCTGCGCGAGTACGTGATTGGATAAAAACATGTTGCGGCGTGCTGATGAGAGCGATCGGTCAATGCTCGCGGCATTCGGTCAGCAGAAACTCGTGCGAGGTGGACCCGTTCATTTTGATGTAATGACATTACCGCGATTGCGGTAAAGCGAATTCTAGAAGAAAATTTTTCCCTCGAAAATTAGAAAGATCTTTTCTGATGATTCTACATTGATGGACTCTTGATGTGGAGATCTTTTATCATATATCTATTCTG
This sequence comes from Linepithema humile, assembly GCF_040581485.1. Taxonomy (NCBI): domain Eukaryota; kingdom Metazoa; phylum Arthropoda; class Insecta; order Hymenoptera; family Formicidae; genus Linepithema; species Linepithema humile. The sequence goes on along the minus strand of NC_090129.1, from coordinate 32,277,165 downwards.
TCAGTCACATATTTTTCACAATATTCGCAGCAAAAGAAAAATAATTAATATCCGCACGGTTCATTAAAATCAATGCTTTAATGAGATTCATCAATTGATGTCGTTAACTTATAATTTTTTTTTTTTATTATCTTGATATAAAAGTGTAACATTATAGGTCTCGAAATATCGGTGGACACATCTGAATATATCTAAAATATATAAGAATATAAGCGAGGCTAAAATTTAGAAGCATATTTAATGACTTAGTAAATCGGATAGTTAATTAAAATTTTTTAATTAATTTTTCCGCTGCAGTAAGAGATTGAAAATTTATTCTACATAATTCATGGCACTTCTATCGGAGCAATATTTTTATCGCTGTCAAATATGTGATATTCCACGTACACAGCGAAAGACTAGCATTTACATTAAATGAAAATATAATAGGAACTCATGTGACTATACATTTCAATTAAATTTGCGTTCACGTAGATATTTGCGCGTTTTCCAGGTACGCTGTATCGGGATAGTGAAGCTTCGTAAGCCCCCGCGCATTTCATTCGCGCTGGCTTCGCCAGGGAGCTTTTCCCGGCAAAAGCGTAATAAACTCTCATCCCCCCCTTCGTATCACTTACAATTAAATTCAACAGGCGCGCGCGGATACGAGCGACCGCGAAGGGTCTTCGCGTTTTTACCGAGTTGCGCCGGAAAAGTGGCGGATGTACCTAGCTAACAGTCCGCAAGACCGGGCAAGAAACGGACCTGTTTCTTCCTAGTTCTAATTAAGAGCAAGGCCAGGTATCCAATTACTTCGAAATTCTAATTAAGAGCGCGAGATCGAGTTGCGTTGCGCGCCAGATCAACGTTGTGCGGATCACCGGTGTTGTATCGATGTTCTACAGTGACCGATAAATAGTGTCGATAAATAAAATTGCTTTATGCCTTTACGTAATGCCAGAAAAAAAGTATCAGTTTTCAGATTAATATTTTTTACGGCAATAAGTGGCAATGTGTGAAATATCAATTTATGTTAAGAATCGTTTTTTAATGAATACAAAAACAAAAAATTAACTCACATGTCTCAAGGTGTTATTTTTTTTAATCTGTTAGAAAATGCGAGGATAATTGCGTGTAAATTTTCTTTTCGACATTTCTTTTATGAATTATTCTTCAGAACACTCACCCGCTGCTGCATCTTCTATGTATATCTTAAGAACGATCAATTTCCGTAAAGGAAAGCTTATAAGCATTATGTAAAGCGGCCGACACAACGCCGCGCTCGTCGACGTATCGCTCGCTGTTAAAGGCAAATCGGTGGCCGCGAATAATTGGAAAAGTTAATCTCTTAAATCTCTAATCGAAGGGTGATCACGTGTGCGCGGGACAGAATTCATTTTCCTCGTGTCGGCCGTCGCTGCGGCGTGTAATGGAAAATTGTGTCAGAAAAAAAGCCCGGCCATTATTTTCTCGCGCCCACGGAATATGTGCACCCACAGAACGGACCCGCCGAGACGCTTTTACCGTCCACATAAAGACCTCCGAAACACGCCGCGCTCGTACTTTACGGTCACGACTGTGTGATACTTTGTTCGGCGCGACGCGGCTCCGGCGATTCGTTTTATGGAAGCTGCGGTCCGCCCCTTCGGTCGATGAGATCGGCGAAACTTGAAATTGGATCGATCGTACGGGTTGCGAGGGCCGGGAGCCCGCGTCCTCGCCCGCGGCCAGGTAAAAGTGCTGAACCCTCTTCGTGTTATTCTTCACGTTATACGTGTAGTTCTTTGCCCGGGCGAGATCATGAAAGGTTAATATCCGTCCACTTCCCGCAAATTGGATATCAAAGAGCGAGAGAGCTTCAGGACTCTTTCGCGATAAAATGTACCATTCAGGAAATTCCTGGCGAGGTGAAGTTAGCGGCTTTATCATATATTTACCAGACTTTATAATATTTTTAGTCGGCATTTCTCGATTATTGCTCGAAATTATTATGTTCAGTTTCTATTTTGAGCGTATAATTTTTTTATTTAAATTTTCGATGCACTTAATTTATAAAAATAAAAGTGAGACATCTCTGCAGAGAGCGAGAGATCAATAAATATATGTTATAACGCTTTCTAAATAATTTTATGAAAATGGATAATATTGTGTGGTTTTTTTTCGTTAAAGGAAACGCTTTACGATAGTGTTTTTTAAGCTTCCATTTTGTAATATTCACCTCAAAAGGAAGCATTGCATATTGTGCAAGCATTATAAGCAAGAAAACTGAAAGCTTTAATTAAGGATATATAGCCTTAATTAAGAACACACTATTTTTCTAATTACGGCGTTAAAAAGCACTTTGTGATTTTTTATTCGAGGATATCTTCAAATATGCGAAATTTTCTAAAAAGCGCTATTTTTTGTTCAAAGCCGGTAATTACTGGAAGAACATTAATGCTGTTATTTTAGTTAGCGCGATATTGCAATTACCATTTATAATAAAGTTTTAATACATTTATTGTTCAAATGCTTGAATTTATAATCGCCATTTTAATACAATTTATTGCATCGACATATTATATTCTTGCTTTAATTATTATTTAACGGTTACATAGAACTAAAAATTATTCAGCGCGCGGCAACTCTCGCGTTGTATAACGTTTCCATAGTAATACTTTCTGGGACGTGCAATTATTGCGACGTCAGCGGCGTAACGCGCTCACAAAAGATGCAACACACTTCCACAGTTTTGTTGCGCGAGAATACGTAATTATAAACGACGTGTGCATACCTTCGGTCGACCTCGTACAACACGAATTTCCGTTGCGCCAGAGCGCCCCGGGTAATACGCCCCGTCCGTGCCCGCGGCGTATCAACTTACGATATCGAATACTGCACCATCGACTTTGGTTTACAAAGCCCATGTTTCTTCCTTTACGAAAACCGCCGGTGAACTGCTCTCGGCAACCAAAGGATTGTTTTATAGCAACCCTCGAGCGTGAAAAAAACTCCCTTCTAACTATTAATTCGTTTGTAGAATCCCGCGGTTGGTTCTGATACCGCAGAGTAAGAGATGTGACCAAGTCGTGGAAGCGATGATGATTCTTTGAAAATTACACGGTGTACGAAGTACTTTGTCACTGCCTTGTAATTGGTAAATTCATAGCTCGTCGTTGCAATTGAGTATTATTGATTTTTAAAAAAATTAAGAAAATTGTATGGTTACGAAATTAAGTAATAAAGCAGAGATTGTAGACACGAGAACAAATAAGTGTCAAGGTGTGTCGATTGAATAGCAGGATATCGGCTATTGCAATATAGACTATTGATAACTCATTGCATTTTCGACTGGCATGCACTCGTGATATGCGCGTCAATAATGGGATTGTAATTTATCAATGAGCTTGTACGTCAAATATCTGCTTTAACGGAATGATTAACAACAATATCTTTTGTCGGAGTGATGAATTTTGTGCACGATTATTAATGAGCCTGGCAATAATTTTTGGCTGAAGTGGCCAATCATGCTCGCGAATTCGAGAAATGATTTGTATAGTAGTGGCAAGCGATAAATGAAATCGTATTAATAAAACACAATATTCGAACTTTTATTTTTTTAAATATTGACGATGGAAAATAATTCAATACAATTACAGATTTGCATTTAATTACGTCAATTATGTCAAGCAGAATAAAATTTGTTGATCGCAATCGGTTAACTAAAATTTGAAAAGAAAATGTGAACATTATTCGAGATATTTATTGATTAATCTTGATTTATTACACAATTTGATTACGTAGTCTCTCGAAGTGTACACATTTAAGTGATTCAAGTGAGAGAACATTCATTACGTCAGTATTATATTCGATAAATATGCGCTTTTTTTTCAAGTATTTCAGTGAGTGTTGTTATAAACCTTTTTTGGTACTTTCCGAGATACGTTGTCGTATACGATCGACGATGCCTTGTGAAATTACCGTCTCATTACACGCCAATTGCCGAAATGGTCAATCAATGTTTTTCATCCCCGCGCCGCTGTAAAAGTAACGCAATTCTTCGATTGCAGCGCGGTGCGCAGATTTTTGTTCGTCCTCTCGCCGGGAACAGCGGAGAAAGCGCGCAAGCGGATTTTTTCGATTACTCCGACTCGTTTTTGTCCCGCGCAATTTTCCGGTGACATCGCTTTCCCAATCCCGTGCAAAACTCAGAAGCGACAGGCGGATCAGTTAATTTCCAGCGCGCTGCAGTCACGGCGGCGCGATAACGAGCGATATTACTTACATCTGATGTATATGCATGGAACATTATGCGCCCGCGTTAATCTTACTTCGAAATTTTATTATTCGCATCGCGCGGCAAGTTACATACAAATTAATTATTCACGATGCAGTCTGCCGAGTTATTCGTGAAACTCGTGATGGAACTACCATCACCGACGCAAAAGGTAATACATATGCAGCTTCTAATTACTGCCAGTTGTGTATCGCGAACAGAATAATTACGACCGTGGGCAGATTATAAAATGGACTGACAGTTGGAAAATGCGACGCGGATTGAACAATGTTTAATATGAGAGAATATTTCGTTCCAATGAATCGTCTCATTTTCTGTACATAATAACGGTCGAAGTTATGAAAATTACGCACATCAAAGATACAAAGAGTATCGAGTGTTCGCGTAAAATATTCTTTCTGTGTAATGACAAAAATATAATCATTTGACAAAAGTGCACACGCACGTTTAGAATATTCTCTAGCCACAACTATACAGATCGTACTGGCTTAAATTTTGTCATGTATTTTACTTTTTAAGCTATAGGTAACGAACGTAATTTCGAGTGAAGCAGCAGCTCACATTTCTTGTATATTTATCTCGGGGAGAGTCATAAGTTTTATACTAAAAGCATGCTAAAAGCCACGTACTTAAAATTGTTATTTTTATGCAGAAAGCAGTACAAACACGAATTACAACCGAGTTTCAAATGTTCCTATTACCAGCTAAACGATAAATTGGATAATAAAGCATCGCTATAAACCTTTTCATATTACTTTATACACATATTTTTATATACATAAATGTTATTAATGTTACATGCGATTGCACGCAACAGCATATTGCACACTCATTAGTCTTTATTTTATCTTAATATAACCATAGCATTCGTATATGTTAATTACGCTCTTATTAAACAGAATTATTTTTACCTAAGAAATAAATTTATTTTCAAAACTTTTGAATTTTAATTATACTTTACAAATACATATTTCTTTTATGCGGATACATTTATAATTCTATAAGCACAGTTCAGAAACAAAACATTTGTAATTTTGTCGCATTTAAAGATGCGAAGAAATGTTACAGACATACTTTGTACAATTTTAACTCATTTGGCAGTGTAAAAACACGAAGTAGTCGATAAACTGAATCCATAAATTAAGATATATATACGCTCTGTGTCCACAGCAAGTGTCTTTTGAGGACAAAGTATTTCATATTAAAAGAGTTGGAAGAATCTTTTATGATGCAAAATAAATTTTTATGTTAATGCTAGTTATAAAGTATACTTAAAATGTAAAAAATACTTTAAAAAGAGACCTCAAACATAACGTATTAATGTTAAACACAAATTTCTTCTTTACATATGTGTTTGTTTCTTAAAATTATACAACTTATATCCTTAAGCATTTATACATATAAAAATCGAGAAAAATGTACATTATACGCCAAAAGGTTTTGTCCGAGACATTTTGCATTTCTACTTTTCTTAAATTTCGCAAAATTACAACGCAATCAAATATGAAAACATTTCAGTCGAAGATAAGCGCATCAATACGTAGTTTCAAAATATACGAGGGTATAACGGTTATTTATGGGAGAATTTTATTTTTACAATATAAATCGCATTACAACTTTGAAGGAAAAGGAGATGAAAGGAGCGAAAAATTAAGAGTCGTCTATAATGCGACTTATTTTGCGAGTGGTGAAGATTATTGGTTGTTTTATTAAACATCTCGAATCAATACGAAATGTGGATGCAATGCAAAATGGATGCGATACAAAAGCGAGAATGCAAAATTGATACCGCTCGGAACAAGTGTGAAAGAATGACACGCAACATTCATACGCAGAAAACTCGTTGCCTGCCGCCAAACAGAAAAAAAGAACGCTGCTCACGACGCTTTAGGGCACGCGGAATGACGTGTCAGCGCGTAAATGACACCACAGAAAGACACGCGTGTATCATATTTTCCATGCCCCCATTGTTCCCGCGTATTGCATAAACGCGCGCGCATCAGTCGAACAGTACACGATGTTATTACAATCTTGCGATCTTCTTCCGTTCAGCCGAACGAGATTATCGACAGAAGATTCTTGGCTTGACGGACATGTCGTAAACGTTTAGCGGGCACGACGTTGCGATCGCAGGAATCAGAGTGTTCTGCACGGAGTGAATCGACAACGGGGCGGTCCACGTCCCCTCCGAAGCCGTTACGCCCGACTCCACGTCATTTCTGCAAATAATTAAACACTTTTTGTAACAACCAAGTTTTCATTGTGAACGGCGATGCATATGCGTAGCAGGCGGACGAGGCTTTAAAAGCCCTGAAATATTCAACGCTCTCTGACGCGATGGTTATAGCTCTAGTTGTCCATAGACAAAATTAACATTTTCCCTCATTTGTCAAAATTTGATTAATAATGGAAACTGATCAACGATATTCTCAATTATCGCGTTTCAAAAACAAATAATTGACGAACAATGGCTTTGAACACGGCTCTGAATGCGGAATAACGATTCGATCTCTGTAAAATCGGAATTACCGAACGAGAATTGCACGAGAGAGCGAGTTTCGAAACCGCGAAAGCAGCTCGTGAAACTTTCGGCAGTAATCGGACGCGATGCCCGGCGAGCCCCGCTCGCCCGCCCGCCCGCCCGCCTGCCTGCCACCCTGCCTGCCTGCCTGCCTGCCTGCCAGCCAGTAACCGACTTAACGTCTTTGTTAGCCCGCGGAAGCAAGCCGTCATAAACTGATACTCGGCGGGGGTCTTACGTCTTGAGAACGGGCGATGCATAAAGAACGAAGGGATTCACTGGCGGCGGTTTGAGTAGCACGACGTCGACGCCCGAGGAATGTAATTCGCTTTTTAACGCCTCGGCGGCACCCTCCACGGCTTTGCGGGATGCGCTGAACGCCACCAGTCCGGAGCCCGCCTGGCTGCCGTAGCTCGTCTCGGCGTCGCCCAAAAGGACGATGCGGCCTTTAGAGGAAACAAGACATTTTCAATAAGCCGCTTAAAGAATGAATGCGGTTTCACTACCAGTGAATTATCAGTCCTGCCGTTGTTTTACTTTGTGCGCGACCACGCCACAAACATGCCATTGTGCATTACCGTGGCTTTTAAAGGAGCAACTCATTCTTTCGCGGGAAGCGAACGAATTTCTCATTAACCCAGTCTCCGGCGGAGAAATCTCGACTTTTACATAACTCGATGTGGACTTTTCCATTCTTTATTATAGATTATTATTCAGAAATTGTTTTCTTTCAAAATCTTGACAATATTTATCAAAGTTGATTAAATATTTTTCTAGTTTTCTGTTTTCAAAAGTGGATTGTAATAAAGCAATACTTTAACAGCAATTTGATTGTTAATGTGCGATATGTTATTTCTGAAATATATTAGATTATAGGAAGCTTTTTAGAACAATTAAAATATAAATTTTATAGCAAGAATTTCTACTTTTCTAATCTTTGTGTCTTCAAAAGTGAATTGCAATAGTGTAAGATTTTAATAATGACATGATTATTGACATTAATAAAATTATAATTTTAATTCTTCTAATTAACAAAAAGTAGTCAGAAAAAGTAACACATACTATATGACGCGTTATTTTTTATAAATTTAAGTATATTAGAGTGTAAGAAATTTTTATCAGAAGAATCAAAGTACAATTTTTACAGCAAAAATTTTAGCTTTTTACGTTAATTAAAAGATCTTAATCGACATTCGCGGTGCAATCTCAAAATTTTTCTCGTTAGTCGAAAAGCAATTATCTCTCTTCGCGCAAAATGGGGAACTTTTGAGTAGCGGCGGACAATGGCTTCTTTAACTTGAAGATTTCGATAAATACATTCAACGAACCTCTCTTAATGCGCAGGAGAGGGATGAATACTCTGGCTGTTCTCAACGGGGCGACCAAGTTATGGCGCAGCATAGATTCCCACATCGAGCTGGTCTGCTTCTCTATGACACCCGGCAAAACCAAGCCGCCCGTGTGCACGACTGCCCAGAGACCTGCAATTAAGTAAAGTTCAGTACTTGGGCATACTTAAAGCGATCGTCTCCGACGAGGCGCGCGGAACGAGGTAGGTGGAAGTTTATTTTACTAAACTTGGCCATTTCGTCGTATCGGTTTCGCGCTGATGGGAACATTATGCGCCGGCGAGTGACGGGCGATCGCGAGTAAATGCCGCGCGGAATCGCTATAATTACGGTTGATATCGAGCGCCTGAAATTGCATTTCCAATCCAGAAGTATGATTTACAAAATGACACTGCACTTCCACGTAGGAGCTGTGTCAACGTCGCGTAAATATAATATATTCGGCGCCTCCTCATTTTTCGCGACGAACGCGTTCGCCGTCGACAAACTCGCGGACATAACGAATAGCGGAGACCTACGAATATGACGTCTGTGCTTATTTATTCTACGTGATGGAGATATGTTATTTTTTCGTGTTTTCCCATTACCCAAACTTCCGTTGTGTTATATATGAATATCATGTGAGATACATATCATTTATCGCACCCCCGCAAGAAAAATGACACAAGCGAGAAATATAAAATTGTTCAGGAGAAATTGCTTGTCATTGAAGGCCGATGTATTTACAACACAATCCGCACATAATATAAAATTCGAACAAATTTCAACTTGTGTCACTTTTCTTGCGAGAGTGCGTTATGACAAATATGTATATGAATGCAAATGCTCGTCTAAAAGCTGACAAAAAATCAAGAAAATTTTACGAAAGCTAATGAAAAAGAATAAAAAATGTGATTATTAGTGCTAATAAATATTATTTCAAATCAAACATTTTTCAGAAATACTAATATTTCGATCAAACTCCGAGTTTGCTTTCAATAAAATTATTTCAAGTTCTAAAATTTTTTATTTAAAATACATTAATGTATTAATATTAGTGTGACATGTTGTAATGAAAAAAAAGCTATAAGAACCAAAACGCGGGTGACGCAAAAGATGTTATAAATCGATACGGAATAATGCTGCAGAACGTTTCAGCCCAATTTTTAGGCCCTCTTCAGTCCGGGAGAGTTGTAACCGGTAATTGTGATCACTCGTAAACATCGAGTCCTGTTAGGTCACTGCCGCACGGTGTTTGCACGTGATCACAATTACTGGTCACAATCCTACCGGACTGAAAAGAGATAGAAAATTAGATTGAAACGTTTCTGTAGCATTATTCTGCGTTGATTTGTAATCTCTTTTGCATCCCGACGTATTAATAATGGTATTTTGGCTATTATTAGCCTTTTACTATTACTATATTGTTTAACATCAAATAATAAACTTATTGAGATTGTTAAAAAGTTAAAAATTCACTAAACTCTCGAGTTCATTTAAAATTCCCCACGTCTGTATTTTTAAATATTTTTTTTGCAAATCTTACTCAATACTTACTCATTTCACCTACTTTCTCCTCTTACACGTGATAACCTTACCAACATTTATTCAGTCGATGTCGATAAAGCCCCGAGGCACTTTATATTGAACCTAACAAGCTGCTTGAATTATTATGAAAACGGGCATTGATTCTGTACCTAAAACATTCTCCGCTCAATATCAAATTTACAATTAGTTGAACTGCGGGATGAATTTCTCAGAGTTCATCGATGCTTCACGCGGATAGCTGACAATAGAACTAATGAAGTCGCATAAAAGTGAAATTAAATGCAGAGAAACTTGCGACTTTATACATGACCGGATAAATATCGGAGTTGTTCGAGAACATTAATAATTGATGCTCGTTACAACTTACATAATGCCTTATATTCAAGATGGAAAAATAATTTTCTTGATCCGCATGTGTCTAGTTATTACGATATATTCGTGCGGATAATTAAACAAAGCAAAATTGGATAAAAATACTAACAAAACAACAGTCACAAAAATCATATTTTTAGATGATACAAATAAAAAAACGTAGATCCGATGTTTCTCTCAATTATGAGAATAACAATTATGAGAAATACAAATTCCATTTTTCACGAGCAATGTTTTCACATTGTAACTCATTTTTTTTTACTTTTTAATTTAAAACAAATAATTTATTTTAAATTTAATTAATCAGTGGAATATTGATAAATAAGATAATATTAATAAACTTATTTGTGCTATATGAATGAAATCCGTATAGTGTTCTTAAGTAAAATGTTGGCGTAATATTAAACATCGATTTCTCACGCGAACTGAAATTACGAAAACACATTTACATAATGAATGAAGTATTTTGTACTGCTGTATTGTTTAACCAAGCATAGGTATGAAATTATTTTGCGTAAAATCAAGCTTGCTTCATACGATTTATAATACGCGACAGAATTTGAGATAATTATTAATAGAAGAATATTATTAATAGGAAACGTTTGAACAATTGGAATACGCATAAAATATATATCACTGATATCGCGACTAATACGAGAATAACTTTTATACATAACCGTCCGGCACATCCGTAACATCATCAAGGAAGTAATTATAAACTGAGGCAAATGCAGAGGAGAAAGCATAGCTATTAAAAGCATTATTTATATAGACGATGTACTTTCTACGTAGATTACACGTAAGGGAATCATTCACGTAGCAGGTCGACGTTGACTAATATCTCTTTGACACGAGGGAGTAGTTAGAGCCGTTTCGCAGACGTGACATCGAAAAGAACTTTCGCCCGTCCGAAAACTCGTTTTCCAGTCCACCTCGCTCGACGTATGACACCTGATTTCTTCGGTTGATACACTCCAAGAGATAAATACAAAATTCGCACATTACGAAAGACTCGCACACTAAATAGGCTTACTGTGCAATAACATCCCGTCGAGATAATAAACGCTAATTTCGATTAATATCTCATTATCAGCGTGTCTCGTGTATTAAAATTCACAACCATTTGTTCTCCGCGCAATTCTCTCCTCAAGTTAGCTGTCGCGAAGTTCAATATTTATCTTGCCGGCACGGCGGGTCTACAGACGCGCTTATCTCCCGGTTAACTTTATTCAACGATTAGCCGAAGAAACCCGGAAGGGAGGGAGGGAAACATAAATCGTCTTGCCATCCTCGCCGGCCGGAAGCTTCGCTCTGACGGCGTCCAGACAGGCGCGCAAACTATCCTCCCTCGTCGGGTCCAGCTCCAATGGCACGATTTGGCCGCGGGCACGCGCAACTTCCGGCTGCTGCGAATCACCGTCGTCCGTACCGCCGGGCTCGCTCTCTTTCTGCCGCTCCAGCTCGACCGCCTTCAGGATTTTGACCGACGGCGAGCCGCCTGCCGGGTCCAGCAGACCCGCGAACACCTGTCGCAAGAAGGGAACGCGCGACGTGTTACACGTTATGTTTTGAAAGCTCGCCGCCGTCGCCGCCGCCGCCGCAAACCCACGCTCTCTCCACGTGCCACTCCATTACGCGCCATATCGACACCGCTCGATATCGCGTTATGCTTTGACGCTGATACGTCATGTTAAATGACACACGAGCTCATTCGCGACCGATGAACTGGATCTTAAATACGAGAAATGAAAAAAGCTTGAAATTTGTTGAGCAAGTTGCGCACTGCCTTTAATGTCGAGAAAAATTTTATGATCGATTTCGATGAAAGTTCTAATAATTGTTGCTAAATGCAATTTCGACTAATTAGAATGAAATTTATGTTGCGTTAAAATTGGAGAAAATATATTTAATATGAAACGATTGAAAGCAAATATTGAATGTGAAGCAAACCTTTCAGGAATAAATTATTGTTATTGGGCTTGTTTATCATTGAATTAATTTGGAATTTTATTTAAAAATTGTAAATTGATTGAAGCGTGCTCTATCTATTCTGTCCATCCGCTGGAAATTATTCAATGTTATATATTGTACGTGACATTTTTGTGAGTTTCCTGCCGTATTTGCTTAATCTTCCTTTGAGTTATTAATCATTAAGGTCAGTTAAACCGTTTTGACGGTTTCATGCAAATCAATGGCGGTCCTTTGATACGTGCGGCTCTTGGTGCATAAAAGGTAATAGGTAATCCAAAGCTTGAATTTCAGATACGCGGAACAATCGAACTACAATGGAATCCACACGCGCAGGTGACCCACATTAATTGTCCCTTTGTACGTGAAAATTTCATCGCTTGATCCTAATTAAAATACTTGCTAAAGGGAATAAGCAAATTTTCAATAAGCTGATTATCTATGAATCGTCAATGAATTAATGAAGACACTAGTCCAATGTTGAATACATGTTCAAAAGTTCAAAAGCGTAATGCATTGTCAAACGATGAAACTGATTTAATTGATAAATTTTAGAGAACGATTGTATTAAATTGACATTTTCGAGAATACACTATTCACGGACGACAAAGAATAGTTATTATTGCGTTGCACGTGTATTATTCTTCCGGAGAACTAATAGAAGACGTAATATTGCTATTTGATTCGAGCTTTCACGAGATCCGTGACGTGGATAACGCTTGATAAGTTATTGTCCAGGCGGAATCGGTCTGTTCGGCAAGTATCTATCTTTCAATAGCAATCTTTGGCGGCGCTGCGCTCTTGAGTGGTGACACGATATACTCGCCGTGATACGTGAATACCTGTCGGGAAACTGTCGGCAGGACTGATTTAAGGGCTCACCGATGTTCCGCTCCCTTGACACGAGGAAACTAATTTGGAGCCCGGACTCCGACAATCTGAAATATGTTGCACGCTCGAAGGGATAATAGGGATTCTGACGTAAGGCCGCGGGATATTGCGTTTCAACGGTTGTCGTCGCATTCGCGCGCTGCTGCTCACAACTCCGGCCGTAAAGACTGCCGCGGTTAAAGAGATTCCGCAAAACCGCAGAAAGAGAACGGACGCGCGAAGACATCTCTCTGGCGCTTATCCACTTTAATACCCGCGTGGCCGAATGCCAAACGGCTATTTGCGAAACTAATTTCTTATCTTGCGAACGAGAGGATAAAGATTAATTCCCGAACAATGATAAGAATCTTTTCTTGGCAGAGTGAGCGAATTGCGAATAAAAAAAAAAAAAGAAGAATGAATAATCTGATTAAATAATACTGCGGATAATCGCATTGACCCAGTTAACAGCGTTAACTATCGCTCGCGAGAGATGCAAGAAGAAGTCACACTTGACTACGATAATATAATACTTGTCAGGTCGTTATTCACGTTTCCAATGTTGTCGTCCGTCGGCAATAAAAAAAAAAATAATTCAACACAGTTCCCACGCAATAAAGCGGCGAGCCGTTACTTCACATTCGGCCTTCGCAGCGCGGCTCTCGTTCAATTTTGAATATTCACCGACCGCGGAGAATATCGGCGGCCCGGGCACAACGGGGCGAGAGCGTATGGTGAAGTTTATGCCGCCCGATAATTTATGACAGCCACGCGGCCACCGTTATTACCTTGTAGCCGGCTTCGTAGAGTGCAAGGGCGATCTGCAAGCCTACGCATGTATCACAGCTGGTAACGAGTACATGACGTTTGTTACGCGACTCGTACTCGTCGGTGGCATTTCTGGATTGTCGCATCAGATAGGCCAACAGGGCTGCGACTATCGAGCACAGTGCCAATATCTGCAGGGCCAAAACGGCCCCGGTTTCAACATCCATTGTGACCGGTTGTGGCGCCTGTCCTAGGTCTGCAAAATAAAACAGATCGTTAATCGTTGTGTACCGGATTCATTTTTAATTAAGCTCCGGTATATCACCGCAGTGTGAAAACATCCGAGAGATGTACGACTTTTATCCTTGTCTCTCTCTCTTTTTTTTTTTTTTTTTTTGCAACGTACATACATTCGCGCTTTTTCTTAATAAATGGAAAATTCGTAAAGATGATAAATATTCATATTTTTCTCTGTCTGAAAATATTACATATTCCGTGGCAAAAAAAAATGTTTTTTGCATAGATTCAGATTTGACCTGGTTTTAATGCCCGAGTTATCAGAATATTTTGGTGGCCCGAGGGTTAATGGATGTTCTACATTAGATTTAAAATACTACTTTCTGTATTTTTAACATGAAATAAAAATTATTACGGATGAAATGTTCGCGGCTGCGGTGAAAAGCTTTAAAATTTTCCTCACCATTCAACTGTGTGTGTTATATATTCAATAACGTATTCTATATATATATATTTATGAATATCTTCGCAGAGAAAAGGAGAAAATATTAGAACACTCCTGGAATATATTCGTAAAGCGCAAACAAAAATCATTCTATGAATCCCGAATTCCATAGAAAATTAAGACAAAATCATAGATATTTTAAGGAAATCGAGAAATATTTACAACATTTTCGCGTCGTGTAGAAACGTGTAGATGTGACTCGTGAGAAATTTAAATTCTCGTTTCAACAAGTAAAAGGCCCGGTAGACGAAAGAATCAAGGAGAGGCCGAGAAGTGCAGCCAAGGAATCGGATCCCTCGTGAAAAGTGAACGGCGAGCGGGGCGGAGTCGCTTTTGCTCGGAGGAATCACTTGCCTTTCTAAACCGTATCTAGGTTCGGCCGCGTACCAGGTCGACTACCGATTTTCCGCGATCGCCCTTCCGCCGGGAAACCAACTAGCCGGAGGGAACCTCGGCCGCATGGACGCGCGACGGAAATTCGGCGATTTCGCGTAACCGGTGAAAATCGCGCGCGCTCGTTCTCCCTCGCTCGGCTGATTTAATAGCGGCGGAACCGTGTACCGCTAATGTGCCGAATCGATTAAACGACCGGGCGTATTTCAGGTCGCACGCGGTGTGGGACATTTCTCCCCGCAGCGCGTGCGAAACGCCTCGTCGCGGGGAGCGCGCGCGCTTTCTCGCCCGTTGTTGATAATAAAGATCGTCGAACCGTCTTGAGCGCGGCACACATCGTGAATCAAGCGATTAAGGCGCGCGAGTGATGGCAAGCATCCGCAAAAGACGGACTTCATTGAAATGCACGGCTCGCGAGCGAGACGGCTGCGACGTGCGATTTGTTGACGAGTTTCTCTCGCGGGGAGGACGGGGGGCGTCCCCTCCGTCCCTCTCTCGGTACGTAAATGTCGGTTCGCGCACGCGGAAGGGTAGATGCATTCCTCGAAGAGCATTGTCCGATGCATCTCAGACATAAATATATGTATGCGCTAAAAGAGATACGCCGGGACGTGAAACCGATGTTTGCCTCGCGCATATTGCACGGCATAGCGTTCTCAAGAAGCTTTTCTCGCATGCGTTTCCACATTTCTGGTACTCCCCAAGTCCCCTCCGGCGAAATGAAAAAGAAACGTTACTATTTATGTTTCATTTGTTCGCATTCTAAAGCTGCCTGAATAAAGATAAGATGCAGAAAGTAGAAATATTTCATGATATTGCCGTGCTCTCCGCATACAAGGCAGCATCTTGGTTGATAACCAGTACTTTATATTAATACATGCGTTCTTCACGATGGAATTTCTTCGTCCGTAACTAGGAAAAAAAAAGACTTGCATTTATTTCAGAATAAGAAATCACACATACGCGATGGCGGATCTCCATCTTCGAGAGCTCCAAGCTAATATTCGATCAATACTTATTATATTGGTTTATAAGTGTCCATTTAATGAATTTATGAATATTTATAGATTTGAATAAATATGTATAAAATATTTTAAAAAGTTTTAAACATAATATTTTATATTCATGCAATTGCAAAGATAGGACAGTTCAAGAAATGTAATAATACGTATTCGCAGCCTGAGAGGCTTTTCGCACACATGAAAAAAGTTATGTCTGATGCTTATTTATTTAAAAAGAGTCTTGTCAATTCCACAACAGTGTTAATCAAGCGCGGCGCGTTCTTTTTTGAGCTAATACTGTTGTTGCATTAACAAGATTCATTTCTGTTGAACTGATGTTGTTGGTGCAACATCATTCTTCTTTTCCGTATACCTTAGGGGTTTGTGTACCTTGGAGCTGCGCAGCTTACGCTTCATTAGCGTACATTAGCGGTAGATCCGCCTCCACACATATGGTTATTTACGCGATCATTCTCACATGCCATCCGCATGCACAAAACGGTAGAAACGCGCGCGGAAACGACGTAGAAAGCGTCATAACTTTGCATTAACGAAAAGTCAGCCTGGCTCGAAATGTGCGTACACAAAAAACCGTTCAATTTCTTGCGATACTTTCTTCCGAGCTAGTTTACTGAAGCGCGATTTTCCGCATTCGTCACGCGGCGAGAGCGCGTCGCAACTTTGTTGAAAAATAGTCGGAAGTGACAACGCGCGCGCTCTCCCGCATGAATCGGAGTCTCAGTTCCACGGATTTCGATCGCGAAGCGAGATTTTCATGGGTCGTAACGAATCACTCGCACGCACGTGATAAATTAGCGTTTGTCATCCGAGAGCGACGAGCGAAGGCTGCGCCGCTGAAATTAATATGTTTCAGCGCGATCCGCGCGCAGAGGCTGCGACATTTATATTCGCGCGAACGCGTACACCTGCGGTCACGCGCGAGCATTTAATGCGTGCGTACGCGGCGCGTTTCTCTCTTCCACCCGGGTCATGTTATCGCGGTTAACTTTCTCTGGAATGCAAGCGTCAGCTAAAACGTCGCACCTGCGATAAGCTTGAGTTTATTATCTTTCATCATAAATGTCCGAATGATTAATTTCTTCGTGCCAGATTTGTCGACTGAAACGCTGCTCTTGTGACATCAATTATTACGTTTATTTCATCGCGATGAGATTTTTTATTGTACGAGATGTAGTAAAATGTCATATGTTTAAATTATACGAGATTTCGTTTCGGAGAAAATCGATTTTAGCTCATGTTTGCAGGAGTCATTTATATTGGAGGAATCATTTATATTTAAAGAGTTCTCTACCGTCACTCTTTTATGCAAAATAATACTTTCTAAGACTTTCAACAAAAATATTACAAAATTGTATTAAAGTCGTCTTTAAAAATTGCTTATTTTTAATTAAAGTTGTTTACTTTTAATGTATTCTACTTTGCAAAAATATTAAAAGTAAATGAATTTAATTAAAAATAAATAATGCTTAATGTAAAAAATGTAATATTGTGAATCAAATCTACTGCTTAATAGCGCAGCATTGCTACAATTATGAAATACGAAGATAAGATTTCATATGGAATACTCATAAGAAGCCGAGCTGCCGCTCACTTCTATTAATCTATGATTGTGCGATATTGCTTGGATTAAGATACGTATTCTTGTTAAGATTCTTGTTCGAAGTATTAGTAATAATTGCAAGTTTCGTTCATTTTTTATTTAATTTCTATTTTTTCATGAAGCATGTTCGTTTCTCTTCTGTACAAGTAGACACGCATGCTTTTCTACTTATCATTTATTCAGAGGTATTTGCAGATTAGCGTTTTCTCAGCTGGATGGAAGAGTATTAGAAATAAATGTGAAGCGATATCCTTGTACTCATTTGCGACGACGAGACATTCACGTAATTATTTCGTTAATGATTTCTCGACTTGGAACTGGATACACGGTCTGGTGTGTCTGAGTACAGGTGTGACATTTGTCCCTCTATTCCCAAGACGAGAATTAAGCTGATTATTCTAATTACGAGCCGCTGGAATAATAAGCTATTATACTCTAATTAGCAATCCAATTGAATTTTATATTAAACGGATCACATATCTCAAATATGAGCACGCAATTTTACCGAAAATAATCGAAAATGATTGATCGAAAGCTACAATTATATTCACGTCGGCTCGAATTACACAAAGTACGATTCATATTTTTAGAGTCGGCCAATAAAACATTTTGCCTTAATATTAAGCCTTCTCCCTTTCTCTCTGCGATAAACAATACTGATAGAAGAAAAGAACGAGGGTTAACAACGAGATTGACATTAATCGTGCCGAAAATGAGTTTGTGACTGGATTCGAAAGGAGAATATTGACTTGCGCCGCATGCAGAGAGAAGCGACCGCATATTGCAACGCCATGCTAATAAGCGGCTCTGTCATCTCAATTAATCGCCGGTGCGCTCGTCGTGAGACGTGTGCCAGTTGGAATGTTGCAAGTTACATGCGCGCGCGATGGCGCGGGGAGGGGAAATCTCCCACGGGGAGACAGTATGCAACTATCCGCGGTTGGAACGATCATCCTTTCGTGTATCGCTCATATATACTGATATATATACGCGCACACGCAGGCAGACGCATACACGAACGAACGCGATCAAGTGGGCATGCGAACTCACCGCACAGCTGCTGCAGCACGTTCACCCGTTATATCGGAAATAAAAGTAAGCGGCCGCGTGTTCTCATCAGCCGGGCTATTACTCAGGTAATCGCTGCATTCCTTCAGGTGTGTTCATCGACTTGCTTCTTGCATGCCAAACGAACGCGCGTACACGTTTCTTTGTCTCTTCTAACGGCGGCGCTTGACGGCGAAGCGGCCGAGTTCACGCACACAAGCACTTTTTGTTTTTCAGCAAATTAAAGCTTATCGAGCACACGTCCTGGCTTTCGCGCAGCCTTCAGCGTAGTTTGAACACGCAATTAACGTTCGTTAATTATTTAATCCTTTAACGCCGGAATTTCCGCGCCGGAGGTTCGGGAAATTAAATTAATTAACGAATCAGCACAAACGAACAAACAACAAATGTAAATCGCGTAGAAACCTATTTGAATATGGCGGTTAATTGCGTAAACAAATTTCAACGGATTTAGCGGGTCTTAAGAGCTTAAGAAAAT
Source organism: Linepithema humile (assembly GCF_040581485.1). Classification (NCBI taxonomy): domain Eukaryota; kingdom Metazoa; phylum Arthropoda; class Insecta; order Hymenoptera; family Formicidae; genus Linepithema; species Linepithema humile. The sequence continues at coordinate 32,258,232 of NC_090129.1, read as the reverse complement.
ATCAAATGGCATTTTCAAGTACGTCCGTGTTTACCTCTTGCGCCCAGAGAGAAACACCGCCGTCATTCGAGTCGTATTAATGTTCCGCTGGCTTCAATTTCTCAAGAGATTCATTATCGAATGTTCGCGGAACACCGGCAAACTAAAGCGATGCTGCGTTCAAGTAACACTGTATTGTTACGTCAGTGATTATCGTTCGATAATTAATGCAACTTGGTACCTCATTACCCGCCGATCGCATCGTCGATCATCGGCCCGCTAACGGCCGTATCGTATCTGCGCAGTTAACGATCAGGAGGGGGGGAGCTGAATCATGATCTTGCCGAGGGGCAACGGAGCATTTTAGGCGCGATCTTCAGTCGAGCTCTTTGTATGACTAATGTATGCCGAATAATTATCCTCGCTGGCGTGTGCGCCACGCTACAAAATTAACGGACTTTTTTTTCCTTCGATTCCGCACGTGGAGAAATAACGGCAGGTAAATGCGTCGCGAGGTTTGCTATGTGCTGGAGTTGTGTTTTGTAAAAGCGACCATGTATGCCAAACAAACTAGATGTTATTTTTTACTGCACATGGCCTATCGAATTTTTCGTTCAATAAAAATGTCGCGAAATCTATAGCTTTCATATAACAGTTGTGAAAAAATCATATTCTTCGATCAGTTTCACGTAAACTTATGAAATCTGAATCTTTAAAAATCAGAAAAATAAGATCTATGAAAATTGGAAAGTATAATTTTTGTACGGAAAATAAATTAGTGTGTGCGTTAAATTAATGTCAATAAAAAGTTCATTTAGATAACCACTTGACAAATCATTTAGATATTTAAACTCTCATTATTTATATGATATAATATTTCCACACTGGACTTACACCGTTAAAGTGCGCTGAGACGTCAACTCCGCAAAAGACAAAGATCAAACTTAACGGAATACAAGCGAATGACCGCAATGTTAAGAGTAAAATCTCTGCAATATGAAATTAATATTTTTAAAATATTTCTTTTGGAATTTTTTGATTATTTTCTATTTTTTATGGAAAGTAATACTTTAAAATTTACTTTACGCATTTCTTTTAAATTATTTTGCCGTTTTGCGACGCCACGTTATATATTGCATGTCACACTATATAAACTCGATATTTTATTTCTGAAAGTCTGTAAAAAAAACGAGTTCGCCCTCAGACATGAATATCGAACGCGGTCGCAGGATAACGGCTTCGGGCGTTTGACCGCTCTTTTCGTAAGGATCGTAAAAATAATCGTAAGAATTATTGCCGTTTGTGTTTACGGATGCGCGGGCGTACGGTATGTAATCCACGGTTACGAGTTGGCCATGCATGTGTGTATCAGAATTCCCGGACAACGAAGCAACGGTACTTGCAGTTGACCGCGAACGGCCGACCGTGTGTAAAAGGCAAATAGTGTTGGATCGTGTGCGTGGCCCAATATTTGCATGACAATTTGGACGTCGCGCGCGCGATGTTCATCTTACACCTACTTTTGATAGAAAGCGAGTCGCGGTTATAACGGCACTGAAATCCCATCGCGCAACAACACGAGTCTACAATCTCTCGAAATTGTTAGCGAAAAAAAAATATAACCAGAATTTTTACACAAATTTCCAAATTTGTGAATAGAGTATCTTTGTACCAACACATTTCGATATTCCTCGCTGTTCGAAGCCACTTCAGCGGCAATTCACTACGGCGCGCTTGTGTATACATTTTGTTTTTATCGAGCTACATCAATAAATGTATTAATGAACACACGGTAACAATTGTGTTGTTCTATTGGAAAGCGCACGCGTGCTCGCGTGTCCGATTTTACCGAATCTTTTCACTTGTTGCGTTCCGCAACTACTAACGTAGCGATCCCTCAATCGGAATTGAATAATTTTACAAGCAAGCAAGCAGTGAAACCGTTTAATGTATTTGCGGTATATACTAATTAAAAACAAACCATACATGTATTGCATCGATGCAACGTTAACCAGCTTATCGCCTTCTCTCTTCAGCGCGCACAAAATGCATTTAATTCTGAAAATATTAAGAAAGGAATGCAAAATGTGTGAATATTATCAAGGTTACAATCAATTAGAAAATCTGACGTAATTGTTGCAATATAAATAACATGCGTTATCTCCTAATCTACATTGTTTATTTCTAATCAAATTTATTGCAATAGAAAATTTTTCACCAAGAAGAATATAACATAAGAATAGTAATAAATATAATTATATATGAAAATCGTATATGTATGTGAAGCTACCGAAGCGATTTATTTGTGAAAGTATTCTCGCGTTCGTTTACTGCATCCTTATTATACTCTGCCTATTCATGACTTCCTGTAGTGCAAATAGCAATTCGCATAATGCCAGCAGTGGTATACCTCATTCTACAGAAGAAATTTTCTACCTAAGAAATCATAGCATGCTAGCGATCTACTGTATAATATAGAAGCCCGTGACTGACGTATCCCACTGGTAGCCATCGCAATTGCGATGGCGCAATTAATGGGACTCCGTACTTTTCAAGGGAAAACCCGGAAATAATATCAGAGATAAAATCAGTGTTATTAAACAACGACTCATACTCTTATTTTAATTTTAGATTAAACAACAGATTATTATTCCAACATTCAAAGATAGCTCATTTGTATTCAAATGACGTGATAAATCCTGAATAATATTTCACCCACTTTGATTGATTTTAGAACTCGAAGAAGAAATGGAATAACATGTTTCTTAATTTGATTTTAAATTACGACATTAATTAAGAATGTGGATTTCCCATAATATCTTTTCAGAACTTGAGCATTTCGATAATACTTGAATGTAGAAAGGAAAAATTGCACGACCGACTCGGGCGATTGCGACGAGCGGTAGTAAAGACTCAGGTGGGCAGCGACCTGGACTGTGTAAAGTTCTAATTCCATGCATTAACGGCCAGCTACAATCGCATAAATAAACCTCGAGGGAGGTTTTATCGGCGTCATTGGGCGATGATGGACTCGGTTTTATGGCCTCTGCCTCGTCCCGAAGAGCCGTAATATATTTCTCTCCTTTTGCGCCTCGGTCGAACGAGAACCGCGATATGACGCGACGTGAAACGCTTAGAAAGTTTAAGCTTAGCACTTTTCCCGCCGTGCGCTGAAAGGCTGAGAGCGTTGCGCTCGTCCAGGAATGCGAATCGCCCGCTACGCCGCTTCTTGCCGATATTACGACTCGTCGGACACGATATTCCCGAGTACTCGCTTTCGCGTGTGTGTCGATGAGGAAGTGCATCCATCCGAGTAACAACGGCGAACTGTCGGACGCCACGAACGACCGGAGCCTCTTCGTTATCGCTAGAGAAAGCGCCTTCCGCCCGAACGAAATTAAGAATCATGCCGAATTGTAAAAAAAAAAAAAATCTACATTTGTTCGAGATACCTGCTAAAGCAGAACAGAAGAAAGAACAAATTTTGAACTGAGTCTCTCTTTGATGACGCTTTTTTCCTCCTTGTCTTTGTGAAAATGGGGTTCTCGGTGAAAATCTGAATAAAATGCGACGTGGCGGATGAAAATTTGAATGAAAAACGACGTCGCCGGTGAAAATCTGAATGAAAAGCGACGCTGTCTTTTCGGAACTAGCTCGCCTATTGCAATGGGAATGACGTTGAATGCGAAACGTTATGCGGTCTAATGTGGTGCGATAAATCACGTAATTGAAATCACAATACTATTATAATCAATTTATGGTTCAAAAGAGTACGTTCTCGATTAATAGCCTTTCTCTAGTTACATCGGTTCACCGGCGGAATTTCTTTCTGTTGGGAAATTATTATGTCGGCCGATGTGATTTCCAAGTTTGTCGTCGGTGCAAGATAGCTATCAATTTCACTTCGGTGGGATATAATTTTCGCGCCAAGTGGGCTTTTATATCAGCATTAACGTCCTCGGAATTTGGTTCGCGTTTTCACTATTACATGAATATTGCAGACTAATCGCGCATAATCGTGAAATCTGATCCATGCATCGATGCACAGCGTATTGCATCGCAACAAATATAAAACTTGTCCGTCTCACCATAATTAGGGCATGGCGAAAGCGGGACTTGCCTAAAAAAATAAAAATTTAATGGCACCACTTTTCGCTATATCATTTCCGATTAACGTTGCCTTAAAGCTTTTATCACAAGGACGAAATACATGGAGCACGTACAAGCTTAACTTTATTTTCAATTAAAACAATGTGCATTATTCCGGGAGGAAGTGTATTCGCGCGATTTTCACAAGCTTATGTTTTTATGTTCGGATATGAACAAGAATTTGCAAGTAGATGTAAAGCCAACGATGTTGGCAATTTTTCTTTATATATAAATAAAATACATTTTATCAATATTTGCGAAACTCTTGTTTATCCACAGAGCTATTGAGGATAATTTGCAGAAGAAACGTTGACCGATTCATGCATCGAGTATCTCTCGTCTATCACGATCTCTTGAGACTCGGAAAAAAAACCGATCTCGTCTCGTTTCGCGGCGTTTAGAAACTCATCATTATCTGGCAGATGCTCGTCATTTTCGCCTGACGACGAGACGAGCATCTGGCAGATAGAAGAGATGATAAGCCGCTCGCAACGATGATAACGATGACGAGGACGATGACGGGACGGTGATTTACTTGCGTCGCGTGCTTGTGGACAGTGAAGATGATCGGGGAGAGCAGTTTAATTGCAATGCGCAATGCTAAAGCTCGTAATTGCGACGCGAAGTGAAAATTAAATCGCCGGTTAAGTAGAGCACGGAGCGAGTCGAATGGTTCGCGGAAAAATTGCACGCTGCAACCCTGGAATTAGGCGCACGTTGCTCCCCGCGAGAGCCGGCGCCCTTTCGGCTTAATTAAGTCTTAATTGCGACTCCGCGAGGAGCGATTTCAGCGAGGATTCGTGTTTGTTATCGAGCGACATCCGTCGGTTTTCTTCGGCTTTCTTACGGACGGCACGACGCAGCAGCATTATTCATGACGCGGGGATAATCGATCGGAGATCCCGGAAACAGTCCGCGATGACACGGTCCGCTAGTAGCGATAATCGAAGGCTCCAAAGCGGAAACGGCCTCGCCCTGCTCGGAGGAATCGAGACAAAGGAATCGCTCATGCAAATGCAGCCCTGACACTTCGTTCGCAAGTTTTCTCGATTCTCGAGAACCGCATTTCGTGTAGCATATATCCAATGACAGTTTTCTAAATCGAGCGAGAAAGCGGTTTCATCCAATTTGGAATTATTCAGGGAACCAATTTGAAAGATGCAAATGACAGATATTGATTAGTAGAATGATTCTAAAATAAACTTTGTTTATTCGAGTCTAAAATAAACGTCCGCCGGATTTTAATACAATTTCTTTTAAATCGTCGTCGAAGCTGATTAATCCGGACACCGTATATTTAGCGACGGATTTCTAAAAATAACGATAAAGCATTTTCGTCGAAGTTGAGATTGTTAAAAGCTAATTTGGAAAGTTAAACTCTGAATGCAAGATATCTATAACTGTAAAATAAACTTCCACTTTTAATTAAATTTTAATACAATTTTCTTTTTAATTGTCATTCAAAGTTGTCAATTGTCCACATGATTTAACATGAGTTAAACATTGACAACGCTGAAGAGAAATTTCTGAAAGATCCTTGACATACAAACGACAAAATTAGAACATTCGTAAATTCGCTTAATGGCTATTTTCTACGAGAAACTAGCATCAAACGTGCTCAAACATGATCTAGATTTCAAATTGAACTGAAGAAAGATATACAATTAGAAGCGTGCGCGAATTTAGTTTAGTTTAAAAAATAAATACTTATATATTACTATTAAAGCATTGCAATCAATCTATCGTCATCGTTAATATGTTTTAAGCATATGTCAATGTCATGTAAACATTGCGCAACTTATTTTTGCGTGAATTGTTATTTGCAGTATACGAATTCGATTTATGTTACGTAATGGAAATAAGATACAAGGCTTTAATTAATGTTTTTTCCGTATTATTCTCTTCCTCTTGAAACAATGAAGAGCGTGTCATTGAACGAGCAGCTCGTAAACGCGAAAAGTTTCAACGGAATCTTATTCGCACGTTCAGCGAATCTCAATACGTATCAACAGGACATAATGCTTGCGCTCAACATTTTTCCGGAAAAACAAATCTAAGCCGTAAATTTTAGTTGAGAAGAGAACATCGACGTGCCGACGCTTGAAATATTGAACGGCCGAACGGTTCTATACAGCGTTAAGGATGGGTCCCTGGCAGAAGTGACCGTCGATTTCGCAGGTAGACGGACAGATAGAAATGCGCACATAACTCACCAGAATTTTATGGATGGCCCGTCGGCGTCTTGCGGGTGGTTTGCCAATAGTTCGCGACACAGTCGCGTCCGCTTCCCGGACGAAATTCCGTATTACTGAAAGCGGCGCGGAGCTGCGAAATCGTCGACTTTACGACCGGTCGAAAGTGCCGGCGAGCGGCGAGCCACGCCGCGGTTTCTACAACACAACTGGCTTTCGAGAATTCCCGCTTGGAATGCCCGCGAAGAGGAACGGTATATGCGATACTCTCCGGCCGTGCCTACCTCGGCGGAATGGAAAAGGCACGGCGAGGAGGCATCTTCGTGCCTCCGCCGCCGCGCCTACGGTCACGTGCGCGCCTCTCATGCATCGCACCGTAATAATTGAGATGCATTGATTGTCATGGAGATATACTCGAAATTGAACGGCTATTATACGGGAATTCTTAGAACGCGTTGCTCAAAGCAAGCGATGAAAGATAATGGAATGGATTCGAAGCTTTGTATCGTTTCATTGTTCGAGGTAAATCTACGTTTCTGTTACAAAATCGTTGTAGATTTTCCAATATTGTTATACTCGTCAACGTTGTTAAAAAAAAACTGCAGCAACAGAAATTAGTGCACAAATGTAAAGGCAATGCAAAATATCGAATAGTTATTATATTTTATATTGATGGATGATGTGCGAATTAAAAGTTTGCAATACGATGTAATGAAATCGTTCGCTTGCCAATCATTCGTGTCGCCTCTGGCATTTGTGATTTTGTAACCGCGCATTGAATAGCTATGTAAAGTAAGCGGCTCGGGAAAGAGACGAGTCGCAAGTGTGGAATATTGTAAATATTTCCATTCCATATATTTTTACATCATTTCGTTGGTCATTAATCACGCATGCAATTTATTCATTATGCGTGTGTTTAATTTAAATGTGAAAGAATTTATGTACATTGGTTGACCGCACCGCGTTTTCAAAAATCAATTTGCTGATATTCTATTTGCATCAGTAGATATTTATTAAAAATTATATATTAACTGTTAGTAATTATTTATATTAATAATTGTGTAAGTTTAATTTTTCATCGGACAATTATACATTTGCACATTTTATTTATTAATTTTGATCATTTTACACGTTGACTGTATTTCACGATATTAAACGACACAGGCGGAAAAATTTGTACAATCCTATACATTGCTGAAGACAGATCTTTTTAATTCTATTTTTTATTTGATTTTATGCATCAATATTTATGTGAAATTTATAAATAATTAAAATACGTTGTGCATTCTTATAAAAAAGGAAATTATCAGGTGCGTGTATCATTCATCCGTCGGCATTTCCAAAGTGAATGTATTACGTCAGAGATAAAATCTTTGTCACCACGCACAATACAGCAATGCGATGTAATCTATCCGTTGCGTGTCTGACGTTATGAGAAGTAATTATCATTTCGTAGACCATGTGTAACACAATTGCATAAATCGTGGGAAGCACCCACGGTATTGCTCTATAAACAATTGCGCACATTCTTTTCATAATGAATAAGCAGTCATTAAGTAGGCGTGCAACGCATGATATAACACGTAGATCATCCTTCAAATACTACCGCCGTTGAATGTTACCTTGCATATTTCACTATACATTAACATGTTGGTTATATAAAAATTAACAAAATAATTAAATTGAGAAAATGTCTATAAGAATGAAAGCGCGAATGTCAGGGCGCAAGAAAAATTCATTAGTTAGTTGGATTACAGAGTTGCCGATAGAAATAACATAATTAATTAATAATGTATACAATCTTTTTGTACACTCAAGAGTACAAAGTACAATATCAATGCTCTTAGATCCTAATATTAATGGCTGAAAAAATTTGTGGAAAGCATTATCTGCTGTAAAACTAATTGCCTATCATTACTTACCTTACATTATATTTGTTCTTTTATTTTGCTTGAGACATTTTTTCATCCTTTTGGCAGTATACGTAAAGGTAACTCGGACGAGAAAACGAGAGAATCTGCGGATAACAACGACCGTAGTTAATCTTCGTAATTCATCCCGCGAAAAAATTCCAAAAAGGATCCACGATGGCATTAATGGAAACATTAGTGGGATTTGAAACTGCGTAAATCGCACGGGAGCGTAATAACGCCGGTCGGTGGCGGGAGGAGTCCGGATAATCTCTTGATCGCTCTCGTGAGGGCCGAAGTGCGCTCAATCTCGCGAGAGCTTTCCCCAGAACGAGGATTATTTTTATGATTATGCACACACAATCGCCGTTGTGCGTTAACCGCGCGCGGATGAAAGCCGATGCGAAAACGCGCTTTAGCATGCCCGGACGATCTGCTAATTAGCGAGATAAATTTTCGAGCAATAGCACTGAAACAAAATCACGTACGTTAGCAAACGTATCGTAAATTCGATATTTATAACATAGCTGGCTGTTCGGCGGCTTCAATGCGAATTATTCATGTAATTTGATCGCCTGTCCATCACGCATTTCATACAAAATGCTGATATCAATATAATCATTTATGGATATGTGATATCAATTTTTAAAAAGCTATATATTTAACGTCACCTTTCGACGTTTTATCTCGATTTTAATGACGTTTTCGTGCAAAAATTTTATCGTAATGAAATTTGAACGAATATTCAATCTGCCGACACCTTTTTGATCATTTATTGTGCTTGTATTTAAAACTTACATTCAAGTTATCAATTCGTCATATATTAAAAATTATTGTAAAAATTTAATAGAAACATTTCAAAGTCTATACGATTGGATAAAATGATAAAAAAATAAAGATGAACGCACGCAATCGATTTGATCTGATTGCGCTAGAATACAATGTGCAAAAGAGCGATTTTAATTGCGATATATTTTAATGTTCAGCGCAAGATATGCAGTTATAAAGCGGCCATGAAGGATGGTCGCATAAAAAGTGCGAAATGACGTTACTCTACGAGGCATTAATGATTGCGTATTGCGAAACGTGTTTCTCATACCATTCAGGTAATCTATGCTTTTTATATCTCCTGCGAAGCTCTCGACACAATTGTGGTCTGCAATGACCTATATACTATCAATCGATTCATTGTCTTTCGACCACGTTCGGTTTGCACATTATAGATTCTTCATGAATCGTAAAATACGTTGAATAATATGGAAAACACGTGCGATGTAAAAGGGATGATAAACTGAAACATTATTTATGCGAACTTGTGGAGCGGTTTTGAATGCTGCATTAATATTTATCGCGATATGTAATATTTACGTTATCAGTAACAATTTCTCGTTTTATACATCGCGATAAATGATGTTGCAATCTTGTTGATTGAATTTTAGTCACGCCCAGCCCTCTTTAATAGTATGTCACTGTATGCCAATGCTGTACGATAGCATAAAATATTTGTACCCTACGGGTTCTGCATGATAATCGAATAAACGTGTATGCACGCGGAATTCATATTGATTTCGTGCAAAGAGAAGCCTATTTAATTTTTGGTCAAGTAGTACATCAGAGGATTTAATCGAACAAATTTATTAAATCCCCTGAATTTTTGGTCAAGTAGTACTTCAGAAGATTTAATCGAACAAATTTATCAATTCCCCTGAATTAAATCAAGATCAAAATTACTCTAATATATAAATATATTTAAGTGATAAAATAATATATGAGATATATTAATTTACATAATTTTTATTATTTCTTAATTTTAATATATGCGAAAAATAGATGCAAATGGATAATTTACATTATCGAAGAAGGAAATTATTATTTATAAGAAATAATTTGAATCTAAATTAATTAACCTAAGTTATTTTTTATTCAATTTGAAGAGTATCACAAATATTTAAATTTTGTTCTTTATATGTATATATTTAAATATTGTTCTTTTTGAATTACATTCTTTTCCGAATATTTCATTAAAATTTTGCGCCTATAGATCACGTGTCAGGTCACGTTGCCTCTACGTCGTGGCAACGTCGCATACAACGTTGCAACCGACGCCGCCTCGCACCGCATGTTCTTCGTCCATTTCCTCTGGGCATCTCAACGAGAGAACATGGGTTCGCTCTTTACAAGTAAGAGATTCTTTTATAACAAAGTATTGAGTTTTTTACGAGGACATAAATTGACGAATAAATTTTTCCTTTGCGATTTTAACTATTTTGATGATATAATTAGCGAGAAAAAATGAGCAAATCAATAGAAAACGATACCTCGCACGTGGGCCACGTGGCCAAGCGCCTCACGCCGGAGGAAATCGATAGAATGGAAGCGCAGAATTCTCGGCTAGTCTCTGAATTTCGTGCGAATCAACTGGAGAGAGATGCTAAAAAGCATTGGGATTTATTTTACAAACGGAACGATACTAGATTCTTCAAAGATAGACACTGGACCACGCGAGAATTCGACGAGTTGCTGGGTTTGGGCGGCAAAGAGAGTGAAAATGGTCTCCTCGAAGTGGGCTGCGGAGTTGGGAATTTTGTATATCCGTTAATGGAAGATGGTTTAAAATTTCGTAAAATATTTGCGTGCGATTTATCCACAAAGGCAATCGAATTGTTCAAGGTATATTGAATGAGCCATGGTTGGAAATTAATTGGAATGTAATTGCCTATCAGTAATCGTTTATCACGTATTTTATTGTAGAGTCACACGTTATTCCATCCAGAAACAATGAAAGCTTTTCAAGCAGATGTTACGTTAGAGAATTGTTTTTCTGAAATTGAATGTCCAGTTGATGTAGCTACTCTCATCTTTGTATTATCTGCTATTCATCCTGATAAATTTCAGAAGTATGTTAAATACCTTAATAAAGGTTATTCTAAAGCTCTAATATTATTAAAGCTGTAGTTATTAATTGTTTGAATTATTTTGTATTTTTTTAGAGTTGCTCAAAACATGTACAATGCTCTTGGTAGCGGAGGAATGTTACTTTTTCGAGATTATGGATTGTATGATATGGCACAGTTACGTTTTAAGCCGGGACACAAGATAAGTGAGAATCTCTACATGCGGCAAGATGGAACCAGGTGATAATCATTTTTTCTTCTATTTAAACAGAAATAAAATGATTATGTAAGCTGCGCTCCACTTAACGTTACAAATGTTTCAAAGCATTCTTCTTCATTGAAATGAAGGAGAAAAAGAACGCTCCGAAACATTTGTAGCGTCAAGTTGACTGCAATCATAGTTTATTTCATCTCCAATAAAATGAAATTTTTGGTGAAAATATAATTTTGCCACATAATACAGTTTTATTCTATTGATTATATTAACGAAAGGATGTCTTTTCGATTCCAGGAGTTATTATTTCTCCGCAGAACAAGTAGCAGATTTATTTCAGTCTGTTGGCTTTCAAACATTAGATTGCAGCTATATACAGAGACGTACAGTGAATGTGAAGGAGAACATTGATGTTCCGAGAATTTTTGTGCAAGCAAAGTTCAAGAAATCTTGAATATGCAATAATAACATTGTAAGTCTATTTTGGTTAACATTAATAACACATTCTAATGTATTGGAGTTTTCTATAATTACAAAAAATTTTATGATGATTCCATAGTTCATCTGACAAATTTTGATGAATATATATGCATTAATGTCTTTCGCTCCTATCTGATTATATTACTTATGTAAAATATGTATAAAATTATCCATTTAAGTCTTTCTACAGTGCATTTATTTCTATTTTCAGAAAATTGGAATTTATTGGAATCTTCTCGATGTTACATATAATGCAACATAAAAAATCTAAGCAATATGTACTTCGATGGTAAGTTGTTCTATTCAAAATTTAAATTTTTACAAGAAAAATTTGTATTTTAAAATATACAGAAAATTATTATATTTTGAAATTGCTATTTTAATTATTTATTTATATAATAATATGAAATGATGAACTGATTTATCGATCCGATTTTATGACGAATCAACCTGCAGTATGCTGATTCTACTATTAATAGAATTATACCATTTTTTATTCGTTAATTTTTTAATTTCTATTTATTTTTTAATTGCAGAAAATACTTAACAACTTTTACGGACTACAAAAGGATATGGATGATATATCAAGAGATACAAATGTGTCTAAAAATACTATTTGATGAAAAATCTTAATCAAATATGGCATAAATTCTTATAAAAAATGCAATCAACGATCGATAAGGTATATATTTTAATTAAATTTTTAATTACTGTATATATTAACTCACTTTTAATTTTGCCTAATATAATGATGACTATCATAGTTCAACTGACAAATCTGTGACGACCATTGAGTATTATTGTCTTTCGCTCCTATCTGATTTTTTATGTATATATTTTTTTAATGCATTGATGTTTAAATGGTTCTAATAATAATTTTTATATTTTAGGCACAATTTTGGATGTAATCTCAAGTCGGATGTGGAGTCGTAATATAATAATGTAAGTAATATATAATATAAGTACGTAGTAAATGTTTTTTTTTTTAATTTATTGTGAATGCTATATTTAAAATACATTGCACAAAAATGAAAACATCACCTTAGCGCTTATTACAACATATGCGTGGATTTCAATGATGTATATAAAAGTATATGAAAAATAATCATGATATATATACTACTTCGTCACTACCACTGAGAAAAATCTAGAAACTAGCATATATATAAAATCTTAAATAATTATGTAGAGATAATAATTAATTACTGTCATATATATTATAGAAGAAATTGCGATGAGAATATATTATCAAGGATAATGCAATACAATATAAGGATATGGCATATAAATACAAAATAAATTTATACATGGTAAGTTTAATACTTGTGACATTTTATATATTTACATAAATTATACTTTATGATGATTTCATTATCACCATCTTTCGTATGAATCGTTGTGATTATTCGTATATTAGCTCTATCTGACGAAACTTGATCATTAAATCACGAAGTATTTAAGAATTCACAGCATTATTAATTGTGAACTGTTTTAATGTTGACAGATTCATTGGATTACACACACTTAAAAGTTATATATGGTGAGTTTAATGTTTATGTCGCAATTAATATATTCTGTATAGACACTTAATGATGACCTATTTATCACCATCTTTCGTATGAGTCGTTGTGATTATTCTATTTACTATTAATTCAATCTGATGTAAATCTTTATTATCAACGTATTATGTTCATACAATTTACCGTATTATAAATCTTGACTGTTTTATTGTTGACAGGTTTCTTGGAACACAATGCATACATCGTGGATATCATGAACTTTTTAAAATATTAAATTAATAAAAATATTAAAGTGTCTTTGTTACAGTATTGCAAATAAAATATCTATTATTTATGTGAATGATATGCATATGTTATATTATTTCCATTCTTCAACTTTCCCAATCTCTCAATACCACTTTCTTCCTGTAATGCCTATAACGTAATGTAAAAACTTTTAATATTATATTTATATTTTAAAATGCTATATATTTTTTATTTTTACTTATCTAAAGCATTAGTATCACTTTATTAATTTCTATACAAAGTAACCGATTTGAGATTTTTTAAGAAAATTTGAGATGTAGAAAAATGTGTAGTAATGATAACTTATAAGAATTGTTTCAAAATTTTATTTTATATTTTTTTAATACGGTAAATCTTTAGTAGTAACCTGTAATGAAGTGATGAACTAGGATTTTTCTGATGTAGAAAATTGATGGATAGGGTCTCGACTCCGTCGACACATGATATATCACCGTTAAAATATTGAAAAAATAAATATATAATGTAGCACAGTTAGAACAGAAGAAGCACGTAATATATGAAAAAGGTGCTGCATCAAGAATATCATTATATCTTAATAAATTACGTCATTGCTTGCATTTGAATTCTGCACGAATTATATACGTTCAAAAAATATACAAAAGCAGGCATATATAAAAATGATTTAAAATTTAATATTGCAGGTATACCGAGTAGCTCAACATCCATTCACATAGTTTTCTCATTTTATAAATCTTACATGTAAAGCTTTACTTACGCATATGGCTACATAATCCTCTGGGAATTACGGAAACGCGGAGCTGATAGCGTAGTAATACGGCCAGGATACATTGCTGTATATATATTTATAATATAATTGCAGATTAAAGAAATTTTCTAAGCATGATAGAACTTATATATTTACGTATCAACTTATATATTTACGTATCAATAAAAATGATAGATTTAATAAATACACTGAAAAAAAAATAAATAAATTGTGTATTTATTAATTTTAGTGGTCTTGTTTCAAAAAATACCATTATGAATAATGTGCCGAATTTAATTAGTTCCTACACTAATTAGTGAACTAAAATTTTTATTTTATTTATGCTTTAAAAATTACTACATATAATTAGAAAAGTTGAAGCTAACATACGCATGCTAGCTACTGAGATATACAAAAATCCTTTATTAAAATGAGTTATATTAATTTTTACGGTATGAAAAGAGAGATACGACATCACGCAGAATTTTGTGTTGTCATTGTCGTGTGTAAATTTAAATTGATATTATTATTACCTTAGATTTATATATATATATAAATTCTAAATATTATTGAAGATTGAAATGTTATTTTTATAACATAGTAGTGCATAGGATTCACATATGTTACATTATTCATTTTTATTACCATATTATTAATTGCACAATTTTTCAAATCAAACTTGCAACAACGTTATGCAATTTCACGATTGTAAACCTAATTTACCATAACATGAAGGACACATTTCTTGAAAAAGGTTATTAATGAATAATTTAAATAAGATTTAGTCAGTCAACTTTTAAGAAACTGGTTTTTCTTATTTGGATTAAAATTTAACTCGACAAATGTGATCCGCAAGATACTTTCACAAATTTAATTTGTACTAATAATAATTATAATATTATTAAATATAATTTGTACTATGCATGTGTGAGTGTTGCAGAAATGACCGCAGTAATTGTTTAATTGTTAAAAACATAACTAGATCACCCGTTTAATAATACAATATATATTAATGCAATTTTTGACATTTACACTCATTACCTCATTCAATTGGCTCTCATGTGGCTACTTCGCATAACTTGTTAAATATATTTAATTGCAACTGTGTCTACGTGTGATATGACATAAATTAACGATTACAGTAGTGAATTATGCTATTGTTTAGTTGTAAGTATCACGACATTAACAACTCGTTAATGAATTGTTTTCAGAGAGCTCGTTAAATTATATTGATAATGTAACATAACATAACACACTGGATTATGAATTGGAAATGCGGTTAACAATAATTAGATGAAATATTGTAACTATAATAGCAGTCTTTTTCTTTCACATATACGCAAAATGCACATTGTCATATTCATGTAGACGTAACTAGTTGTGCTTTTTTTCGTAATTGTGTAATGTGCGTAATTTCTGCTACACGACTGTACGATGTTTTCCAAGTAAAAATAATATTTAATGAATTAAGAATTTAATACGTTTTTTTGCGCGAAAGTAGTTAAAGCAAAAAGAAATTTTTTTATGAAACTGAATTCTTAATCTTCAAAATTGGGAAATGGATATAATATTTCTGAGAAGCTTCCTTTCTGTACCTTTTTATTTCCAATATATAAATGGCGTTTTGTAATTCGCAGGATTTGAAGGATTTGACGAAACAATTTTTCCATTTTAACAAATTTAAATATTTAATATTTTTTTACTGAAAACTTTAAATTATATCTTTTGTTATAGGACAAAAAATTTTATATACATTTTAAGACTAATCTTCGTTTTAAAAAATTGAAAGTTTTATTTCATATGCGAAAGGGATTTATTTTAACTTTTGATTTATATTCTTATTTTTTAAATTTTAATTGAGATATAATTCTAATGCTTTGTATGAAAATTTATTACATTAATAAAAGTGAGTTTTTAAATACGATTCTGAAAAATAAGTTATTAAGGTTTGTTACAAAATACTGTGATTAGAAAATGCATTAGAAAATGAATGATAAGTATACACCGATGCGGCACATGAACGGACTATTTTCTCGTATCGCGAGTTATTAGTCATTTGGGCATATCGTGACTTATTAATCATTTGAGCGTATCGCTTACGATTTAATGTCCCTTTTATGATTACAAGCAAATGATATTGAGTACGGTAATCACGCTTGCATTAAATAAAAATATCGTGCGTGTCATGTGCTGAAAGTGGATTTGAAAGTACCGTCGAGACACTTCGGGACGCTAGATTGCATTGCGCTTATTAATTAAGTAGATTTATACCGCGTTCCGATTAATTGCGTTCTGCAGCACCGCGGGAGATTTACCACATTTCGCTTCTGTAATCATTTTATTTAACATAATTAACGACTCATCGCGATAAATTCACTTTTATACCAAAGAAAAATAAAATTGCGCCAGCAAAGAATAAATGAAATTAAAACATTGTAATACTTTTTTAAGTATAATTGGTTAATTATAATTACAGAAATATCAAGTGACAAAAATATCTTAGTTGAGAATATAAAAAAATACTTAGTATTACAAAAGGATGATACAAATTTTGCGGTCCAGTTTGCATATGGTGACATCTCGTCGACATTTTTTCGTGTTATGGAAAAATTTTGCTTTGCAAATGAGCGCAATAATAGATATGCGAATGAAACTATGCGGAGCAGAAAAATGCGTTGATAAAAAATTAGAATATAATATTTAATGATCTAGACCGTCGGCGAATCGTTTTTATGGAGACATAAAACACAGCGGCGAAGGTGAAGCCTAGTGTGGGCTTGGTATCTTGTTTTTATGCAAACATTCCTCGCTTTGTTATACATTGCAAATTGGATCTTAATAAAATGCAGTGCAGTTGACGCCAAAAAAGATATTGTGGTCGACGCCAAAAATATATATTATAGTCTCAAGGTTGGGGTCGTAGGACTGGCCGTTTTAGTTCATAAATAATTTTGCGGAATAAGATTACGAATCCGGCTGCAAAACATACCGAAAACTTTTTTCGATATTTGAATGATTCATGAACCAGCATCCTTGATCTTTCGGAAATATTTAATCCGTTCTGCATCGAGCAGGATGCAGAATTGGTTGTGACATGTGCTATTGCGACTGATTCGCGATTAACGGATGAAAAGTGAATAAAAATACGAAATTCTTCATTTAGTTTTACGATTGATCGTATAAAATGCATTCCTCAAACCGCACGAATTATAAATTCTAAAGTTGAATTTATAAATGATAGATGAATATTTATGGACCATAAAAATGTCATCGCAATTAGTTTTCGAATATATAAAAAATTTAATAATAATTTTATAAAATTGTGTCACTAGATTCATATTCTGGGGTATACTTCATATTTTGGAATACTATTTAATTAGCATAAATGCTTGTAAACGAAAGGCAGAGCAAAGCGCATGTGTTTGGTAATAACGATTTCAAACTGAAACAAATTTGCATGTCATGATTAATTAAATTTGCCGATGTCAACTGAATATTTAATTAGCTTTTACAAGTGCGCACATGGACAACGACGAAACAAAATTTGCGATTTACAAGTACAATTGTGCGGTAAATGTAGCCACGCGATGCATAGATAGCAGCGTTTGGAATTCGAGGATTAATACTTGGCGGCGCTAGGTCGCATTCTTCACGACCAATAAAAGAATTCCAGAAGGAAAACGATTTTTTGCAAAAATTTATAAATTTTTACGTTGCATTTCGAGGATAATTAAAGAATCACTAAACAAAAAATTTTAAGCATTTCGTCTCTGCTTATCGGAACGGTGGCTAAGTGACACGAAGTAAACTGCCAGACATCGTAAATTAATTTTATTTGGACGAGATTTTATATTTAACTATTTAAACGAAGTTGTATATCTCACTTTAATTTCTTCTGTCAGTTGCATTTTCGGCATATACTCGCGGTGTATTCCAAATGTTTCAGTCACGGAACTAATATATATATGTGACAGAAATTTCTAACGCACTAATTAATTTCTCTCTGTCAAATGCTATTCATAATTTCAATTTTTTTAATTAAAAAATAAAGTAATTATCAATTGTTAAAATAAGACTGCTCAATTTTGCAGATTTATTAAAATGAAAATATCATACAGAATAAAACACATATATAGGTATTTAATCAAATCTGAACATTTTAATATTTTTTTTCTTCTCTTTTTGATTTATAATATTTTATGAAATGGTATATTTTTATTGATTTGATTTATATTTTATGAAATGGTACAATTAAAATTTATGAGAATTTTTAACACAGTTTAGTTTAATTATTGAGTCAATTTGTATAATTGTTAATATATGAAGAATTTTGTAAATATAGAAGATTGTAAATGAAGAAGAATTTTCGGTATTTATTTCTTTTAAAACATAATTTTTGAAATAGGAAATGAAATAAATTTGCCTAAATTTGCAAAATTATACAGTATTGTACAATCGTCGAAAATATATATTACAAATCATTAAGATTTTCATCATAATTTTTTATTTTGATTTTAAAATGTCAATGTTTTTCCAAAATTTATTCAGAAATATTGCCATAAATATTGTATGTGTTTTTATATATAAAATCAAGTTAAGATGAGAATAAAATTTAAATATTTTTATTACATAATACATATCTTAAAGTATATTTTTTTGAAAAGCCAGAACTGATACGTGATGAAAAAATATTTTGTTTTCTGATTGAACATTGTCGCGCAATAATCAATTTGCGCGTTAAAGTTCAGCGAGTTCCTTGCTTTAGAAACAAGTTCGACGCGCAATAATAATTATGTCAGCGTTATAAAACACTTTCCTCTGTATTTGGCCGACTGCCAAGGTCCCTTGCCACACTCGAGTTCCATCTATTGAAGGTACACGAGTACACCGCGGAATACGTGAACGTGATGCTTTGATGGACCTGGTCGTTCACGACGACAACGGCGATGACAGCGTACGCCCGCGGATTACGTATGAGAAGACACATAAACAATACGCGCCGTATAACAACCCCATGTAGCTCGCACACACGCGGCACCCGCGACACGTACACACACACACACACACACGGTGACCGTGTGTGTCTCATGCATTGATCAATCGGCTAGTGACGTGTATAGAACGCTCGGATCGTCGGGTATATAAGCAAACCGCCGAAAAGCAGGGACATCATTCAGTTACTGTTCATCAGCAGCTGATCTCCTACGATCCAAAGCAGACCAAACAGCCATGAAGTACTTCGCCGTAAGTATACTGAGACAACATCCTGTTATAGATATCTCTCTTGCTGACATTTTTTTTCTTATACATTCGCTAATACTGTTGGATAAAGCAATCGGTCGGCAAATTGCTCGCGAATTTACGGTTCACGGATCGATGATCTATCGATCTCTGTGCACTCGTGCGTGTTGCATGAAATAATCCGACAGCTCTTTATCGATAATTCACTCATTGATCATGCTACGTCGATTTAGCCTAATTACCGCAATTATCAGTAAATCGATCGGCTTGATCAGCTGCGCGTTCCGGTTTCAGATCAAGACATTCACGGTTGCATGACGCTGTAATAATCTCTCGTGTGCTCTCGTGTGTACTGTAATATTATTGATAGTAATCAATCAGGGGACATTAACGTCCCTTTACAATCCTTCAAAAATTTGCTTTGATGTTTGTAGTTCGTCTAATGTTAAATTGTCAATTGCCGAAATTTAAAAACTCGGATACTCTCAAGATCATATTCTTAGAATTGCAAATCGTATCTTTTTGTTGGTCCGTATTTTATCAATTCTAATTTTCAATCTATTTAGCACAATTATCAATTCTAATTTTCAATCTATTTAGCACAATTATGCAATATAGAAATAAATTTCACATTTTATTCCATTTGCGAACGTATAATGCAGCGAATACACCAGTTCAATATAACATTCTATTAAAAATTTCTCTTTCACATATCCTGCAAATTTATAATTTATTTTTACATGCCATTATGTTGCTAGAAATGTTGATAAAATATTCAATATAGCTTTGAAGCACTCCGCATATATTTATTAAATATATTTTTAAATATTGTAATAAATTTTTTAAAACGTGACAATACTCGATCTCTGCTTTTACGCAGTCTACGAGAACTGAACGGCTAAAACATCGGCCATTCACGAATTAATTGAAACTTATTTTTTTCAAGGTTGCTCTTCTCTTGGCTCTCTTTGCCGTCGCTATGGCGAGTGAAAAAAAGTCTAAAATCGAGGTCGAAAAAGTGGACGCGACAATACAGGCGCCAGTCGATGAAGCTGCTAGGGATAAACGGGGGGCTGTCGTATTGAGCCATCCGTATGCGCCACTCGCATACTCTGCGTATTCACCGTACGCGTACAGCGGCTTGCCGTACCCTTACCATCCCTATTACCGCTACTCCTATCCCTACTCTTATCCCTCTTATCCCTCTTATCTGAACTACTTTGGTTAAAGCACGACAACTGGACCGGCAACTCGAGATTAAGGATTCATAAGGACGCGGATCACGGAAACCTCAGATTTTGCTCAAGGTGCATGTTTGCACGTCTAATTTACTACTGAGATCTTTCATAATTAAAAACGTGTTTGACTTCTCTTCGACTATAATATGTACTTATCGTAATAAAGTAATACTAAGTAGAAAACAAGTGAGTTTTTTCTGGCAAAACACATTCTACCTTTCCTTCCCTGTAATTCTCCACGTAATTTTATACTTATTCAACGTGGAACTGTACTTTTTAAATATTATCGTGTTATCTTTAACAGAATATCGAGAAAATAACATCACAGTTAAATTGTTATTAATGATTCGGAACAGCATTTGTCTTCGACAATTGTGGATTTAACATTGCTATATAATGCGCATTAAATTTGACTCTATTTTCGAACTATCAAAATTTGTCAAATGATAATTCATAATGTAATAAGGCCAGCAGATTATTTACGCTTTACTTGGAATACGCTATCCTTAGGCTATTGAAAGGGTTTATTATAGGGATAATTTGCTTACTCTATGTATGAGATGCATTACGCGAAGTAAATAACCTGCGGTAATTGTGGTGGATAATTAACGGGAAAGCATCGTAAATTTTAATGACTATGAAAACACGTTAATTTGAATGTAATTTATGTAACCGCAGATAGCGCATATATCCAATGTTCAAACATCGTTTTCATAGCCGGCGTGTTTATTGCGTATACATTTGCGATTTTACATCCAAATGTGACTGCATAATGTACGAATCAGAGTAGGAATTTTCAGATGTGACGCCGGAAGGCGTCAAGCGGAAACGATTGACGTCATTAAGAGACTATGCTCGCACGATGAAATGAGTTGAAGCTCGTAAACGCACGTAATATGGGGTTGCATTAGCGTCGTCGTGTTACACCGTTAGTGAACATCGATTTCACTGACGCGACATATGAATTCCATTACTCATGCGGTCATATTGTACTTTAATTAGTCATGCCGTAATACGGCCTTTCAATCTAATCTTACGAAATCAAAGTAAAACAACATTGCTTTAACAAGAGTTGATTAATCATTTTCTACATTCATTACTTTCTGTAATTAGAATTTGAAAAATTTACACAATTTTGATTTGGCGTTTAAGAAAACATTACTTGAAATATTTTACAAAATATGATAGATATATAAAATAAAAATTTTATTATATTCGTTAAAATAATTAATAAATTATATGAAAGAATATTTTGATTGAAATAAAACGTAATATTTGGTGAAATCTTTTATAACAAGTTTGAAGAGTTCGCGACGAGATATGATCCGATTAAAAATGTTACTGATGTCGTCTAGAAAGTATGCAAAAAATTTGGTTGTTTTTACGATTTATTTGACGGATTCGCGATGTTTCGTATGTGTGTATAATTGCGTCGCAATCTGACTGCGAAATGTGCCTGCTTATAAATTCCGCAGCTGAAGAAGGACAGGCGAGCGGCACGCCCAGCTCGATTATCCAATTCGATTTCAGTTTTTACGCGTTACCGGTCGCATCCGCGTAACACCGGAGGCGTCCGGAATAATACAGAAATGCGTCGGAATCGCCACGCTCGAGGCATGGCGTTCACATGCGTCTGATTTACGCATAATCGCACGTTACGCAATCCGAATACATCCCTACGAATGAGCGCTTATTCCGTATTCCCTGAGACCCGAAACTTTGCCCACGCCGGAAACTTTCACCGGGAGACCCGGAGAGGAGAGCCGGGCGTGCGTGACGGGAATGCCGAGCGACGGCATTCGCTGCGTTTCACGCAATCGCACGTCATCCCCCCCGGTGATCCCGTCGGAAGTTCACGATGACTCCCGTTTCCTCCGTCGTCTCTTATTTCCCTATCGAGAGCACAATTTACAGATGATGCACGCGCGCGCGCGTTTGAAGGATGCTGCGCGCGAATGCGAGTTCCCGACTTTTCATCCGTCTTTATATATCCATTTTCACCACGGCGCGACGGGGGAAGAGAGCCACTCTTTATCACGGCGAGAAACGCGACCCCACTCGCGTTTGTACCTTTTATTAAAAGCGAGTATTACGATTTTAAGTGCCGCTCCGCTTTTGATAGCGGCTAATAAGCCAATTTGGCTTTCACAGACTTTTAAGCTACGCTTCGTTATTTCTTCGTTCGTAAGACACGGCGTTGTCGAGATTCGTCGGTGAAATGTTTTAGGTGAATAAGACGTTCCTCTTTTTATCCGGAGTGTCGCTAAATTATACGCGATGTCATTAATTTGTCTCAAAGCGTACCTTTTAATTAAATTTACACACCTTTTAAAATGATACACTGTGTATTTACTTTTCATAAATATTTGATATTTTTTTAACCGTATCTCTGCTTCTCACAAATGATGATAATTTCATGACTTTATTATTATTTTTATAGTCTGTACGCAAATAATATAATTATTAAAATATAGAATGTCAATATTTTGTATCGGATATCGAATTGTTTACTTCGCTCACGTTTCGCCGCCGGCCGTTGTGTTACGGAAGATAACAGATTTTGGCAAGTAGCCGCGAAATTTGGGACCACTCCGAATATACGACGTGTCCACTTTGCATCGATATGTATAACATGACAAATCCGTAACAGTATTGCTTAAGTTCGATCGATGAAAGCCGGTAAGAAAGTCTATTATAATTCGTGGACGGTCGCGACCCGATTGTATTTATACATGTGCAGGTATGGTTGTAGCTTAGTCGGCGCGTACCTGTCCATCCTCGAACAAATTAGTTTCTTTGGTTTGCGTAGTCTAATTCAATGTCGAGACCTCGTGGGAAGTAGCACGGTTTCTTGCTGGAGAAGAGACAATCGGGATTATCTTAGTGCAGTGCTAAGTGAGATAAGGATTACAAGCATCCGAAAATGCGGCACGTTCTCGTAAGCATGTTCATAACTTTTGATTTTTATCTAGAACATACGATTTTATTACATTAACGTTCAACGCATGTAAACAATACAATTTAAATACAAATAATAAATTATATATAACAGAATATTTGTACTATATATAATGATTTTTACTCTAACATTTGAAGCATCAATTTTGACTCTGCAAATATATTCAGATAATAAATTTCATTGATAAAGTAAATATATTTAATTTACCAAAATAATAAATTTTATTGAGTTTATTTTTTATGCATTTTATAATTTAATTAAATTTTATTAACTTTATTCTTTTAATATTCTTTCTTCTAATTCTAATTTAACTTTTTGTCTTAGGTCATTTATGTTCTCATATTGGTGCTTTCGCTGACCCAAGCCGAAAAAAAGGTGAAAGTGCAAGAGCCAGAAGTCACGAAATTAGAAGTGGTGAACCTCGGCGAGGCCGAGATCGGGCCGGATCTCAAGCAGTCCGACGTTCAACGGAAACGAGATTCCGGATTTAGCTATAGCAGACCGAATCGTGTCTCTTCGAGCGGTCGCTTTCGCTTCCAAGTGCATCAATCAAAAGGTCAAATCGCATCCAAAGTTCCTAGTCTGTTAATCAGACCGTTTACGAAATACGGACCGCCGAGTCACTCGACTTCCGGTCCGATCACGCACGGACATGCTGAACAGCAGCGAAGCAAATTGCATCACGTCAATCAACAGCAGTCGATCAGATTCGACTACGGATTGGTCGACCAGGAAGTGCCGAGCCCGATTCGAAACGTGGACTTCGCGGAAGCGAGTTCGATCGCCAGTCAGAACAACGAGCCCTTTGGCATGCACACGGCCAATTATTTACCACCGCAGAATCAAAAGCTGCCGGCTTATTCGTCGACGAATAATTTCACTCCTCAATCGCATCCGCCGAGTTCGTCGGCCGCACAAGTTCAGAGCTCGCAGAGCCAGAACTTCATCTCGCAGCCGCAGAATCAGATCTCTGACGCCGCGCTTTTCCTGTCCGAGAACGCGCAGGCGATTCAACAACTGTACGGCGCGCCCGCGAGCAGTCAGAATTTCGCGCCCGGCAACGAGCAGTTTCACGGCGCCGCCGGTAATCAGATTCAGAGGCCAAACGATCAGTTCGGAAATTTCGAGAGCACCTCGCAGAGCCCGCAGGAGTTCGGAGGCGGCGCGCTGCCCCCGTACGCATCGGGCACGCTCAATCCTCACGAAACTCTGCAACAGATTCAGTCCTTGGAGAAAGATCGGCTGATCGTGCAGCTGCAGCAAGCTCTCGCTCAAGCGCGGACCACGCCGAGCGCCGAAGCGGCGGCGAGGTACGCTCAGAACCAGGCGAGTTTCATTCAGAATCAGGAGCTGCTGGCATCCATCAGCCAACAAGTGAAGCAGCATGTCACGACGCCGCCGCAGAGCGCGGTTTTCGCAACCGGAAGTACCGCTTTCAGCCAGTCCCCTTTCCTGCCGGGCAGCACCACGATAAATCCTTCGGAGCTGCCGTTAAACTACGGCGTGCCGACCACCGTGCAAACACCGACGACGACCGTGACGGGAGCGCCCGTCGTTCAAACCCCGCCATCGTCCAAGGGCGACGGCACCGCTCAAGTAACGCTGCCACAGCCCGCGCCTAATCGGCCAGGATCGCCCGCGATCAGCTCCGCCGTGGGAATCCCCGTTTACGGTGGCTTTGTGCCAACCCTCATCACGGGAAGCAACCTGCTCCCCAGTTACAGCACCAGCATTCTCTCGCCTGGACCAGTTAGACCGGGGCAGTCCGCCGGCGCGTCGCCTACTCACTTCGGGATACCGATTCCCACGGAACCGCCTGCGAAACCGGGATCGGCGATCCCGGCGACGACAATACCGTCGGTCGCTTTCAAGCCCGATCAAGCCGGGGTCGCTTTCGCGCCTGCGTTCACGCCGGTCGCTCTGCCGGTCCAACCGTTACGACCGATTAGCGCGCCGTTGCATCCCCTCGCGACGCCGGTGCATCCGGTCGCACCCGGCAGCGTGACGTCGAGCGTGCAGCACACGTACGACGTGCAGACGGCGTTGATCAATCCCGGCGTCCTTTACAAGCCGGTCAAAGCGGTCCTGCCGGTGTATTACTATCCCAATGTCGCGTACCAGAAGCCCGCGCTCGCCGTCGCCGGCTGGCCGAGCTATCCTTGGAGTTACGCGCCTACGTACGCGCAGACGAAGCCGGCGCAGATATGGAAATGAGAGGCGTTGCTCCCGTTCCTTCGCGAAAACGGATCCGCGAATATCGCGGATCGCGGTATCGAGGCTGACTGCTTACCCGCGCGGAAAAGAGAGAGGAAGAGATTGAAGAAGAAAGTTATAACGGCGGAGAGGAGAGCACTATTTTGTGCGAGTTTGCGTGATTTGGACGTGCTAATGACGTTGCGCCGCGTCGCCTATTAACTTTTTTTCACGATTTCATTTTCTTCTTTTGGCGAGAGAGTTTCGTGCCGGCAAAAAGGGCCACGAATCAATCGTTTCAGCGGCAAGTTTTATTCGTTTTGATTCCCGGAAAAATTTCGCTATCGCCGTGACGAAAATTGAGACTTTTTGTCATCGAAATTTTTAAGTAGAAATATGAAAACGCAAAGAATAATACTTTTTCTTAACGAAGGACTTTGCCGTTTTAATATATAAATGATTAAATTATATAAAAAAAGCAATCAATTTTTTTACTCAAAAATTTTCTTTATTAATGTTTTATACAAACAAGTTATTTGTTTTCTGTTACTAACTTATTTAAATGATATTTTTTTTACTGTAATTGTAATGTCTTAACTCAAATCTCTGTAGGTAATCTTACGTTTATATAAGAATAATTATTAATATATTCTAATAGAATATTTAATTAAAGACTCATTTCAAATTCTCACAGCATAAGTGAAGTATCAGCTGCAATTAACTGGTGAGAAATTCCATGCAACGATAATATTTTCCGTATCATGGTTTCTCTGTTTTGATGAATAATTACTCATTAAAATTCCCTCTGTTGGATGAATAATTGCTCATTAAAATTTGTCCGTAATGTGCATTATTACTTGCACAAATTTAAATAGACGCTATACACATAGTTGGCCTGTCGAACATTGCACTCGCATGCGTATTATAAACTTTAGAAAACGACGGATTACACACATTTTATTCTGCAGCGCTTAGCACAACATGCGTGTTCCGCTATTGAAAGAGTTACTATGACGATGGTTCAATACGTGACTTGTTCCGAGCATTCGCTGTACCATCTGCTATTGCACCGGCTTTGAAATGCCTTCTAGAAAGTGACATCGTGCAAGGTGATAATGAGCGCAGTTGTTTCATTAGAATTGGTCTAACGCCGTGAGAATGACAAGCAAATGTTTCTTAATTGTCGATCACGCGTAAGAGAAATTTCGCCATTCATGCAAATCTGCGAGGATATTATTTCGAAAATAGAGATCCTCGCTGTCTTGATTGCATGTATAATGCTTGTGAATTATTGCGCGCGAAACAGTTTTATCCTCGCATATGTAAATATATACGTTTCTATTTATTTCGCCGGCAAATAAATATATTTTTTTTACTTTGGAAAGCAATTCTTTTTCGATATCCCGTCACCATTAATTCGAATAGAATCATTTGGTTTTAATGTAGAGCGTGTAACTAAAAATATTTCACAAATGCATTCACATTGAAGTAAATGCAGATAGAAATACGTTTGACAAAATATTTTAGCGACGCACAATATTATTATTTTATAACATTTCTTTCTTGTAACAACGGGAAGTATTTTTATAAACTATATAAGTTGTATAGAATCTGAAACATTTATAAATAAGCGAATATAATATATTCGCATATTTATTCTGAATTCAAATGTCCGAAATGTGCACATAATGTCAATCACGCGTATTCCATATTATCACGATGGAAAGTTGAGCCGAGAAAATAGACTGCCGGTCACGCTTCCGGCTTGGGACGGATCTATATACAAAGAGACTCTCACCTGTACAATCGTGACCATATCACTTGTGGTCGCGCACGATCCACCGCCACGCCGCTCGATCCTGACCTCGAAAGTCGTTCGATAATTCTAGCCACGGTCAATGCAGCCGCGTTATCCCGATGATCTTAAGCATACATAATATATCTGTTTGCAGGTGTACATGATTCCCAGGCAATTTCGTAATCTTTAGGTCCGTTTCCTTCTAGGAAAGATACGTCGGGCGCGTGCCATTGATGTTAGTCCGATTTATAAATTGAGATCTAGAGATTGAATTGAGATTCATAATTAAACAAGACTGCGTCGTATGTGTTTAATATATTAGCGATGTTCTTGTTTCTGCAATTTAATTTAAACAGATATCTTTTCCTTGTTGAATTTAATAATTATGTTGACCGACTTTCGACCGAGTCGATTGATCAAGATAATGAAATAAATATGCATTATTTTCTATCATTAAGATGCTGTTTGTGAGTGAAAAAAGGAAATAATTAAATTAAAGATTTTCAAGAGAGAGAGTTAAAAAGATTATCTAAAATTTATTTAAATACGCAGAATATCTACAAGCGATTGCGTTTATTTCGCTTTGATAAGAATATATTTTTATGTGTTGTACGCGAATTGCATTCGCGTGGAGTTTAAAATATTATATTTTCACAGATTGCATATCTTTTATAATATTTCTTATTGCATTTTATTTCTGTTAATACTTACCAGCCGGTTTTATCAGAAGCTACTTTTTAAGCAGCATCATGATACTCTTTCAAAAAACGAAAAACCTGATTTCCCCAAAGATCGTGCGATCGATAAGAACGGAATTCGAATGGTTAAAGCATGACGTTCAGAGGATCACGAAATCTTAAAAGTGTGGTTTGACCTTAAGCCATGCTGACTCGCCACATCAAACCTGTTATCAACTCGCTTTCCGCAAGTGACCCATATTCTGCTGCCCGGTTTCTGTTTTATTCCATCGGTGTACTTTTACCGCTTCATTCCGAATTCGTGCATCTGAATTCCTTCTCAAAGACTCTTTTCAGATCCCGTCTGGAAAACTCTCACACGCTGAATTCCATTTGTCACCAAAACAAATTCCTCTTATTCCAATTCGACGTTTCTGTCTATTTCAACTCGATGATTTTGTTTATCAAGTATCTTCGATAAAATATTTAGTGATTACGTGATATAAAAATGAACAGAGGGAAAGCAATAGAGCTGCAAAGATAATCACGCTAGATCGATAATAAAAATACAGAAGTAAAATATATGAGAAAATTTTAATGCATATTTACGAAGCGAGAGAAGTAACGCGGGAGAAAGTGAGAGAGATCGAGAAAGTGAAAGAAATGACGAATTTGGAAAGGGAAGATAAATGATAAAAGAATAGAGATAAAGACATTATCAGGAAGGACATGTTACAAAAGTACTTGTTGCAATGACGCAACAAAATGTTATGAGAACAAAATGAGGAAGCACGAAAAGCGAGAGCGATTTTGCGTCGATATCGTTTATACGCAACCATACGTGAAGTGTTATCGTCGGCGCCGGAATATTGACGGCGTTGCGATTTTAATTAGCTCTCTTGATGGAACGATCAGTTGACTGGCGCGTCTGACTTGTGTACGCATTACTTTTTAATAATACTCTAGACTATGTGTTTAAATATTTTCTTACGAGACATGAATGATAATATTTGCTGAACACTGATTGTGAGTGTTTTGTTTCAGTGCATGTCTTGTGCAATGGTACACGTGTGTTATCAAGATGTTACCGGCGTGACAGGTATGTTATTCAGAGCACACGAAACGCGATATCTTATGATTATATCTTACGTTTTAAGATTCTGTTATATTGTACACAGATACTATCATAGATGCTATCCATAAATGCTGTATGATTATGTATAAGCAACGCAACTCTCAACGGAGCTATCTACATCGCTTTTATCAGAGGTGTGTTCATAATTAATATTAGTAGTGTTTTATATTTTACATACAAATGTGGATGCTGATGATAAAAACGCATACAACATTTATAATTATTATATTTATTACAGAGCTGGGATTTAATTGCAGTTCCTGTTATTAATTACTATTAAAATTATAGGTTACCATATTTATAACACAGAGTTGATATTTATTATAGCAAGTTTTTCTCTTACTGCTGACGTTTTAAATATGTAAATGTATAACTCTTATGTGTGAAACTGAGCAGCAACTCTCGATCAGCCTATTACAAGCACTATCGAGTGCGTTTCTCATAATCGTAGCTAGAGTCGTCAACCCGACAACGATACTCGTAAGTGAAATTTCACAGGTTTATAAGACGTCGAAGCGATCACTTTAAATCTCATTCTTCTTGCGTGGGACTTAAGATAGTGTTGAACTATTTTGATTTACATATGTTATCTTTTAGAAACTAATATTCGCGTTGATTGGTATTGTTGCGATATTTATTTATTAATTTTTTATATAACCATAGAATTTTTTTCAGATAATGCGTTGTACTATTTGGTAATATTGGTAATATTTTTTCCGCAACTAAATATTGGAAATTTTATATTAATTTTTAATTATACATTTAAAATTTTTATATATTTTACATTGCGACGCTCGATTTAATTTTCGACGCACAAGGTTTACGTGATCTAATTCGTATATAAAAAGTATCATTAAAATTAAATTTCTCTCTTCCTCTCGGAAGTAAATTGCGTCAACAGTTGTCCTAAAATTCTGCGCTCGCTAATCATTCGTCATCTTTTAAATTGAATGACAGGCGCAGGTAATGTTTTCTTCATGTCATGAGTGAAAGTAAAATGATGTCAATTATACGATTTTTTTCCTTCAAGTACTATGATTTAGCGTACTGGGAGGAGTCAAGTGACTGACTATGAATTCCTGATGACTAACCAAGATTACCTTTTTACCGACTCCTCATTCTTATATGCGGAAATACGTTTATCATAAAACAAAGACAAAAACGCGAGAACAGATGTGGCAGCTTTTTCACTCATTCCTATTTCACTTTCAAACATTACTCGTCTTTTAATATGTAGCGAAACTTTATCTTTTTCTGTTTGCGATATCAACGTGTTTATGAGCAAAACAATCAACATATTTCTTTTATAATACATTCTATACAATGTGTAACAATTTATGACTGATAAGCGAAGCTAACAAATATTTAGCGCATTGAGATATTTATTTTATATATAATATATATTCTTTCAGTCAGTATTAAAAATCTAGGTCGCAAGAAAGAAATATTTCTTATATATTACAAAGAAATTAAGAACAATTTAAAATACTGTTAAATTTTATAAAATACTGTTTTTTTCTTTATTTAAAGAATATGTTCCGTACTTTATTAATTTTTGCGATCGACGGTGAAACTAATAAATCTATTTTACTCTTCTAGCTGCATCACTTAGACTCGCTTGGTTTTTGCATTTTGCGGTGCAACATAACCAAATGTCAACGAGTTGAGGTTTAAAATTTGATAGGAAAAAACGATTTGCTAGAAGTAAGCAGAGTAAGCAAAGCTGCTCTTTACGCGCGACGGTTTAACCGCGCCTTTTTCTCAGCATAAGGTGAAAAGAAATTTGCAAAAGAAATTTGTGAGCGCTCCAGAAAGAGGCTTTCAGTAGATTCCAATGCATACGAGAAGCATTTCTTACCGGACAATAAATATCTTGCATTCACCCGAAAACATTTCATCTTTTTCTCATGAACATTATTAGTGCAAAAATAATCGCGACAATTCATACATGCCGGCACAAACAAATTGTCTCAATGATGTTCAATATGTTAGAACCGCAGCATTTTTTAAATCCAAAATCATAAAACAAACTTTTTTTTCGTATAAACAATCGTTTTTAAAGTTATTTACAGACTAAAGCTTTTATAAATCCTCATTGATAAAGTCAGAAGTATTCAGCTCTTTTCTTCATCTGAAAGTATGACAAGTATTTAAATTCCAAAATAAGATAAAAATTGCATTACCGCGGTTTTAATGATGATTATTGCGGTTTGACTCGCAATATGCACTTTCCTCGTTGAAGTCTGACACCTTTCTTGCGGGTCCAATTCGAGAGTAAGGAATGCAAAATAAACTAGTTCTGTCGCGGATCGAGAAACAATTGTATTTTCTCCCGACGCGTGACGGGACTGCGTACTGTGTCTGCAATGTGATTAATTGCGCCGAGCAATAAAATAACACGAAAAAAGCGGAATGGCGCGACTTTTATCGCGTTGAGAAATTAAATCGTTGGCTCGGCGCTCTCGCGTGGCAATTAAAAACGACTTAGCGCATCCTATCACGCTGGTCTCCTAAGATTTTCCTCAGCTCGAAAGAGTATCGCGCGATATCGCTCATAAAGATATCTTTCCGTGGGAAAACGGACCAGCCATTAATGGAAAATATCTCGGACAAAATGTGCGGAAGGTGGAACGACCTTCCGCGTGCGCTTTCTCAAAGCACCTTTGGCAAACAATGGCGAGACAAAGCGAGGACGAAATTTCGATCTGCCGCGAGAAAGAGAAAAGTGATAAATCTTTTCGACGGACCTCTTGTTCACGTGTCCGGCATTGTTCGCCGGTCTTCACGTTGCAAGTTTCGGGTGATCTGTCTTATTTTTTTTTTTCTCTCTCTCTCTCTCTCCGTTTTTCTCTCTTAAAAAGGTTGTTGACTTCCTCGGAAGAGGATGTTGTCGTTTCGATGAAAAAAATTGCGATGCCGATAGGAATCGCACGGTCCGCTTTTACCGCAGGTGAGACCTGATTTGCAAAACACGTGTGAGTATCCCCGGCGTTATACTGGACTACGATCTCGGCGCTGACGGTGCGACGTTGCGCCCGATACATCAGCGCGGGGAGACTACCTTCACCTAGACCTTTCTTTTGCCATGCAAGAGGGGATCCATGTATAAAGACTTTCTTCTTGGTAGCAATGGCATCAGAGACCACAATATCAACCACACGACTGACATCCGGCGACAAGGAATAGTTACTAAAAGGCAATTCTGGCAAGCATGCGATCCATTGTGAGTACATTATGTTTTAGTTTTACTTTTTAGTTATATATATGTGTGTGTGTGTGTTAATTGCTCACGCTTTTGTAGTATCAGTTATATTATGTTTGATTTATGCTTTATACGTTTTAAGCAAGTATTTTTTACGCCATTTTTTAAGCAGAAGTTTAGACAGACTTTAAAAGACTTTTATTTCATATTAAATCTTCAAACTTTCAATGAAACTAAATTTAATAATTAATAAATAAAATAATGGTTTATAAAAATATTATTTTTGTAAGTTTTCATGAAATTTCTATTAACGCATTAACTATTATTATCAATAACGCATATTATTATAACTAATAACACTATTATAATTGAAGTTTATCTGCTTTGATGTCAATTATACGTTAGATCTATTTTAACTATAATATTATTGATATTATCTGGAATCTGATTTTAATTAACTGATTGTAATTGCCCGTGACTGATGTGACACGCAATATTTACATATTTTATGTTAAATTTATTATATTATATAATGCGTTACATCACACGCTTATATTAATTACGATTCATCTGCTTTAAATTACAATTGAATAAACTGCCGCGAATACTAGTCCAACGATGACAGCGCTAATTATCAATACATCAGATCTCGCGACACGTTAATAAGTGAATATCGGCTTGTGACACGATTCGTGCAAGTTTACTCAAACTAACGCCGATATCTTCATTTATTCGGCTGACAGACTCAACTACCTCCACGACGGTGCAAATTAACAACGTCCCGCGCTCAATTAATCCAACTATTCATAGCATAGTTAAGCAATCTAATTATAACTCAGGTAACCGACTAACAGCTTTGCGTATTCCACTTTCACGCAAGCCGGTTAAGCCCAAGAAAGTGGGCCACCCTAGAAAGTGATGTGCAGCGCACGAGTGGTGTGCGGCGACGCTAATCTTCCGTTCGCGTAGGTGTTACTGGGGCTGCTGGCGGCGCTCGTCTGCGACGCATGCTGCAGGGATCAGCGCGGCGACAGCCCGCCGCGTCTGTTTCGGCTGGGTCCGCCGAAGGACAAGCGCGGCCTGGGCGACCATCCGGCGACTTTCCATCCGTCGCACGGACCCATCTCCTACGCGGCGCCCGTTCATCCGGGTCTGAGTTCCGGTTACGGCCTCGGGGGCTCGTCCGGCGGCTTTCCGCTGGGGCTTCACGGCTTAGGCGGCTCAGTCGGTCACGGAATCGGATACTCCTTGACTCCGTCCGCCCACCTCGCGTCCGGATACATCTCACCGGGACAGAGCCACGGCTCGCTGGGTCTTCAGGGTCTTTCGCTGGGCGGACACGCGGCTCAGAGCACGTACTCCGTGCCAAGCGTGGCGAGCCTCGCCGGCGGAAACAATGGATTCTTCATTCCCTCGAAAACCGGCCCCGTCACCTTCGGACTGCACGGCGGCGGCGGCGGCGGCGCCGCGAGCACCTCGCACGGACTCTCGGCGTACAGCAACGGAGGAGCATCGAGCATTAGTCTTCCGGTGATGCTGACGTCGTCGCACGGTCTGCTGGGCTCCTCCGGATCGAGTTACAGTCTTCCCGTTCACTCCGCGTCTTCCGGTTCTTCGTATCCCGTGACGGGCGGCCTGGTCATCGGCAGCGGCTCGCACGGATCTTCGAGTTACAGCCTTCCGGTTTCCGGATCGACGCACGGCATCTCCGCTCTCAGCGGCTCGTCAGGATCTCACGGGGCGTCGTCTGCGTACGCTCTCCCCATCGCATCCGGATCTCACGGGATCTCCGCGCTGTCTTCCGGTTCCGGATCGCCCAATTACGCCGCGTCCGGTTCCTCCGGCAGCCACGGCGGACTCTCGAGCGCGTCGTCCGACAGTTCCAGTTACGAGGTGCCGATCTCTTCGGGATCCTACTCAAGCTCTGGATCGTCCGGCTCCAACTCGTACGCCAACTACCTGTCGCCCCAGGACAGCAGCTCCAGCTATTCGTCCGGCGGCAGCACAAGGTACAGCAGTCCTGCCGTGTCGTACGCAACGTCGAGTTCCAACTACGTGGACGGCTCCAGTTCCGGCTATTCCGGCACGGCTTCCAGCTATTCCGCCCCTAGCTCGAGCCACTCGAATCCCAGTTCCAGCTATTCCAGTCCCATCGTGTCTTACGCCGGAACTTCCGGTTACACACCCAAGTACTTGAGTCCTTCCGGCTCGTACGGGACGCCCTCGGAATCGCAGGGATCTTATTCCAGCGTGAGTCCGCGGTATCTCAGATACGTCCTGCCGAAAGCGTATGATAACGAAGATTCCGAAAGCGTCAAGTACGACACGATCTCATACTCGAGTCCCGACGGCAAATATTCAATCGTTTAATTTATATTTTGAAATAGATCTTTTTGCATTTTCCATACTTTAACGTTATTCGCGCGTTATTAACAATAACAGCGTGCAATTATGGAATCCGCGTTTGGATTTCAGGATGAGTTTGTCGTAATTTGAGATTGCTGAATGATTATTTCTATGCTGACTCGATCTTGCCATGAAAACTTATAGTGGCTATTTCTGATCTATGATATATTTGAAGGCCGAAGAGCCACGCGTAACAATAACGCTCCAGAGGGTCCTCTGAATATATATACATATATGCTTAAATATTTTTAAACCATTTATAGAAAAATGTTCATGTTGTAATCGTATATTTAATGCAAATTGTTATCTATTTATATCACTGATAGAATTTAAATATACTCCTTCCTGTTGTATGCTTTTTGTATTACTGATAATTGTGTGATTTTGTTGTCTAGTTTTATATCTTTTTTTTTTTTTTCAATAAAAAAGATTGACATACTCACCAGAAAACCCACTTTAAATCTTATGACAGTGACATGTGCGAGCACGTGTCAGCGAGGATGACCGATTAATTTAGACCGCTCGTAAATCACAACCAGCACAAATATAGATTTCTTTTTGGAGAATACTATTGTTAAGTTGCGCGTATTGCATATTGCATGTGGCGTGATAAGACGCTTCGTTCTAATTTTTTGTCTCTCAATAAAGAACGAACACGCACCGAAGTGATGGAAGAAATTGGAAAAGTGAAAGTACATTCGCGGAATCGGCGAACGGGATGGCATTTATTTTAATCATCGCAATTAAAGATTATAATTGAATACACATATGGGGCGCCGGTTTACTTTCGTGTCCGCGAGTTCACTCGCAATTGACTCGACACGCGTGGGATCGAGAGATATCTGACTGGTTTCTGACACGAAACGTTCCGTTGTTTGTCAGGATAATTGACGTATCTAGCGACAGTTCTGCTTCTTCTGCTTTTACGTGCAGCGCTACCGTGAAAGTTATTGGCCGCGCGCGCGTATAACGGTGCAAGAGACATTGTAATAAAAGCAAGTTCGCCCAAAAAAAACAAAACGGGATCACTTTTACTGCAAGGTCGAGACAAGTTGGAATGAATAGGTATCTTTCTAAAATCTTTATTTTATTCGAGAAAGTGCCACCGATCAGCAAAGACGTCGACTGTCGGCTGGATAAATTTAATATGATTCACGTAGAAATTAACAATTTTTTTTCACCTTTTTTCTTTTGATATTATATATAACAGTGCAAATAATTTTATCGTAAAGTACAACAATACAATATTACAATACGATATGTATGTGAAATATAACAATATTTTATTCATTTATTTTTATTACAATTATCGCTGAACTTGAAAATGCTTATCTAATTGATATAATTATTTGTAAACTTCTCAAAAAAGTATTTTAAATTATTATTATTATTATATTATTTTTTAAATGAAAGATTTTGTAGGAAAAATTTCAAGTATTTTAACTTTTTGCAATTTCTCTTGTTATATGAATATTATTGTATTCTCTTTATAAATTTTGTAAAAAATTACATTAACATATCTTAATTAAAATTACTTATCAAGATAACGCTGTCGCCTACGAATAAAAGGCTCGATATCCATCAATCAGTAATTTATACGACAGGAACTCAGCCGCTTTCGTTAATCAAGTTTTCGACACGGCCACGGAGATGCGCAGCCGCCCACGCAAGAAAGCGATCGTAGTAACGCCGCCGATCGCGCGTTATTCCTCGTGCGCATCTGACCTAGTTTCCGCGTTCTACACCTGAACACGCACGCACTCACGCACGCAAGGCGCGACGAAACGACGCGAGAGAGCCGTGCACGCACGGGCCGACACGCAGTCCCGTCCGGCCGTCTGGGTTTGGATGTGCAATCCGATCGATATCCCTCGATCGCCGATAACCAACCGGTATATATGCATTTCGCATGTAGAAACGCACGTTTCACTATTTTCCGACTGGTTCTGGCGAGCGACATGCTCGTGCTTCACTCTCACACCTGGCGAGAGCGGGAAAAGTCCGCTCTTACTCTTCGTTGAGATGGCACCCCGGGCGAATCCAGTCGTGCATTCTTTCGTCCCGTGGAGTATTCCACGTGGTTCGGCGATCGGGAGATTCACTTTCGTACCGCATCGACCCGTGACGCGACTCCTTTTTTCGAAGCAAAGTGATTGCTGACTCTGCTGAAATGAATTGGTCCGCGGAATTTGCGGAGAGAAACATAAGTACCGTGTGACAGAGAAATTAGAAGAGAAGTATTCTATTATGTTAAATATTTTCTCGTTCTAATATTATTTTTTTAATTAGATCTTGTTTGAGAAAGAAATTTTACAGAAATGCGCATTTTTAATAAATGTATATAATCTTATATATTATATGTTTTTACATTCTTATACTGATGTTATTATAATTTAAGATAAACTACATGTTATTTCGAAATGTGTATCCTGTTACATCACAAATGATACATTACGGGCGATGGATACCAGCAAGTATAAGCGCATTGCTTTCCCACGATACTTTTTCTTCCGACGAAAGAGAAACCGATAACGATATGGCAATCTGAGAAAACTTTTTTTCCGCATACCGCCGCGATGCAATCACCCTGAATCCGATCGATCATGTTGTTATCAGAGGTGTGGTCTGCGCAGTAGGGATTCGCAGTGGGAGATTCGTGTGCACGAGTGAAAGTAAAGCGAGAAACATTTCCGAAGATACGCGAAAGGCGTTACTCGGACGAGATTGGAAAGGTCCTTCGAGGATGCCGGTGAGCGCTCCACTTCCTGGATCGTTCGATCCTACGCGACTATCGCCATTCTCCGGTCAGCCACCTTTCCGAACTTTTACTAAATTACACGTCGCCAAATATTCATAGAATTCAGCAATTGCGTGCCAGAGAAGAAGATTCTTTGGTAATTATGATCCTAATTATTGTTCCCTTGCGCGATTCCAACAATTAGATTTTCTTCGAACCTTGCACGCTTCCTCATAACATCCGGCAGACACGTGACCGTCTAATGCATACCGTCGCTGGGTGACGGTGAATCAAAATCCATCGCCGTTCGCCGTTTGACGGTCGATCTAGCGGCATTCTACAATATATCTTTTCACTGCGCCACTGCGGGCGGGCACTATCACTTCCAGACCTACATATAAGAGCAGAGAAATGTTAAACTAGTTTCCGCAATTTTTCTGGCGATCGGGTATAAAGGAGAAATTCAATGTCGGCCGGTGTGTCATTAAAAGCGGAACCGTCGCGTCGGTCTGATCTGCGAAATTGCTGGCGAACGCGGTGTCGGATGAGATAGCGATTGAATATAATATCGAAGAAAGCATAGTCTCGTGGCCACTCGACGGCGATAAGTGAATTGTGGCAGACATGGAGCGACTGGTTGGTACAAATTTATTAATTAATGAAAAAATTTTCTTTTTTTATTGCAGCCCGCAGCGCTAATTAAACTTGGCATCTGCTGCTTTTTACGGCCTAATTAGCACGCGGAGTATTTTAAAAGAGACTTTGTCATATTTATAACAGTTTTAACAGCTCGCAAAATTTTTATTTCAGTTTTATTTCTGCGTGAAAGTTTTTATCTCACTTAAACGTGTATGTGCTAATGTGTTTTGACCTAAAGCATAAATTGAATACGTGATAAACGACAAGATACGTGACAAGATGTTTCTAATAATTTTTTTTAATTGGAAAAAAGATCTGCATACAAATATAGCGTTACTAATTCAAGCAAATTTTTGCAAATTGACCGTATTAGAGCGTGAATAGTAATTTTTGGTTTTCTGCAAGAAACAATTGGTATAAAAATAAATATAAAAATGATGAATCTGCTTTTCAATTAACATACTTGTGATATTACGAATAATTTTTTATTGCGAATATAAAATGCAAATATTGAATTGTAGATATTGCTCTGCTTGCTGCTGTCACCGGTAATTCTCGCGCAGCCACGTGAAAGCAAGGACCCTAACGACGAGCCGTTTCTACCGATCTTTCCCGACTACCCTTACACCCCCAAGGTAATCAAACGAGGCGCCGAACGAGAATTGACGACGCAATTAACGCCGGAGTTGTACGCGCCGAAGGTCGACGCCAAGAATTCCTACAGTTCCAGCTACAATACCAACTATCAAAGAGATCCTTATTACAATCCCGATCCGAGAAACAGCTCGCCCGCGCCCGCTTATCCGTCGTATTACAACGGCGACGCGTACGCCTACGTTCATTCGCCGTACGCCGTCTACAACTCGTATCCCACCCCGTACGCAGTGAACCCGGCGTCGTATCCGGTGTCGTATCCGAATTACTACTACCAGCAGCCCTATTACTCTCATTATTACAATCACGCGCTGTTCCCGCCGCCGCTGCCGCCGCCGCCGCCGCCGCCCCCGCATCAGGAGACGTCGCAAGACTCCGCGGAGGACGACAGGCACGGCAAACAGAGCAAGAAGCTGAAGGACGACGAAACGAGTCAGAACGTGCCGTCGACGAGCCAGTACGTAGACGGTGGAAACTACATATCCGGCGGCGGCGGCGGCGGCTCGAGGGATCTCGACGTGCAGTCCAGCACGTACAAGCTGGCAAGCCCGTATAATCAACTCGAGGGCAACGTCCAAGTGAGGAATCTGCCGATACCGCTTCCGAAGGCGACGTACAGGCTGATCAATGTAGCGGGACAACCGGTCAATCCAAATTATCCGCTGCCCACGACGTACATCAAGATTCAGCAGATGGAGCAGCAGGTGAGTCAAGCGTTAGCCAGGCTGTTGGCGCAGCAGCAAGCAGGCCAGTCCTACGGGAACCACAGGGAACACGCTTTGAACGCCGACGCCAACGGCGGATTGTACGCAAACGTTTACAATCTGAATGCGGCGCCGTACGTGACTCTTCCAACCGTGAAAACCAAGCCCGCCGTCGCCTTCGTGATAAACGCCGACGGCACCGCCAAAGTCAATGGCGGCCAGGCGAGTTCGCAGGACTCGTCGGCGCAGAGGAACAAGGGTACAAAATCGAGCGTCCTCTACGTGCGGAAACCGGC
Organism: Linepithema humile; assembly: GCF_040581485.1. Taxonomy (NCBI): domain Eukaryota; kingdom Metazoa; phylum Arthropoda; class Insecta; order Hymenoptera; family Formicidae; genus Linepithema; species Linepithema humile. The sequence continues at coordinate 32,218,003 of NC_090129.1, read as the reverse complement.
GACCCTGGAGAGCTCGCAAACGGCGAGTCCTAAGCAGCGCGCGAGTGACAGCCGATCGGCGGATCAAACGGACGAATACGACGGCTACGGCGCGTCGCAGAGTTACGCCGACGACAAGCAGAAGTCAAATTATTATCAATCGGGCTCCTCTTATCAGAGCAAGGATTTGGCTGTCACGCCTCGGACACCCCAACCGTACAGTTATCAGTATTCTGCTTATGCGTCGGATGAGACGCAGCAGCCGCAGTCGCAAGGAGATAAAATTACTACGGATAGCAATTTTGGAGCTAAACAATATAACAAGGGCTGATTTATTAATACGCAATAGTAAACGTAGCGATAGGACGAAAGAAAACGATGCTATTATGTATAAGATGTAAAGTACTGTTACTCTTGTTTCTTTTTTGTTGTATTTTTGTTGAACTGACGCGGTTTATTTTATTCCTAGCTACATAATTCTTACGTAATCATTGTATGTATCTTGAATATCAAGCAGTTTTTATCAATATTATATATTTATTAATACGCAAATTACTAATGAAAATTCTGTGTAGACATTAATTTTTGAGAGTTTTACATAATTTATAATATTTATATTCTAAAAGTTTGAATTAAAATCTATTATTTATAAGACTGTAATAAATTTAAAATTTCTCACTGTTATATTCTATGATTTATAATATTATATAATGTAATATAAATTGCTTATAATTTGAACCCTCAAGAACCTATCAATATCTTAATATAGATCCGCTCTTCCAATTTAACATTTAAGAATTATAAGATAAGCTAGATTAGATTTATATAATGAAGCTTATAAGATAAGCTAAATGGGATTTGCTCATACTTTAAATTAAAAGAAACGCATTCACACTTCATATACTTTCACCGTCTCGCTAAATCAAACTCGCTTCTTGAAATTAAATGCATTCATCTAATATTATTGATAGGTGCGAATCGACAAATTAGAACTTGACAGCCCGACGTTTCAAGTGATTTACTTTCGCGTTAACCGCTAAATGAAAGGCGATGCTCACACAGGTGTACAGATTGCCATTTAGTGCGTTTATACTTATATCACCGCTTTGCTCCGCGGCTTGATACTTTCTTTTATGCGAGCGGCGAGAATGTCGCTTTTATGCTACCGTGAAAACGCGGGAGATGCTAATCTCGAAACTTTTGAGACGCGAAGAGAGGAGAGAGAGAGAGAGAGAGAGAGAGCACAAAAAGCATGTTTCCTTTTCAGTGATGTTAGTGTCTCAGCATGCATGACAAATTGTTTTCGGAGTCAGAAAGTCGCGATGTCGCATTAGGCCCGATGCTGACTGATCTTGATACAAACCGACGGCGCAATCCATTTGTGTGTCTCGCGCGACCCACATGCGAAACGTCGAATTTTTAAATACCAGTTTTGTAGTCGCTAATAATAAACGATCCTTTATGTTTCCTTAGACGTGTGCACTCCTTTCTCTTCGGCGCAAGTATTGCAGACCGGTTTCCCTTTTGTGTCTGTTTTCGTACTTTACTTTCATTCGATGAGCGACGGGTTCCTGTTTTTTTTTCCTGCCATGCTCCTCGACGTAATTACACGCGTGTCATCATAAGCCACGATGTGCATGAAAATCTAGTGTGTTAAGATGCGGAAATTTGTACGCACGAGGCAGATTCCAAAAATTAACCGTATTATTAACGCGGTACGCGCTTTATGCGTCAGATAATTAACGCGTACGCGACGATGCTCTTTTTATTTCCTACCTTTGCGCCTACAATGCTTAACAAACTTTACAAACAAATTCTAAAACTATGATTAACTTATTTTATCGAGCATTTAAATATATTGAAATCAATGTCACAACATTGTGCGCCTAAAATTATATAAGAAACGTTGTCTTCTCACGTTGCAGATGTTTGACAATAGATTGGAAAGTGAACGTTTAGAGTGAAACCAATGTAAATTACAGACTAGCCACAATAAGATGTACAATGTGACAACTTTATCTCGAAATTCCACGAAATCATCGGACTAATTAATCCTGCATTCTTTAATTAATTCCACCGGGGTCTTTCCGCACGCCGCCGCTAGGTCTTCTTTCTCTTTTCCTATTTCATGTACAGCTTTTTAATACGGCGCTAATTGACCGTTTGGAATCTTAATTCTTCTTTGTATGGTATTTTAAACGCGAACGTGGAATCGCGCGAGTCATGATAGCTACACCGGAGAGCGGAAGAGATCCGGAGCGTGGCAACGTCCGGTTGATCGTTTGGGTGAGGCGCGCCGGCCGTGATGGAAAGGGGGAAGTGAGGTCTCGCGATCAGTTTACTCAAATCAGATACGGCGTCGAAAGGCAGCGAATAAGATTAGAAATGTTCATAAAGTTTCATACAATTGCGGTCATAAATATTTGCTCATTTTTCGCATTTCTGAAAAATAAGGTAATAAAGATTTGTCAAATGTACTTTTATTTTAAAGTAAAAGCGCGCAAATAAATGCAGTCGATGATTTATCCTGAAATTATACAGCAATTATTTAAATTTCGAAAAAAAATGGAAAATTAACGAAAATAAAGTATTCTTTTTTGCATAACTTTCTAATATATTTTTACTCATTCCACGCGCTTAAAATCATAAATTTGATTTGAATTTCTATTTTATCTTTGGTAATTCAGGAGATTATGTGAAAAGATTAAATATACATAACAGAATTGTAAATTAAGCCGAGTGCCATGAATTTTGAACGGCGATGCTGGCGCGAATATACATCGCGGCAGGTCAGTGAGAGCTTCATGGCGCGCCGTTTTACTTTATTTTCCGCATTCCCTGCTCGCGCGCGTGAGTATGCCGATGATTTAAAATAAAATCGGATGGACCAAGCCCGTTACTTTCTCGCGGCGACTCGATCTCGATCGGTAACATATACGGTGACCCGAAAGCTCGTGGCGCGTTAATTTCTCGCCAAGAGTGCGTGCAAATTCCGGGCAACGAGGCTGCAACTTTTGGCAGCGATCATAGAAAGTCCTGTGCACGCGCGTGCACATGGACATTCGTTATTGTAACTGTAGCATTATTTTCTCTTTATGTTTATGAGCCGTCATGCGTTGCGTTGGCCGCTAAGCGCTAACGTTTTGATGCTGGAAAACGTTACGTGTTGAAAAAAAAATGTTGTAATACTAAAATTAATTTATGTAGAAAATGCGCGAGAAATTGTTCTCTATTTGGCATTATTCTTCAATTATACGCCATTTGCTCTGCTGTTTCAAATCTAGCGAATACGCGATATAATGTTCGTTCTTATCGCATTTTTTTTTTTTTTAATGTTTTGATTTATGTAGCGTTTTCTCTTTAAAAAATTGATTATATAATTCCAAAACGAGTGTTTAAGTATCAGGATTTTGTGTGTAAAACAACGTTAACGGATATCTTGCAGATATCTCAGAATTATAAATGATAATAAATTAAAAAAATTTATTATTTCATATATCAAAAGAAAGTTTTAAACCTCTCGCTTTCTAAAAATCTTGAGCGCGATCAAAAGATTATTACAATTAAATAAATTAATTAGTCGCAATATTCCCAAGACGCTGCAAGAAAATTACAGGACATAAGAATATGGAGGAATATATGTTCTATTAAGAATAGCGTTTCATAATATCTTCTCCATTTTTCTACTTGCATTTTATGAGAAAGATTTGCATGCAAATGACAAGCGGTGTTTACGAATTATGATCGCATAATCGATTGAATATGAAAGCGACCCGGCTCAAATCGGCCGTAATAAATTAAGGACGAATGTGCGATTGTAGGCGAGTCCGGCGATCAAGCTCGAGAAAGCGATTGGCCCGAAAGGTCGGATATTTGCATTTTTTTTTGTCGCTTCCCCGGAGAGCGAAACTCGTTCGATCTAGTCCGCTCCCGGTGTTTTGCGTTTTTCTTTTTTTTTTTTTTCTTTCTTCCTCTTCCGTCACCGCTTTTTGCGCGTGTTTCGTCGACGGGGCGTGCGTCGGGTTCACGGCCGAGAAAGTTTTCTGACTTAATTGCAGTTAATTCGTTGCCAGTGCGGTCCGACGTCGGTGATCGTTTGACGGAACGGCACGTGATCGGTATATGTATAAGACTGTCCATCCACACCCATGGTCGACGTAGAAAGTCTCGGTGCCGTCTGGCCCTCCTCCTCTTTTCACTCCTTCCCTTCCGCTTTGGCAGGTGGAATATGCCTGAGAATGTCCGAGGAAAAGGGTCCGTCTTTGTGCGATTCGCATTGAATTTTGCAGAAAGAGAGAGAGAGAAAGAGAGAGAAAGAGAGAAAGAGAGAGGGGGGGGAGAGGGAGAGGGAAGGAGTGAGATCAACGAAGAGATCGCGAGACCTCCTTTCCATCCACTCGCGATCCTTTCCCTTCCGTTACTTCCGATTACATTGATCACTCATTTTTGTTAGGAATATATGCAGGTAAAATGCATTTTCCCCTCACCCCTCGTTTTTCGTTGTCTGAATGAATAGAGAAGAGCGAACGATGGGCTTTCCGTTTAATGAATTTTCCAGAACACCTTACTATCTCGATCGTCGCGACAGGCGGTAGGTAGTTCGTCAGGATGACTCGTCGGTTAACCGCCGTCGATCGATTTCGTCTGGGCGGACCGCATTGGTGAAAAACCGCCGGATAAACAATACGATCCTTTACACCATTCTGCAATACGGTCTCACGAGCTGTGGTCGTCGGGATCACTTTCACCTGTTACATTGTCCGATACAAAAATGATTCATTGTTGAATAATCGTGAAGATTGCGAAGAGGATCAGCATGAGCTTGGACGCATCGCCGTTAATCTGTTAAAAACATCTCTTCGGATAAAAGTGAAGTTTTGAATGTGAGAGATTAGCATATGCTAATATCTTGCGCGTATTCTTTTTGTATTTTACAAGCATATTTCACATTATATTCTTTAATAAGTTATATTAATTATCTGTAACAGATGCATTGCAACACACACTGCGAATAATATTGATTGTGCAGTTTCATAAGATATAATGTTAAGTAATTTATCACGAACGTAATTTTCGATATGTTATTGTATGATACATCTAATTTAGATGCATACTTGAGATATAGCGCATTGTTTTTTAATAGGATAACGAGATTGAATGTCCAGATTTCGCAGCTCAATCTCGTATGCGACTATTAGATACGCAGTGGTGAGAATAATCCGCTTTTCCACGAGTGCGTACCCTATTATATCGTTCAATAATCGGAAACCGTTACTTCCTGCGAAACCGCATTGATCATTCTCTCCATTGTTCGCGAAAAACATTGACGCTAGCACTGTTTCTCATTATGCAAAACCTGAATTAATAAACGGGAGATTGTATCGAAAATTTTTAAACAACACATATCTCGATAATCGCAAACTACAAATTAAAGGTTGATTGAAATTGCGTTAAGAAAATATTTTCTTATTTATCGACTTAGCGTGTACAAGATTTTATTTTATATATTTGCATAATTTGTGGAGTCAAAATATACTGACTCGGCCAATTAACAATTTAATGAACTGTATAATTGATCACGTTAATTATCGCGATTTTATGGCGGTGGAAAAACTGGAAGCAACTTACGCCGAGATCACAAACACCGATAGTGCTACTACAGCGGGCAGTTAACGCACGTTATTGCATGTAATGTGCAAATGCAATTGGTGCATCACCGTCTGCAGTTGCACGAACGCCGATATGTGGAAGAACGGTAATGATTAAGTACGCGAAGTTTGTTTCCAGTTTAATTTCTTCGACGATATATCACACTTCCAACAGATTACGATTTAATAACCGACTTTTTTCTTCCCGTTAATTTCGTCCTAACGACGCGTCGAAAATGCCGCGTTTTTTTCTACGAGAAGATTAGTCTTCCGCTGTCCGTTTGATAAATGCAAAATGAAACGTTCCAAGTTAAAACAACATTTCCTTACTTATTAATCAGACTCGTCTAAAATCATAATCTTATTTGGCGAGTGTTTGCGTTGCATAACAGTGAAATATTTCGTGCACTTTTTACAAATATATTTAGAAAAGTATACCTTTTACAAGTATATTTGGTATACATATTTAAAATTATTTTATTACTTATTAATTTAAATGTTTAATAACTACTGATAAACATTCAATTATATTTCTCCAAACTTAGTTTTAATAGTTATGTAATATTTGATTAAAAAGCAGTAATTCTCGTGATGTCATCATTTTTAAAAATCATTACATAAATTCAACAACAGTCGATTGTTCAATGTATCTTGTGTCACGCCTTCGTACGTGAATTTTTCTTTGTAAGGCGATACAATTACGTTGCTTTGAAAAGGCGAGGAAGCGATTCATTACATATCTTACCTTTTACTCGAATTACTTTTGTACTCTTTATTACGTGGTCCAGTCGACACGGATTATCACACACGTTAAGAAGTGAAGTGTAGCTCAACAGGAGATGCGCCGAGTAGGGGTAAAGGCTATATAAGAGAACGCACGTCTGCTTCGATTTTATAGTAGAGCTAGGTCCTTTGTGCCGTGTCCTGTATATATTTTTTTTTTTTTGGTATATTTGCATCATGGTAAGTATGTCCTCCACTTTTTTTCACACGTTTCTACTTGAATGCTTTAGTGGGATAAGGATACCGCAAGTTATATAACCGCTGCGGGGAGAAATGCACAATTTTGCTGGCAAAGGATAAAATATTCCGTGGCAGAATTATCGGAAAAAAATAGCTGTAGAAAAAACTTTCTTTCTTCTAGAAGAATGTGTATTTGTAAAGTAAAATTATGTGACAACATAAAATAAGATTATTGTTGAAGCTGTTGATGCATTATATGAAATAAAAACCTTGTGATAAAAAATTGATATTTAGAAATATTCTTATAAATTCTTAGAACTTACGAAATTTCTTAGCTAAGCTTTCTTTTTATTCGATATTTTATTAAAATTTGTACATACTTATTGCAATGGCATAAAATACTTGTTTTTTTACAAGTGATGATCAATTGTGCAACAATATAAAATCAGATTATTACCGTAGTCAGCGATACATTTTGTTGAATGGAAAAATCTAAAGTGAAATTAATATTTACGAATTTAAAAATTTCTGTCTGCTTATTGGTATTACATAACATAATGCGCTTTCACAAGCGGTGATAACAATAACCACAATACAATAGTAATTTCGATGTAGATCACGTAGAATTTTCTTTGATACATCCAATGACGCGATATAAAAATTCATTAAGCAATAATAAAAAAAAAAAAAAAGAGAAAGACGCGTATCTACGCGCGTGTGTTGATACACTTGTTCTTCGGGAGGAGTGGTCCTCCCCATCCGAGGCGGCCGGGACGACACATTCTATATAAGAGTGGTCCATGCCGGATGTTGACCCAGAACTTCGCGTGCAGTGAAAGTGCCCGGTGCAAATACGTTTTTGCCGGAAACGATAATGGTGAACGCACAATATAATTGGCCGATAATACGGGTGATCATTTATTGCTTCGTGTAAAAGCAATCTGATTATTATTACACATTATCTATGACATTATGTTATATAATAAATTTAAAAAAATTTTCAAAAAAATTATCGTGATTCTTATCGAACTGTACTGAATTTAAATTTTATTGTTTACTTTTTATTAATTTATTAATTTTATTAAATTGATATATTTTTATATCATCAATACACTAAGCATTTAAATATAATAATAATAGGTTGTTTTTACTTACACATCAAGGAAGCAGTTAATATTTTCGATAATCAGCGATCGTGTTACTTGTACAATATTACATTTAGAAATTTATAAATTATTGCAGATTTATAGATAATTAGATGTTGATTTAGAAAATAGGGGGAAAAAGCATGATGCACCGATGATTAATAGCAATTTTAACTTTCTCCTTCGATTACAGAAAGTCTGTTTAATATTGGGTCTGCTGGTAACGGCTGCGTGTGCCGAGAAGAAAATTAATTTAGAAGATATCGAGAGGGATACTTTGAGGGCGGAGAATAAAGCCAAGGTCGAGACCATTCGCACTGATGAGACAAAGTACGCCGTCAAACCCAACGTTAATCATCAGCAGTATCAAATACCGAGCCAATACAATATCTTAGGTGGCCATTCCGACGCGTACATCTCCCCTCAGCAGCTTCAGGACATAAAATATAGCGTAAGACGTTAATTAAACATTAAAAGTAATATAAGAATTCTCATTTATTGTCAGCCAGCAATATCGAAATTATTATAGCAGATAAATTTTAGCATATCACGATGTAGAAGAAAAATAATACAAAAAAGTAATTAAAAATATTAATAACATGTGTTTAATTTTAATAATTAATGAATTACATTTTGTAAAATATTACTAATTTCTATTTATTAAAATTTTTTATATTTTTTGTTTGATTATTATTAGCAAGTGCCACCTGAAGCATATATTCAACCTAATCAGTATGCTGTACAGGAAACACAATACAGACAGCCAAACCAAATTCTGCTGCAGCAGAATATTCCGTCAGTACAATATTACAGCGAATATCAGCAGCAAACGGAAGCACCGGCGAAAACTGCTGCTCCCATCGCCTTTGAATCCCAAAAATTAAACTATCAGCCGGAAATAGTGGTGGGCAATCACATTCAAAGTGTTCAGCAGAAAGCTGTCACGGAAAAATATACAAAACCTGTTAATAGAGGTAGATATCAAACAAATTTGTCTAATTTGTTATTTTCTCGGCATATCTTTTCTATTATTTACAATAATTTTTTCAGCAATAATATTTTTTTGTCTATTCAGATTATATCATCAAAAATTTTACAATTGTTATAAACTTACAGCAAAACTTAAAAAAAAATATTATAATGTTTAGAGGAAATCTTTTGAAGAAAGTAAAATTATTCGACAGAATTTGTATTGCTAATTATTGAAAGTAAATGAATAAAATTTAAATACATTTTCTTATTTGCAGAACCCATTTATTTCGATGTTCCGGCAACACAGCTGCTTTCTTATTATCCTCATTTGAATATTAATCCCTTGGTGAATCTAAAAAGTACCAAATTGGCACAACCATCATTACATCAGTTAGCCAGCAGCACTCAACAAATTTCCATACCCGTGTATGCTCCTATATACAATCAAAATCAATTGATCCCATCCGCAAAATTACCTTATTCCACGATCGTGCCAGCACCTCTCACGACCAAAGTAAGTATATATTTTCAATATGCAAATGCAACGATCTTTATATTCTATTTTCATATAAATATGATTTGAAAAAATTAAATTTTCTGTCTGGAGATTGTATAAAAATTTGAGATTATTCTTATATTAATTTAAAATTATGTATTATAAAATTAGTATTTATCTATAAAATTAAGACTAATATTAAATATAAATTACACTTGATTTACTTTAAAATTTTTAATATTTTAGATAACAAAAGGACCAGTTGCTCTCCCAGTTACATCAAAGAAGATCCATTCCTCCTCTGCAACACAGCTTACAACGCCTTTGTACGTTCAACCTCAACAATCGTTTGCTCATGGAAAGACATTGTTGCACACACAAGCTTATATTCAACCGCAGCTTTCGCAACCGCAATATGTGCAGCAATTAGTTTATGCGCAGCCCGGTATAATCTATAACGACCCCACTGCCGCTTACAGCGATCTTTACTCCCGCTTACCGGTGCAATACATTCAGGACAATTTCCTTCGCGGACAAGCAAATCAGTATCAAACCCAGCAACAGTTGTACGTTGCGCAGCAGATCGCTCAGGAAGCGCCGAAAGAAATTTTGCAGGAACAAGTCAGCCAAGATCTTCCACAGAATTATGTCAAGGTTTGTACGATGAATGTCACTTGATTAAAGTGCATTTGGCGTAATTGACGTTTTACAGTGTGATTTATGATTTGCATGACTGTGTTATATCCACTAGAAATCAGAGTTTTATTAATGGAAATAATAGTTTTATATAATAGACGCTCTGAGCACCACGATCATAATTGGACATTTAAATGACACCATTAAAATAGAGTGACATCGTTAACTTATATAGTTTAATTAACTCTTTTGCCGCGCAATATCGTAAACCGCGTATGGGAAACATTTTTCACTCACTTTTTTTTATTTTAATAGGGAAAGATAGAAATGCGTGCTTTTTATAAAGCAATTTTTTCTCAGAAAAATAATTGCTATACATAATTCAAATAAAATGCAGAAATACTATATCTAGGTTTACTTTTAATAATTTTTTATCAATACACATGTTATATTGTAGAAGTATTTGTAAAACATTCTGATGTTATTTGAAATTTTTAAAAATTTTATTTAATCTACAGAAATGTCAATTTTATTGAACATATTTCGATCAGGTCGACGAGCCCAAAACTCACTTCGTGCCGCCGCAATTGCCTCCGCAGGATTTCAAATCCAGCATTGCGCAATTGCAGCCCTACGAGGATGAACAATCCGTGCCAGTGCAGGATCATTCCTTACCCTCGGAGCCAAGGTCGCTACTCGACTCGTACATTCCGAGCAATGTCATCGCTGCGCAGGATTCCGCTAGGTATAATAGCGGGAGTAATGAGACGTGCTAAAACCTCTTATTACCGTAATCACCTGTCATAACTGCCTGTTATAGGTACAGAGAAAGGCCGATAAAACTGGAAGGAGGTTTTCTCCCGTCGAAAGTGAATTTCGCACTTAAGAAGCGCAAGTCTGAGTAAAATTGCCGGGAGCATGGCATGACGATTGACGAAAATGTCACACAAAAGGGTCAGTACAAAACTTTATTATTAGTGATTTATGATGACCGACGGCACGTGTGGATGACATCGAGGATAGCCGTCCGAATCGGCAGCATCATTGCATCTAGTCTTTCATCGAAGATCATGCTGACTTTTTTATACTGTTCTCTTCTACGTTTGTAGAGCCGCGCCCGCAAACGCGGCGTATTTTGTTTACAATTTTTCAATAAAATATAAAATGAAGAACCTTTGGTAGCACCTTTCCTTCAGCTGTAAAACTGAGATATGCAAACATGTGTACCGGATTAGTATAATATTAACTAAATTGTTATATGTAGTAATATAATTTTAATTACTGCATATAATTAATATAATTAATATTATTATATTTAATTAGATACTTACGCACACATATTTTTTTATCAAGATGTATCGCACTTTTTAATTTCGTAAAATACAAGCATAGATTTATATATATTCTTTTTTATTAAAGAAACGTAATAAAGTAAAAATAATACATAATGATAAACTTTGAAGCTAAATTTGTACTTTTTGTTATGCCAATGGTTATTTTTCACAAAATGTAAGGTTGATTTTGAAGTCGCGTGCGTAACTCGGGCAAAAAAATCGTAGCAAAATTTAAAAAAATGCGTTTTTTTGTAGATCAAATATTATAGTTTTTAACACTTGTATAAATCATTTTCAAGAAAAATTTTTTTATTGAGCTGTAGAATGTAGAAAGTACGTGTTCTTTTTTTAAGCTTAGAAATGTAAAGATAAAAAATTTATAGAAAATAGCCTAAAATATGTGAAAGTACAAGTTTCAAGCTTTAAAATGCTTTTTTATTTTTTTATCTGTGATGATTTTTTGCCAAATTACTGCGATTTGATTATCGGTCAATTTTAAGCGCTCGAAGCGCAATTTTAAGCGTCTCAACGCGGCAGAGCAGTGCGGCCGAGAGCTGAATACGCGCCATTAATACGCACAACGCCGCATTAATGGCGCGTACTTAGCCAGTCGGGCGCACTGTTCTGTCGCCTCGAGATTTAATATTGACCAATTTTCAAACCGCTGTACCTCAGCACAAAATTATCGTAGATAAAAAAATAAAAAAGTATTTTAAAGCTTGAAACTTGCACTTTTACATGCTATTATTTTCTAAACATTTTTTATCTTTACACTTCTAAACTTAAAACAAGAACATGTACTTTTAACATTCTGTAGCTTGATAAAAAATTCTTTTTTGCAAAATTTGTGACAAGTGTTAAAAATTACAACATTTTACCTACACAACGCGTTTTTCTAAATTTTGCTATGATTTTTCGACGAGTTACAATGATTTAAAAATTGTTCAATTTTTTTGAGCGCCTGAAAATTATTCCCTATTTTTTGTGAAGTAATGTATTATTTTACTTTGTATTTAGCCAATAACAAAAACCTTTCAGATAAATCTTTTATTCTTATTAATTATACATCTTATTAATTAATTTTTATTAATTAATTTTTAATTACACTATACTTTTATAACAAGTTCGTATTTTTTATTTTAAACAGATTCTTAATTATGCGTAATATATTTATGCGTAATTATATGTAATTATATGTAATATGTAATTATTTCTTATATTTACATTCATCAGGCACTTGAATGTGTCAAACCAGTCAGACACGAGTTTAAGATGATGCGCAAATATCAAAACATGATGCATCTGACCAAACGCGTCTGACCAGATGCGTCAACTTAACTCAGAGGTAAATAACATTATATAATGTACAGCATTATAAACGAACGTTGAAGAATGTTTGAGAATGTTGAATATTTATAGAGTTGTCTCTAGTGATCGCTCAATGGGTACACAGTGTACCGAAAAAAATTCCGATGCAAGAAGAGTTAAATATCGAATTAAGAATGATTAATTGCGCAATTAAAAGCTAACGCGTATTTACCTTCTCGTAAGTTAGAAACGAGGCAACATTTTTACCTTCTTTTCGTTGTTGTAAAAAAGATTATACATTTCCCATTAGAATATTGTTAGGCTAGACGTGCAATTTGCGCAACTGCGGGATTTTTTTGGCTGCAGCAAGTCGAACAGAGTAAGCGGCAAAGTTACCTATATATTTATCAGCAATTAACACGTCTATTCTCTGATTAGCGCTGACAGTTTATGATGGTTTATAGCCGGCTTTGAGACAGACCGCATCGACATCAGAAAACTATGCGCTGCGGGAGGTGCGTCTAATGTCAAAGTTGCGGTATGCGTGTGCAAGTGTTTGCGTGAGCGCGATATATTAATGCGCGAAGTCCACACGAGAAAGCTGATGCCACGAAGATGAGGCCAGCGGTGTAGGCTCTTGAAATTGGCCGCTTGAAATTCTGATTGCCGCTTTATAGCTTTGTCATTAGCCGCATCATGCACGGGATACACTTTCTTTCTCATAAATGTGTAATTTGCTGGAATTTTCTGCGCAGATATTTTACAATCCAGCTGCAATTTACATTTATTTCTCATATTTTTTTAGCGTTTTAAAATTTATACTACACATCTTTGTGTAGCGAATAATATAATTTGTTAGCGATTACGAGCGAGACCCCTCGATCGACGATTTGCTAATGAGCGATTGTATGGTGAAGTTTTTTTCCCAATTTTTTTTCCAAGATAAATCCGGAACTTTCTGTTAGCCTGAATTATGGTGCGATACGTGCACGTTTATTTGCGTAATACAAGAAAGCTTGTGTTGATCGGCGCGTCGATCAGTCAGACGTCGCTACGCTACTGGCAGATGTCTTCCCGTATCGAACGCGAATAGCGCGTTCGTCTCGCTGTGGTGAAACTATAATGATGGTGTCCTCCACCAGACGCGAGGGCATATAAGGTGGGATGTTCTGGCCTCAGCTTCATCAGTACCAAACATACACGACAAGTCCGCCAAGCCAGCAGGTTTAAGGTCGGCCGTCATGAGTCTTGTCAGAATACACGTAAGTACTTGAATCAAATCTGTTTTGCGTATTTGCATGCTTGTTTTACCTCAAATTCTTCTTGCTTATTAGCCGGCAGGATAAGATAATTAATATAGTATCTATTCTCATGTTACGCACTGCATCTTAATTATATATTAAAGATTTTTATAAAAAAACCACATTTAATAAAAGTATAATACTTTTTCATTATCTACTTGTCACCATTTATCATAACTTATGGAATTGTCAAGTTTAAAATAAAATTAAAATTCCTTAGTTATTTTTCATAATTTCTTATTTTTCTCATAGATATGCCACACTTTTTTAAATCTTTATTAATATTTATTATATTAATTATTATATTAACAATATTACTTAATATTGCTTATTAATTATATATGTAAATAATGTAAATTTGATTAATATTTACATATTAATATTTTGTAGGAAATCTATTTCTCTTATTTTATTTTTATATATGTAATTTTTATTTTATTTTCCTGAAACTAATTAAAAGAAAGATTATTAAAAAAGATTGCAATTTTTTCGTATTTAATACAAACACTTTTTGAATCAATAGTTCTATAATTTTAATTACAACGGAACGATAAATGTTACGAATGCGATTATAACTAAAAAGGTAATGGACCGCGTGCGGATAACACGTTACTGGCAGAATTGATCGCGCAGAGAACCCAGCTGTTCTACGTAATTTAATAATCCCTCTCCTATTGAAACTTTAATACCGAAAATCCGTAGGAAATATTTTAACGGGAACGTTCGACGATGCTCCGCGAGCGTGCCCGCGCGTGTGTGTGTACGCTGTCATATTTTTCGCAGCAGCCCCAAAAATTATTTTTTTCTCAATCGGACGATCGCTTCCTCATCGGATTCAATCGGACGTAATTGCGGTGAAAGTGTTTTGGATTTTTCTCCGGTCGTGTCCGTACGAGAAGACGACGATAAAGTAACCGCGGCAGATGCTCTTGAGTAAGTCAGTGAAAGTCCTCGATGATGAGCTGCGCGTTATCTCTCAATTCGTCATTGTAAGGGTTCGACGTCGCGCTTTTCGGCATTAGGTAACACGCGCGGACGTAACAAACATCGCGAAATTTGACATTTTTATCGATTGTGTTCACATTTTTATGTCTTCATCATCGTCACTTTCGATTTGATTGACAAGTTTGCGAACGGAATAATTGACTACTTTCAACGCGCGTCCTTCTACATCCGTGTCACGTGCTGAATATTTATTGGGACATTAACACCGAGATTGTAATTTGGAAACGACCAGAAAAACGGGAAGAAGTTTGATTGATGTAACATATTTAAAAGTACAGGTTCCAAATACAAAAAATTAAATTTAAAAACATAGCTATATAAAATATTTTAAAATACATATATTTTTATGTTTATAAAAAAATTGTAATCACAGAGTTAATCATTAAATCATTTATATTTTATTTATATACGCAAAAACGTCAACGCATAAATATTGCAGTAAATAATAAGTGCATTTGAAAGTTTTCCATAAATTTAATACTTTTCATATGTCAACGTTGTGTTGTATATTTAATGATTTTTACATGAGTGTAATTTGTAATCATCTATCACTTTCTTCGCTCAACTAGTCTCCATTTTTAAATTATGTAGTCGACTTTTACAAATAGCAATAAATTCTCATGCAGTTCCGTTTTGCATTGCTTAAAAGTCAGATCGTCTTGTTGTTCGTAAACTGCGACGTTTAAAGAAAGCGGTGAAAATCGCAAATACGTAACGAATGAAACTCGTTTTAATGATGTTGACCGACACACTTGACTCTGACCCCACGTGGATATCTCTCCATCTCTTCTGCGCCGACTTTCCTCCAAGGTCGCAATCGCGTTCGTTATCTTCATAATTGCACATAAGCCGGATTAACGTTCGAAACATATCGATAATTGATCGCGCGCGTTTCATATCTGATTATCATTTCTTTAAGATCATCTCATTATGAGAATATTCAACCAAGAGTTTCTTCGATGCGCGAAGCGGTCGCATGTAGTCGCCGGACAGGGGAAGGGAAGTGAAAGTGAGATATCCCGCCATTACCGAAGCATCGAGATCGATGACCAACGAACACATTGTTACATCGTTGCCGGCCGGAGATTTCTTATACGCGCCCCTGACTTTCAGATCGCCGCATTTCTACTGGTGCTCGGGCTCTGCAACGCGGAAAAAACCACCGGAAGCAGAGAGATCAAGGTGAACGACTCGAGCAGCGTCGAGCGTGCCGTCGCCGACAATGTGTCGAAAGTGGACATTCCGAGCGACACAGAGGAGGAGGAGGAGGAGGAAGAAGAGGACATCGACGAGAACATCCTACCGCCGATTTTGCCGCCGTTAATACTTCTGGACTTCGATAACGGCACGAGTGACGATAACGTGACGACCGACGAGAAGTCGAAGCGCACCGTGAACGACGGCCTCGGCTACGGCTTCGGCCGGAACTCCTTGGTCGGCTCGCGAAAATACAATTACTACTTTCCCGCCGGCAAGACCGGAACCACCGTGAGCATCGAGGAGTCCATCAGCCCGTTCCTGCCGCGGACTATAATCGAGAAGCTTCCGGCGGGCAATCAGAAGCTTCCGGTTTCTGGTCTTAGACAGCAGGAGTCGCACAGAACCGACAAATCGGCGAGAACGAGCGGCTTTCAGAGCTCGGTGAATCAGTATTACGATCCCGCGACTCAAACGCCTCAAGTGTTCGGACTGCGGATGAAACTGACGAAGACGCCCCAGCCCGAGACTTACGGGGGATTTTCTCCAATCGCGCGACCCGTCGAAGCGTACTCGAATCACGCGGATTATCGAGAGGGCGCGTACGCGTCCACCACGCAGCAACCCTTAGTGTTCGCAGAGCCTGGAGGTTATGTCACGCCGAGGCCGCAGGCTCACGCGGCTTCGAGCTCGAGCCGATACGCTTACGTCACGGCGAGCCCGGAAGTGCAACACTCACAGAGATACCTGAGTCAGAGCAATCAGCACGCGATAAGCGTGCACGGTTACGCGAGACCGGCGCAAAAGGTAGAATCTTCGACATCCAATTCCCCGGACAACGCCGCCTTCCTCGAGAACGTCGGCGTTCACTCGCGAGCGAATCCTCACGAGTACATTCGCGCGGGCTCGAACGCGGTGGAATCTTCGACCGCCGGTGACACCTCTGGCTACGTCGAGAGCGTGGCGCCGTATGCCGATTTGCCTAGGTACACGGTGGAGGACGGCGTTAGATACGAAAACAAAATCTTCTGGAAGTATCCGGACGGCAGAGTGTCCGATGTGCCGCCGATGACGTACGAGACTTACTCGGAGTATCCGTCGCTAGCCGCGTTACAGGCGGCCGCCAAGGACGCGCCGTCGCAGATCTACGAGGCAGCTTCGACGGAGAGCAGCGTGTCGTCTCGCAATCAGGGCCCGGTGCAATTCCCGACGGCGCCGGAACCCAGCGGCCCGCCAACCCCCTTCGTCTCCGCCGAATCTCTGTCGTCGAACCTGCCGCAGCAGCACGCGTATCGGCTGGGCTATCAGAATCTCGTGTCGAGTCAGAAGCAGATCATGCAGCAGCAGCATCAGATCAAAGCCAGCAGCGGGGTTTTAAACAAGTACACGGTGTCCTCGACGACTCCTGCGCCGCCGAGGAATTTCTTCAAGTCGGGCGGCAAGAGTCAGAAGAATCGTTACGAGACATTGAGACAGCCGGTCTTCAAGTACATGGTGAACAGTCCGAATGCAGAGTATGTTCAGACTTACACTACGGAGAATATTCTGAGAACCACAACACCCAGCAGTCACTTTATTTCGTCAGGTGAGCTGTTCTTTATGTTTCATTAAGACACAGTAATTATAAATAAAATGTAAATTAATTCTTTTTGCCATGTTGCTTTAACGTCAACAGTGCTGCTCGCAGAAATTACGTTTTATTTGAACGTCTCGCTCACTCTGTTGTACTTTTATCTTTCTAGCAAGAAGCTGAAAAGATTTATAGAGGGCGCTTTATGAAAAATAAATAGCTCCGCACTTTTGCTAAGTTATCGGCGCAATTGTGTATTCAGGAACTGTACAGTCGCGAAGATTACATAAAAATTACATTTTCAGCTGGCGGAAACTCGGCCAAGAAGACCAATGCGGATGGCAAGAATCTGGAGAACTACTCGAGTCTGCAGTACGCGGACTTGCTGAATTATAATCCATCGATCTCGCAATATATAAAGAACCCGGCGTCCATCCTCAACGTGCAGCCGACCTTCGTGCAAGCCGGCAGCTCTCTGATACCTGTTATCATTCTGCGAGTGGACGGCGTGCCGCCTATTCAGCCTAAAGTCACGCCGAATATAAATCTGAAGGCTCTTCTGCAGCAATATCTCGTCCAGTACGCCAGAAGCCTCGAGGAACTCGCGCGACCGTCCAATTACAATCTCGGTAATGATCAGACGCCGAAAGATCAGAGCTCGTACTCCACGAGTCCTCTGCGACAACTGGCGCGATTAGCGCAAAACCACGAGCAGGATCTAGTCGGTAATCCTACGGAATCCTACATCGGCAAAACGAGCTACGAAACGAGCAATTTGAATGTCGCAAAGGTCGAAAATGTGAAATATGGCGAACGTACAGCGGTTCGGCCGAAAGTGAAAAGCGTGCAGATCGTGGAGGATCCGAGATTCCCGAATTATAGAGCTAAGAATTGAATCGCGCGTCTGTGCAGAGTAAAAGACCGTGAAGATATCTCTTAACTTTCATGTTCTGTCGCTCAATTTGACTTTTACTTTATTTGAGATATAAACAAGTAAAATTGAAAACTAGTAATTACATTATTGAAATTCATGTTTTATATTTAAAAAGAATTGATATTGCATTAACATAAGATAATGCATATTGTTACGCAAAAAATTGATAGAACGCGAAAGTTAGGTCAAAACAATTGATTGATTGGCAATGATACGAAAAATTCGAAATGGAAAAATATTTTTCCTTTAAATTATTTTTTATTTTGAGGTATGAAATAATTTTACTATTTGGCACTTTATCACTTTAGTCTTGCGAATGAGACGCTTTGTGCCATGAAATGATTTAAGAAAATGACAACGAAATAATCAATAATCGAGTGTTATGCGATACGATAGTATTTAACGTGGGATTGTGCAATATATTGTAACGTATACAATATGTACCTGCACTACTGATTTGCTGAGAACTCGCCGGAGTCCGCCAATATTGATGACTCATGCCGTTCTCGGGAAAGCAGTAGTAACCAAAGCACTTTCGTTGCTTTGCGAACGCGTACTTATGAGAAATTAGCCAAATTTCTACACTTCAGAAAGGTACCTTATTCACCGTAGTGCTTAAGTTCTTACACGATTTAAGATAATCGTAATTTGTACACCACATTACATTATAAGGCAATAGAAAATAATCAAATAGAGAACAACATTTTTATACAAATTAGATTTCTATCACTTGTGCCTGTACAATTTTTATATAAATGTGTAAAAGATATAAATTTTCCAATGTGCCGTATTTTTTATTGACTAATATTTTTGATTCGTGTATTCCGTTTATGTTTCCCGAAAATTGTCTATTTTATAAAATTTTAGTTTGTAAAATTTTGTATTATATTTTACTATAATAAGTTTTTTTATATTTTATTAAATAAACTTTTATAGTCGCAGCCATAGGTTAATGGAAAAAGTTGGAAGCTATATACTAGCGATTATATCCGCAGATAAAATTTGCATAACAATGAATAAATTATAATCAAATTAGTCTTTATAATTGCTAATATATAGTTGTCTACTTTAATTTATTTCCGATATTGAGTTTTTAATTCCGGAACATGACTTTTCAAAACGACTAAGAAAAAAGTAAAAATAAAATTATATTTTTCAACTGAGAGAGACTTAATGCTAAGTTAATTAAATGCAAAATTTTTAATTAAAAAAACGTATAGTATTAAGCAAATTTTGCACAAAGACTTTATTTTGAGTTTTTTTTATGTGAAAAATGATCGCATTTAATATAAATGTTTTTACAATTTAAAAATATGTTCTATAAACGTTCTGATAAACATTGATAAATCAAATGGACCAAAACCCGCATTACGCATATTTCATCAGATTTCTTCAATTAACTTTAAGCAGATCTTATATTTTTGGTAGAATTTTAATTCAAACCTATACAGAGTTTTAACTTGAAATTACAAAGATGCAGGCTGAGATAATGATTTCCTTTCAGATTTTCACCAAAATAACTATCTCCAAATTAGAACCTGCGATAGAAGCTGTGATTAGAAGAATATCCGGCACTTCTAAGATACTTTGCAGTGCACACAATATGAGTGGCATACGTACATACATCAACTGATTACCGGAAAGAGCTGGTAAGTGCACCTTAGACCGAAGCAAGCTCGTTAACTTTTCTCTATAATCATACAATATACATGTATATAAGTAAAGTAAAACTTTCCGCTTTGATAGAAATTGTTATCGATCCACATGATGCACATCCGTCGAGCGCAATTAGGCATTTACTCGCTACGGACAGCGCCGTTCACTCGCGATACCACATCGGTGTGCATCAACGTAAAATATCCGAATTAATAAAAGGATTAATTAAAATATTAATTTGTCCTAACCAGCGTTTGCGCGCTCATGACCAGTGCCGTTGAACCGGGCAATTAACGTTAATTGTCTGGCAGGCGTGTAAAAAAAAAAAGTAAGAAAAATGTGCAAGCCATTCTATAGTTATTAATTCTACGTTTTCACAACGAGAAGCTCCGATAATATCTGCGTCGAATCTACGGCAATTAGACGCGAGGCATTAAACTAAGCGCTCGGGCACGAGCGCGAGCGACTATGGCGCGGGGAAAAGATATCGGCTCGTGCGCTTGCTGCACACAGAGGTGCGCGTGCACCTTCGCGTCGGGAGGAGCAAGCGCACGTAGTCGGCATAATGCGTGTGTTCTAGAGCGCAGAAAACCTCAGCGGAAAAAGTATTGGCAAGTCCGACAACCAGTCGAATCCGTCGCGTTCCATCGCGATCGGTGACAATCGGAGAAAATCGAAGACGACAAAACGTTGAAAAGGGACTCACAATTAATTACAATTATGCAAATATAGAATAATGTTGCGCTTCAGACGGATCTTTAAATGCATCCAGCATCTCGCGCCGATTAATATCCCGCAATGTTTTAAAGTCGTAAATGTCTTTACGTTTATAACACGCTTTAATCGCATTTATCGCGGATTTGCGCGATCCTAAAGCAAAGCAATTTTGATTTCTAATTAGCATTTTATAGAACGTACATCTCAATAAAAGATAATATCTTTATTCCTTTTTATGGCGATCCCTCTACTCGAATTCCGTTGCGATGACGAGTGAAGCGCATTCTACGCCGGACAATAATTCTCCAGGCGCGCTCGCGTGTCGCAAATGAAAGTATCCTCTCCGCGACTGTGTGGTCTATAGGATAATATTTAGAACGATATTTTTCACTTGGGCACCAGACTGTATAAAGAAAATCGCGTATCTACTATGTGGCTCAGTTCTCGCGTGGAGGTTCACCACGCAGGGTCCTTGGGATTACCGGGCGAAGATACGAAGGAACGAATGGTCGCAATCAATGTGTACGCGGAGTACAGTGTGACACACGGGTCTTTCTGATTGTGCTCGATTTTTTGGAGGAGCCTCGAAGAGTCGGCACATTCGGCGAAAATGATTTTTTACTATGTAAGTACTTGGATCGAAGTACTTCGTGAAAGTGTAAAGTTTTATTGTGTGGTGATAAAATCAGTTGATTGATTCCTGTGCGGATAAGCAGCAGAGAGCTTGATATGTTAAAATTCGATATAAATTAATAACTCATTACTGCATTATTAATCATGTATCATATCAATGAAATTAGTAATTAAATAATAAATGTCGTAGCATTTAACGCATTTTCAATTTAAATGACAGATTTTCCTCACACATGTGGAATGGTGTAAAAAATGCTTTCTATGCAAAAATTAAATGAACTTGAATTCTGTGTGTAAAATTTTTAAATTATTGTATTAATATTTGGATATAAAAGTTTTGCAAAATAAAATAACACATTGAAGATTGCAATAAGATTTATTTAGTATTCTTCTTATTTGTGTGTACCTGGCATTTTTATGTTATATATATTTTACTATTACATATTTTTAAAACATATATTTACAACATACAGAATTAAATTTAAATATTTATTTTTTACGAATTTTGAAGATAAATACTGAAACAAATAATATATAAAAAAGCAAATTTTATACTTTAATTTACTCTTTCTCTCTCTTTCTCTGTTTCTCTCTCTCTTATACTGTCCACATAATTATGGTGTATGTTCGAAGCATGTTTAAAATTAATTATGATGTAATTAGAAAATATTTGTTGATAATTATAATAATTTTAATAACATCAATGATTCTTTGCAAAGAGGAATAGTATGTAAGCTTATGAAGTAATATCATATAATTGATAAATATCGAATTTAATATTAATATTTAACTGTCAAATATTAATAAACTAATTATTAATTTGAGAAGCACATTTACATTTTTATAAAAAAACAAAATTGTACTAAATATAATTTAAAAATGCATTAATCAAAAACTTTTTTTATTATTTCTCATTATTAGTGAATTTTTAATCAATGTTTTAATCAAATTTGTTCAATTGTGGAGTAATAAAAACAGAGTAAGACATATACAAAATTATGTGGGCATTAATTATCCTATAAATTAACGAAATATTACCGCGCGCTTATCACCTCAGCGTTGGTTGAACGTTTTCAAAATACAATCAACAAAACTGGCTTCCAACTAGGTAAAGACATGTATTAAAGGCGTACATTTCAATCGACAAGATCGACCGACTTGTTTAACGATAGGCGTAAAGAATTACATAGATTAAATTGGCTGTGTTTTCTCCGCAATTACTTTTCACCGACGGCTCTCTCTCTAAAACGGTTGGGCCGTGTGTTGGTTGCTCGTGTTCCTGCATTTTGCGAGAGAAAAATTCATTCATTCATGACGAGATTGCGCTCCGAGCTTTGCCAGTTTCCCTTTTTGTCGCATAAAATCATTAGATTAACAATCACACTTGTATAGGGAACCTTATTACTGTCAAGTGGGCTCGTATGCCCGTGAATCAGTGAGAAAGTCTACGAAGATTTGCTTCCGTGCACATCCAGTTCTTATTTCCACCGCACACGCTCGCATTTTACTTTTCTACTCTGCTTTTCTTTTCTAGGTCATCTCCTTGACGAAACAGCAATTATCACTAGTTACTAACATGCAGCGGCTATCCAAACTTTGCAATGCATATGGTGCTTTCTTTTTTTTAGCAAAACTTGCGATATGTGAGATCTACTTTCAAAATCTTTCGCTGTATTCTTCCATATTTATCGCCAGTTTTATGTACAAATTTTCTTATATTATAATTTTACTTTTGTTTACTTTACAATTATTTTTACATGAGATTAATATTGTATTAAAATTTTTTTTTTTTGCAATTTGATAACATTCTTTAATTTTTGCAGGTATTATTGCTGTTTCTCAGCTGGCCACAAGCGAGAGGCACGGAGGACGCGGACTTGAAGGGTGAGGAAATTTTTGATCAAATCGCAACCGCGTCAGAGAACGTAGGATACTCTGTGAGGCGTCCGAATGCGGACTCGAACAATCTTGAAGAACAACTGCCGAGCGCACCGTCAGCGGTAGACGCATCGGTGCATTATGAAAATTCCAACGGCTTCGTGCCAATGATACCGTCTGCCTCGCCATCGCACGACGATCCCGAATCGTCGCCGTTACAGATCGACGATCCCGAACAGCAGGATTCGAACGAGTCCGAAGAGAGCGACGCGACGATTGTTGTAAGTGCTCGAGGCAGCTCCGAAACGCAGGCGGAGAAAAAATTCGAGGAAGACTTAGCGTACTCCTCGGAAGCGAGAATTTTTCTCAATGATCCCGGCTCGTTGACGAATCGCCGGTCTTTCGATTTCCAGGAGGGCAAACTGAATGAGTTTGAGCTGCTGAAGGTGAACAACGACACCCCGGCGGTGGCCAATTACCAGCAGTTCTACGAAAATGTGCGCAGCACGGTGAACACCAACGGCGGTGAGGCCAACGGCGAGCCCGTCGACGCGTCTTCGTCCGGGCGCACGAGCGACGGCAAGCGGACCGAGAGCTACGCTCACAATTACGTCCGGCAGTCGCAGCAGGCCAGCGAGGAGGATCCCTATGCGCAGTTCTATTCATACAACAACATGCAGGATATGAAGAAGACTACTTATGAGCAGGAGAAAGTCGCCGGCAATTATCATCCGCAGGATACCGTGAACCACAACGCCGGTCACGGGCAGAACGCAGCGCCGACACTGCCGTCCTCGTCAAGGACGAATTACGAGGTCAACGAGCTCGCGAATAGCGGAACTTACGATAACATTGCGGAACAATCGAGGGCGCGCCACCGCTTCTCCAGGCCGGTCGTGGTCGCCGAGTCGACCGATTTCAGCGATCAGGCGCAGAGTGGCGTTTCGGACAACGATCAGAGGACCTCGAGAAACCTAGAGTCTTCCAATTCGGAGGAGAGCGGCGAATACTCGTCCGAGTACATCGAGCGGCCGAGAATAAGAATACAGAAAAGCCGAAGACGCCCATATCCTGACACGTCCAGAAAACTTCCGAAGGAGCATCGAGGCACGACGCAAGGGAGCGCGGAGGAGGACAAGCAGAAGTACAATCCGGCGAAGCTGAAATCGCAGCGGTACAGAATCAAGACAAATCCGTGGGTCAACGATCCTAGCGCGAATCAAGACGAGAGCATCGAGGACATCAAACACACGGACATAAAGAGCGCGAAAGCGCGCGGTTCCAAATCGAAGCACAACGCGTGGAATCAGATCTCGCCGAATCTCGAGATCTCGCACTCGAACGGCATCGAGCTGGATCACACGGGCAAGCCGAAGTACGTCGTGAATCTCGTGCCCGTGGCGAGCTTCGATCACGCGACCGCATTGGACAACAGCCAGGGCTTCGACATGTCGAACGCGATGCTGCAGAACATCGTGACCGCCGCGCCAGTGCTGAGCACGCCGGTGCCGGACATCATCGTCGGTCAGAACAGCTTCCAAAGTCCCGTGCACACTGTTTTCGTGTCGCAGCCGGGACAGAACGGCAAGGACACCCTGCGAGCGACGTACTTGCCGAGCACGATGACGCCGGTGTTCGCCGTCACGTCCAGCCTGAATCCGACGTTGCAGAACGTGCGGCTGCAGAACAACGTTACGCCGCGAACGGCCTTCACCGTGACGCCTGCTCCGACATCTGTCGTCCAGCAGCTGTTAGTGCCGCAGCCGACCGTGCAAACTTACTCGAATTTCCTGCAGACGCCGCTGCAGACGAACTCGGGGTACCAGATCCAACTAAATCCGCACGGGCTGCAGGGTCAGAGTCTGTTTGGTCACGGCAACTTGCAGGGTCTGTCGACAGAGCCGACCACGCTGCTGACCGGTTCGTCGATGCCGGAGGGCCGGAACAACGTCGACTCGCAGAACAAGAAGAACGCGTACACCGTTTCCGGCGGGAATATCCTGACGACCGCGAGCATGACCGTCGGCCAGAACGACCAGAAGACGATCAACGGCAACTCGTACTACCTGCAGAATCACAATGCGCAGGTGAAAGACATCGAGACTCCGAGAACGAAAACGTACGTTCAGGCGACCCAGATGGTGCCGACGCTGCTGCAGATCCCGACTCAGCAGGACGCGAAGCAGTACATTAAGCTGCAAAGCGGCAGCATGGAGGACGCTGTGCAACAATTGCAGGCTCAGATAAATAAACAATTGGTAAAGAACACTAAATTAATCGCTCTGCAGTCCGCTGACAACGCGGGCAGTCACTCGAACAACGTAGACGTGAATGCGCTCACGGGAAACGCTCATCTTCCAAACGTCGTCACGAAGAACGTGGAGATAGTGAATCCGAACATCAAGCCGAGCCCGATCGACACCACTATGAACGCGTATTATCCGACTGCTGTGCTAACGACGCCTATCCCGATTTTCAGCACGATATCGCCCGTCACGCAGACCGTCGCTCTTCAGAATTATGTGAACTCTCTGACGGAAAGCGGCGCCAAGGCCAAGCATTTGGGCGCGGTGGATCTGAAAACGGCGCAGAATCAGGAACGGCCGATGTTCAATCCCATCAATTTCGTACCAAACATCGACATTCTTAAGAATCAGAATACGCTCAATAACAAGCCGACCAACGAGCATCTTCAGCAAGGTTTGAGCTTAGTACCAGTCATGCCGGGCGGGAATTTTTTCAGACCGTCGCTCGCGGCGCAAAGCGAGCTGGTCGCGAAGCCGAAGTTGACCTCGGATCTGCAGAAGTACGCCGAGGAGATGTTCAAGGAATCCCTGAAGACGATGTACAACTCGCAGAAGTGGAATAACGATCGAAGGCCGCAGCTGAACAATCAGAACGGCTCGGAGAGCGATATAGCAAAGCTGCGACTCGAGCTGCAGAAACTGCGCGCCTCGTTGTCGGGAGACTCGCGATTCCGAGATATTCTCGAAGCGCATCAAAGTGAGAACATTCATTCCACCGACACGCCTAAATCCTCCGACAAGAAGAAGCAGGACCCGCTGATCGCGACCTTGGAACAGTTGCTGAAGACAAAGCCGCGAGGACCGATACACATCTTCCACGGCGTCAGCAGGCCAGGCCGCAAGCGTAAACCGGGAGAACCGAACTTCAGTCCCGATTTTCATGATGATTTCACCAGCAACACTCACACAATGGAATTTCTCACGCCGCCGAGAAATCATTTCCACTCGAAGGGCCCTTATCACGAGAAACTGAAGAAACGACCGATTCCATCGAGATATAAGAACGGCCCGAGGAAACCAATTAGACCGAGCAACTCGCCGCCCAGAAACCACGGCCTGTTGGACGCGTCCGCCAGCACCATCAACATCGTTCTGCCCGACGACGATCCACCGTACAACAAAGCGCCGTTCGAACACGACAATCTGGACTCGGACTCCCGACATCAGCCGTCCTTCGACAGGTATCCAACTTTCACCACATCGTCGCCGGAGACCATCGGCAGCTTCCTGCGGGAGCTCAAGACGTCGAAAAACAGAATCAAGGACTACGACATCAACCATCCCAGGATGCACAATCTCCTCGGGCTGTTAATGAAGAATAAACAGTTGCCGACCAGGAGCGCGCAGAATTACTTTCGCAACAAAGATCAACTGCGGCAGTACTTCGAGAGCGAGAAGCACCGGTTGCAGCAGCAGTATTACGAAGACATGAGAGATTATTTGGAGAGGTCCGACATGGCCGCGCGACCTGGTTCGCTGGTCAACAGGAATATCTACATAAACGGCACCGCGTAAATTCGCAATCAAAAGTACAAGAGAGGCGAGTAGTCGCGTCGCTCACGCGATGCATCCGGTTCTGCGCGGGTGAACTTCGCGTAAATCCGCTCGCGAAAGGACTGGAATTTAGGTAGCGAGTACGTTTACCCTGCCCGCGCGGTTACGGACGATTTCCTCTCGCTCGCTTTTAACGAAAGCCGTATCGCGCCACAGCATTCGATCGCTCGCACACTGCGTGTTTAATTATGGCAGGTAATATTTAATACCGTAGTCGTAAAAATCCATCATCAATATCGTATGCGCTCGCACGGAACACTCAGATCGAGGGGAAAGGAAATTCATCGATTATCTGTGTAAGACGCTCTCTAGAGAGCATTATATGTACATATTAACTTAAACTCTGAAATACACACGTCTTGTAATTTGTAAGGCGTACGATACGCCGGCGTTTTTATCCATTTTCTCTTTTTGTCGGTATTTTCTCTTTCACCTCTCTTCATCCAAGTATGCGATAAATAGAACAGAAAAAATTTTTCCACACGGAGGAAAAATGTAGAAAATTCAGCACGAGGTAAGTATTTGTAATACTTTGTTTAATTAGCTAAATATATGATTGTATAAGAATTGACGTGAATGCGTTAAATGAATATTATTTATTTTTTTAAATAAAATATTTTTTACGTCAAATTATATTGATAAATGCATATTAATATTTTTTAATAAAAGTATATTTTTAAGTTTTACATTTAAGTTATATAAAAAAAGAAATGAGAGATACATTTATTTATATTTTTGATAAATCTGCGATAAATTGTTTTTAAAAAATTGTTATTTTGTTATTAATAAAAACGAAATAAGTGTCAAGTTTTTGCACCAATGTTCTGAAGACGCGACGTTTCATGGTTGCATTAACATTTATAACAGCTTTTTTTATATATATAACCTTTCCATAACAAAATCCTTTATATCTTAAGCCGGATCAATAAACACTTAACATACCATTAAGGAGAAAGTAATTTTTTTCAAAATTGACTTTAATATGATCTTCGATTAATATATTATTTTGACGTAATCAGTGTAGTTGTATTTAAAATAAATACTAAATCAAAATAGAGACTAGTGTTTACAGTAAAAATTAGTATGGTAAAAATGTAACTTTTTCCATTTATCTGAAATAATAATTTATTTGTAACCAAAGAAAGCGTTCACCTCATGGATGTAACAATCATTAGTTAGTGAATATTTTTACTCAATGTAACCTATACACATAAATTCATTGAAGTATTTTTATTGTGCAATAGTCACTTTCCCGGCAAATAACCTGAGAATTGGACAGAAATTAGTTTGAGAACTCCGTAAATTCACAAAACCATAATGATAGATATGGTCGCGCACTTTTTCACGGAATAGCGGTTAATAATGTTACGAAAGAAGTTATTCTTCTGGCAAATTCTCTTCTGGTGCGTTCATAATTATCTTTGGAGAATACTCATTGTCAGTAAACTTTAAAAATATATGTAACTGTAACAGCAATTTAAATTGCTTATTGCAAAAAGCAATATACCACTTTCCCTCAATCTGTATATTAAATATAATAAATGTGTATATTTTTCATTACGTATTGCTTTTTTAAATTAATTTTTATCAATTATTAAAATGTGTAAAATAGCGTTTCATACATTTTTATATCAATAAGAATGATAATATTGTTATTTGTTATATATTTACGTTGCGATTATATTACGGCGAACGTTTCTAATACAACGTTTACAATAGAGAGATGTATAAATAAATAGTAAAAAGATGGATCATTGGCACGGTATAATTGTGGCTTCACTGATCAGGGAGAAGCGAAATAATTTGACTCGGTTTTTCTCGATACGCTTTTTGCCAAGTTTAGAAAAGTCCAGCCCATTCTGTTGTCTCGGATCGGCAAACATCGAATATAAAAGATGAAGGAATGTCGACCGCAGTCAGTTAACGTCAAACTTTGGTGTCTGCCCGTACCGACTAGATGAGTATTATGTTGGTACGTTTCTCTAGTTTCTCTTAACAATTTTAATAATCAACAATTTGCTTATCATACAACAATTACGAGAATATCGTAATATTATTAATAGTGTTAATACACGCATTAATATGTGATTCGCAGCAAATTTCAATTTTTGAAATTTTGTCTGACACTACATTGTGTGAGCATATTGATATTTATTGTGTACTTAAATTCATTTTGATTACGTTTAATCTATAATTATAAATTAACACAGCTTTAAACGTGTTGGAACAATTCGATACTGTTTATTTATGTGCATTGTGTAATTTATGTATGGCAATTTAGGTTGTGTAGACTATATTTAGACATGCAAATTAATGAAATTGATCATTTAGTGATAAAATAAAATAAAATTAAATAAATTAATTAAATAAAAGATATTTATATTATATTGTTTAAACATAATGCTATCTGTAAAACGTGCTAAACATTTCAGATTATAAACTTCGTTATCTCTATATCTGCAATATGTTGTGCTACAAACATCGCATTCTCGACTGGCGCTTCTGTTACACCAATAACATCTATTAAATCAAAACGTGGAATCGTGGATGCCAGTCAGGATTTCCGCAAAGACAAGGAGCAATCCAGATCCGTAATAACAAGAAGCAACACTCAAACACCGAGGATCTCGTCGTCTCAGAATATTAACCCGAAATCATTGCCTGCGAGTTATCGAAGCGCATCAAATAACCAGAGAGCCTTTAACGCCAATCCAAATCACAAATCCGGTTCCTACGCGTACGGCAGCGTGCCGAAACGACCGCTTCCTTATCCAGTTCGTCAAACTGAATCAGCCATCCGGAACAGCCATCTCGCTCCGTATCTCAACGCATTGAATAATCCTTATGCGCAGAAGGCTGCGACGAGCGGCGAGAAGCCGCTAGATGCATCTAAATCGATCACGTCGCAATCGCTCCAGAAACTGCAAGGCGCCTACTCGCCTAGCTACAATGCATTTTATCAAGACAAGCCGATCGAATTGTCCGGTTTTTCCGACTTCGAGTACCCCTCGTACGCCAGTATCAACAAGCTTATTTCGCAGAGCGCTCCCACCGTGCAAGTGCCGGTGTACCAGGCCAGTTATCCTTTGTCAAAAATCACTGATTACACGTCGAGCTTCCCGACGGTGGCGAGTGTCGTCGCTCCGTCGTCGGACAAGACGCCGCAGGGCACCAAGCAGAAGGAAGCCACCGTAAACGTGAACGGTAAGAAGATTTCGGTCCCAATCATTCAACTTCAGAGTAGTCCGAACTTCTCTGGAGTTTTGCCCGCCTTCGAGAGTCAGCCGCTCCTTTTGAGCGCGAACTATCCGACTGAGACGGACTTGGGATTTAACTTTGGAACCGGGCCAAAATTCAACATGGCACTTCAATCGAGAAACGTTTCGCCGTTTTTGTCGCCTCTGTCGAGTTTCCAAGGTCAGGTCGTGCCAATTCAGACGGCCAACAGTAGTCCGCAATTTCCGCAGTACAAAGGCGCCAGCATAGGAGTTTACCCTGTCCCGAGTAA